>NC_091470.1:249816497-250181497 GCF_036971445.1 Narcine bancroftii
TGGAAGCTCGCTTCCCTGGAGACTGCCACCTCTATAACCTCTGACATGGGTCTATACCTTGACCCAGTGGTCTATACCTTGACCCAGTGGCCTACAGAAATAAACCTCTGTTGTGATCTTCCATCCTGGCCCCAGCAGCCTACAGGATCAAGTTTCTAATGCCCACTCTCACCTTGGCCCAATGGTCTTCAGGACTGAGCCTCTGTTGTTAACTCTCACCTTGGTCCTGGTAACCCAAAGGACAGAGCCTCTGACCAGTGGCCTACAGGACCAAGTCTCAAACTCTCACCCTGCAGGTCCAAACTCCATTAAGAAATCTCATCCTACCCCAGAGTCCTATAGAACTGAGCCTTCATTGCAAACTCTCACCCTGGCCCCAGCGACCCACAGGACCAAGCCTCCAATGAAGGTCTCCACCTCAACTCCAACAGCCAATAGGCTGAACCTCTGACATGAACTACAGGACTGAGCCTCCATCAGGAACTCCCACTTTCACCCCTATCAGCTCTGATTTCCCTAACTCTTCCCTTCCTCCCATGGATCCCTCCTATTGTTCACCTCCTGATCCATCCCATCCTGACACTGTCCACCCCATTGACCTTCACTCCAACCCCTTTTGGTTTTTACCATCCCATCCAACCTCCCCCTCTTGGAATGGAATGATCTGTCATCAGTTGAGGTTTCACCTTCATTCCCCCTTCTTTGACAACTCAACGAGTTCTGCGCATTCTGTCGGCTCCATCTCTGTGCCTACTTCTATAACCAAGATTTCTCCTCTCCCCCCCCCACTACAGACCTCTTCTCCTGCCTTAAACCACCTTGTTCCAACCTTCTGCCTGCTCTGGACCTTTACATTTGAAGAGCTCTGGCTCAAAATGTTGGTTATATACCTTTACCTCCTATGGATGTTGTAAGACCTGATGAGTTCCTCCAGCATTTCTGTGTTTTCCCTTGAAGATGGGTGCAGATTGACAGTTCAAAGAGATTGTTTCCATGCTGTATCACTGTACACCTGTTTTCTCTTTTTCTATTTCTCTTTTGTGTGCTCTATTCCTTTCCCCTTTCTCTCTTGCTTTCTTTTTCTCTCTATTTTTCCCTTGCTCTCTTTCTCTACTTCTTTCTTTCCCTTCCCTCACTCTCCAATACTTGTTTTCTTTCTCTTTTCCCATTCCTTCTTGAATTGATTTCACCCCTTTGTGACTTGAACATTCTGGGCTTCCAGCGTTGGATTGAGAGTGGCGAATGTAGCTCAGACCATCACACCAACCTCCACCCCACAACCCCCAATGACAATTTCACCACTTGCCACTGCCTTGGAAGAGCATTGCATCTCACTCTGACCACATTCTCTTCTTCTGCCTCCTATCAGTCAGAAAATTCATTTTGTGTTAAGTCACGCATCACCAAATTCAAACAGTTTCTTTTCTGTTGCTATCAGACTCCTGAATAAACCTCACACTGCAATGTCTGTATTCTGTACTTCATTTGCCATACTTATGCATGGGTGGACTTGCTTGATGGCATGCAAAAAGAACCTTTTCACTGTACTTCAGCCCATATGATGGTTCATTTGAAGACATTCCATCTCCACTGAAGTTTCATACCCAGGCTCCTCAAGTAACTTCTCCCAAACCCTCTACCACAAAGGAAGGCTATTGCAGCAGAACAAGGGACACCACCATCTGCTGATTTCCTTCTATGGTGTATACCAACCCTACATGGAGGCGTATCACCTTCGCTTATGTCCTGCAGCTCCTAGGCAGAGGCACTGTGGCAGCACCTTCAAGAGCAAATTGGCATGAACATGCTGGCAGTGACAAAGATGTCCATACCTTGAGATGCGCCTTCAATAATCACAAAAAACTGAAGTTGGGAAACTGATAGGCTTTTATTAACTACAGACTGGAACAGCCACCAACCTCACTGACTGGTCGAGGCAGAATGGGAAGCATGCAAAGGGCTATGGGTAGGATCAGTCTCGGGAGGTATGTCTAGTTGGCAGCAGCCAATCATAGCATAACAGTAGTTTCCCACACCCTGAATAATGAATAAACAAAGAGAACACCTCCTCTCTCATGCTTGCTCTCTTTCTTTCTCTTGCTTTCTTTTTCTTTCTGGGTCTTTAATCTCTGCTTATTTGTATGTAAATCTCCTTGTGCATTACTTTGATTCCATAATCCTGATCAGAAATAATCTTACCCTGGATGATGTATTGATGAAACCTCCCCCAGTGCAATTTCTGTGCTTTGATTATTTTATCTTGTGCACACTCCCACCAGGGGTATGCAGCGATTAGTTGCAATTCCCACGCCTTAGGAACCATACAAATGTCTTGCTCGTGATCATACCAGGTAAATTCCTGCTGGAAGCTTCATTTGAGTGGTGACCAGGAGACAACTCAGCAAGATGAACAGACGCACCTTCTGTCATTGAGTAACCATTAAGCATTCATGACCACATTTGGAGAGATACAAGGAAATATTTAAAAAGAATGCTGCAAGGTGAACATCTCCAATATTAGGGAATCAGTGAATAGTTATGGCAAAGAAAGAGGTCATTACAACTCTACATGAAAGAACGTTCTCCTTTGCATCTTTTGTCCAAAATTTTAACGTACACCCCTGTGTTTGAATCATCTACTCATGGAACTTTCTTTATTCTCCCGTTTAAATCACTCTTGGTTGCCTTCCTCATGTTTCCTTTCATCTTTCTTTGCTCAATGGAAAGCAACCCTCTCCCGTCCAACCTTACAACTTAAAATTATATTTTTTTCTAAAGCTGTTGAAATTCTTGGCTGTTTTATGATTTAACTGCCTGTTCTGTTCAATGCAGTGCATTGATAATTTGTGTCAATGAAGTTATGAATTTTACAAAATCAATATTTTTCTTCCATGTTTGTGTTGTAATAACTGTTACAATTAATATGTGCTTGAAATGAATAATTATGACTAAATTGTTCAGTCCCTGTAACAAAGTGAAATATCAAATCACAAGAGCATTATATCAACCTTGCTTCCTGGCAGAGGATTTTTACAGCAGACCAAGTCTTATTCAAGGACATAGATTTCGAAGGGTGTCCAAAAGAAGGAGGAAGATAGGTACAAGGGGAGATCTAAGGAGGGAATTCTGGAACTCAGTGTCTTCCTGTTCAAAGCCATGGCTGCCAGAAGTAGAGGGGTTGATAATGAGAATAAGTTTACTGATGTTATTATCACCATTGCTCTGCCTGCATCAGTGATAGGGATCTCCCAATGGCCAAACATTTCAATTCTGCACCCCAAGCCCATGCTGATATGTCCGTCCATGACCACATGTACTGTCAAACCTAAACCACCTGTAAATTGGAGGGGCAACATCTAATTTTCCATCTGGCCACTCTCTAATCTGATTGCATTAACATTGACTTCTCTGTATTATGCTAGCCTACTCTCCATTCTCTCTCTCTTTCCCATCCCAAGTCTTCTTTCCTTCTGGTCTCCACTCACTTCCCTCTCCATTCACAGAACCATCCCCCCTCCCCTTGCTTACTGGTGTGCCTTCCCTCCATTATCCATCTATAACCTCCTGTCTGTGGGACTGTGCTCCTCCCCCTACACCCCCCCCCCCCCAACAGCTTGTTCGGGCGCCTGCCAACATTTTGTTCATACCCTGATGAAGGAATCAAGCCCAAAACATTGGTTATGCATCTTTAGCTTTGCTGCATAAAGTACACTGCTTGACCTGCTGTGTTCCTCCAGCATTGTGTTTTTATTTCCTTTTATTGTCATATACATTGTACTATGTATATGTGCACCGAAATTCTTACTTGCTGCAGCCAAACATGTATTTGTGGGGAAAGAAGCTATAATAGTAAACTTATTTGAATTCAAAGAGTCAATAAATACATAAAATGCTAATATAATAAATAGACACTAATTGTAGTGGAAAAAAAATAATTTGCAATAATTCAGACAGAGATTAAAATTAGGGATGAGTAAGAGGTCAGACTCGAAGGACCAGCGGGGATTGATTATTTTCGTGAGTCTGTGGAAAAAGGAGTGAGGGATTTTAAACCATGAATGAGTATTTTAAATTCAAGATGTCAATTAAGCAAGATCAAATGTAAATCAGCATGGACATGGGTGACCAGACTAAAAATAAGTTGAAAGGAAAGCATTGGACGTTTCCTTTTCAATTAATATTTTTTGTTATCTATTGGTTTTCAATGTGCAATTAATTTCTGCAGTGATTCTGAGTCACATTGCAATCGTAGGAGCATGGTATTCAAAGCTTATTTTACTAAATAGTGCAGCTATCAAAGGACAATTTTTGATTCAAACATAACTCTTGTTATTGAGTTGAAATACTTGTACTCCAGGTATTAAAATATGTACTGGAGATTCCCAATTATCATTTGGTTTGGCAGGAATTGCAGCAACTCAGGCTGGATAAAGAGATCTGATGGGTTAAATGGTGAGAAGGGAACAACATAGAATAACAGAAAGTTAAGCATCTTGAGGGGTGAGCGATTTTAACACTTGACTATTGACAGAGTCACTGACTGGTAATTTAATAGGGTGGATTATTGCTGCTCGCAGTATTTTCTACAGATGATATAAACTTGGTTCATACAATCACATCTTTAATAAACCTGCCTTGAGCTTTTGTGCCATTTCTGACAACATGAACTATATTCATAACTCAGGAATGTTAGTTTATTAATAATCATTTAATCCTGAATAATTCACAAGGTACTTCTACATTCATTTTAATTTGTGTTAGATATCTCTGTTTTTCTACTTACAGTTTTATTTTCAGGCATTCTTTGTGTTTTTATTATATCCGTAGTATTTGACCAACTTCTTCTTGGGATACATACAGGGTTAAATAAAATAGTATGGTGGAAATAAAATGGAAACATTGACGTTCCATTCCTTTTGTAATTGATGTTACAGCTTTTGATGTTACATTCATCTGTTAATTCCACATGATCAGTGCAGTGAGACCGACATTCATTCACAAGACTAGTAATTTTATTCGAAACATTTCACTAATGATCATCCATTGTAATAATACAAAATGAAAAGGAAGTGAGCTGATAATGATAATCTTATTTCCAGATAACATTGCTCAACATAATGTGTCAGATGGTGAACTAACAAATCAACTCTTCATATATGAGATCTGTTGCTGAGTAGACACAGGCGGCACCCATTTGTGAAACGGCAGTGGGAAGTTTCTTCCATAATGTTTGGATACTTCTGTCTTATATAATGTGGTTACATCTAATAAGAGATAATAAATGCCCTAAGGCAGAGTGGTCTTCATGAAAGCATTTAACTTTCATGTAGATTTATTAATATATTTTATATTCTTTGTAGTTTTTGGAACAGAACCAATTAGACAAGCTTTAATAATTTCATAAATGGCAGTGATCATAATATGTGTTTGAAAGGAAGAAATCTGAAAAATGCAATTAAGATCTCTAAACAGGGAAAATAAAAGTGCAGGGCTCTCTGATGCTGGATTCCCATCCCAGATCATTTAAATAGTCAGAGTTTCACTGTGACGTGCAACACCATCTTGTCCATGCCGACCTATTTGACTTTCTGAGCTGGTCCCAATTGTTTGCATTTGGTCATATCTTTCTAAGCCCTTCCTATTTGTATAGTACCTGAGCAATCTTCTGAACATTAAAATTGTCGCCATTTCCTTTGGCAGCTTGTTCCACATACAGACTACATTCTGGGTGAAAATTTTACTCCTCAGAATCTTCTTGATTCTCTCCTCTTCCTCCTGAAACTTATGCCCTCTAGTTCTAGAAACATCTATCCTGGGAAAAAGACTGTGAGCATTTACTATTTCCTTGATTCTCATGATTTAAACCTCGATAAGCTTGCCCCTCAGTCTCTGATACACCAGGGAATAAAGACCCAACCTAATCTCTCATTATAACTCAAGCCCTTTATTCTCTGTGACATCCTGGTGAATCTCCTCTGCAATTTAAATTAACAATTGATATAAACCAGTTTCAAGGTGGGTTTTGAGCTCACAATGCCAGATCATTAGTCTAGGCTTCTAATCAAGCTGGTGCAGATAAATTAACTACTATGTCATTATTCTCTGAAATTGCCCCCCAAGATCTCTCAGTACATTGTTACCCCTTCAGGGTCCTGTCTTTTACTGTTTACTTTCCCCTTACATTTGACCTCCCAAAGTGAAACACCTCAGAAGCTGCTCATGTGGAATATGCACTTTTCCTCTTGTGACTGCATAAATTTCTGCAGTGGCTCGTTACCTTCCACATCCCAAAGAAATGTGGTTTGATAATTAATTAGCCACTATTCTGATGTAAATTGTTTCTACTGTGCCGACGAATGGTAGAATCTCTGAATATCTGATAGGAATGTGGGATTAGAGTGAACATGTGCTTGATAGTTAGTGTAAACTTGGCGGGGATGTGTCAGTACTCCAGAACTCGACAATGACCCACAGCAAAATGAACTTGAATCATGGTAACTCCGTTTCTGCAGGGGAACTCAGGGCTGACTGCAACAGGAAGATGGAAGGCTGCACAGAAAGACATACTCCCTCTGCACTAACTAGCAATGATCAAGGATCCATACCACCTACCATACGCTCTGTTCTCACTGCTACCATCAGGAAAGAGGTCTAGGTGCCACAAAACTCCCACCACCGGGTTCAAGAACAGCTGCTACCCTTCATCACATTGAACTCAATTAAGGCACTCATTTAATGACTCTTTAGAAACATAGAAACATAGAAACATGAAAGATAGGAGCAGGAGTAGGTCATTTGACCCTTCGAGCCTGCTCCGCCATTCAACGAGATCATGGCTGATCTTAAAGTTCAGTACCCCGTCCTCGCCTTCTCTCCATAACCTTTAATACCCTTATACTGAAGAAATAGATCTAATTCCCTCTTAAATATATTTAATGAACCTGCCTCTACTCCCCTCTGTGGCAATGAATTCCACAGATTCACCACCCTCTGGGTAAAGAAATTCCTCCTCATCTCAGTCCTAAATGGTTTGCCTATTATCCTCAAACCATGGCCCCGGGTTCAGGATTTTCCCATCATTGGAAACATCCCATCTGCATCCATTCTGTCCAGTCCTGCCAGAATTTTATATGTCTCTATGAGATCCCCGCTCAATCTTCTAAACTCCAGCGAGTACAATCCCAATTTGCGCAATCTTTCCTCATAAGTCATTCCTGCCATTCCAGGTATCAGCCTGGTGAATCGCCTCTGCACTCCCTCCATTGCAAGAACATCCTTCCTTAGATAAGGTGACCAAAACTGCACACAATACTCCAGGTGGGGTCTCACCAAGGCCCTGGACAGCTGCAGTAAGGTATCCTTGTTCCTATACTCAAACCCTCTTGATATGAAGGCCAACATACCATTTGCCTTTTTAACCGCCTGCTGTACCTTCATGCTCGCCTTCAGAGACTGGTGTACAAGTACCCCTAGGTCTCTCTGCACTTCCCCATCTCTTAATCTATTGCCATTCAAATAGTAATCTGCCCTCCAGTTTGTATTACCAAAGTGGATAACCTCACATTTATCCACATTGTAGTGCATTTGCCATGTATCTGCCCAGTCCCTCAATTTATCCAAATCACACTGGAGGTTTCTGACCCCTTCTTCCGTGCACACAACCCCTCCTAGCTTAGTGTCATCTGCAAATTTGGAGATATTACATCCAATCCCCTCATCCAGATCATTAATGTAAATTGTGAACAGCTGGGGTCCCAGTACAGATCCCTGTGGCACCCCACTGGTCACCGCCTGCCACTCAGAAAATGAACCATTTATCCCAACTCTCTGTCTTCTACCTGCCATCCAGTTCTCAATCCACATCAATACTTTGCCCCCAATCCCATGAGCCTTGATTTTGGAAGCCAGTCGTTTATGCGGGACCTTATCGAAGGCCTTTTGGAAGTCCAGGTACACCACATCCATTGGCTCTCCCCCATCTATTTTACCTGTCACCAGCTCAAAGAATTCCAATAGATTTGTCAAGTGCAATTTACCTTTTGTAAATCCATGTTGACTCAGTCCGATCCCTTCTCTGCTAGTCATATGCTCCGCTATTACATCCTTAATAATGGATTTGCCCACAACTGATGTAAGGCTCACCGGCCTATAATTCCCCGCTTTTTCTCTACCCCCCTTTTTAAATAGTGGGGTAACATTAGCTACCCTCCAATCCATGGGCACTGATCCTGAGTCAATCGAGTTCTGGAAAATAATTCTTAAAGCATCTGCTATCTCAATGCCCACTTCCTTAAGTACCCTAGGATGTAGATTATCAGGTGCTTGGGATTTATCTGCCTTCAATCCCATCAATTTCCCCAAGACCATGTCCTTAGAGATCCTGATTTCTTTCAGTTCCTCCCTTGCATTAGTCTCTATGTTTCCCAACATCCTTGGGAGGTTATTTGTATCCTCTCTTGTAAAAACTTTATCTTTTTTTAAATTCTCTCTGTATTGCACAGTCCATTTGTTTACATTTTTTCTATTTGTTTACATGTGTAAGTTGTGTGCATTTTTTTTTGCACTGCCAATAAGTGGTAATTGTGCATTGCCTGCAGGAAAAAAGGATCTCAGGGTCGTCACGTATCTATTCTGACAATAAATTTAAAATGTGAAAAAAAGCTTCCCTCCCAGCTCAATGCTTTCTATGCCTGATTTGACCCCCAGAACAAGGAAGAACTACTGTACACCCCCAAGTCCCTCTACTGACAGTATCCGAAGATAACACGTGGGCTGCTTTCAGGAGTGTGAATCCAAGGAAAGCATCTGGACTGGATGGAGAACCTGGGCGAGTACTGAAAACCTTTGGTGACCAACTGACCCATATATTCACAGATATCTTCAACATATCTCTCTGATAGGGCATCTGTTTCAAATAGGCCTCAATCACACCTGTGCCCAAGAAGAGTGTGGAAACCTGCCTAAATGACTACTGACCAGTGGTGAAGTGTTTTGAGAGAGTGAGATGCCAGCTCACTGGATCTACACTGGAACATCTGGACAACAGAGGTCCATCATCAGGATACTCTTGATTGACTACAGTTCAGCATTCAACACCATCATCCCCTCAAAACTGATCAGGAAACTCCAAGACCTGGGCCTCAATAGCCCCCCGCCCCCAGTGCAATTGGATTTCTTCACTTTCAGACCCCAGTCGGTGTAGATTGGCAAGAACATCTCCATAATCTCCATCAGCACTGGAGCACCACAGGGTTGCATACTTCACTCCCTGCTCTACTCACTCTATACCTATGACTTTCTGGCTCGGTATGACAAGTACACCATTTACAGTTTTGATGCTGACGCCACTGCAGTGGGTGTATAAATAGGGACAATGAGTCGGCATCCAGGAGGGAAATTGAAAACTTGATGAATGGTACACCAACAACAACTTCACACTCAACGTCACCAAAACCAAGGAGCTGATTATGGACTTTAGGAGGGGAAAACGAGAGGTATACAATCCGGTGATTAGTGGAGGATCAAAGGTCAAGAGGGTGAGCAAATTTAAATTCCTGCAAGTCACTATCTCGGAGGACCTTTCCTAAACTCCATCATAAAAAAAATGCACAATAGTGCCTCTGCTTCCCCAGGCGTTCGTGAAGGTTCAGTATGTCGTCAGAAACTTCGGCAAACTTCTGCAGATGTGCAGTGAAAAGTGTGCTGACCAGATGCATCATGGCCTGGTATTACAGTACCAATATCTCTGACCAGAAAGCCCTGTAAAAGGTAGAAGAACACACCCCAGTACATAACAAACAAAACTTTCCCCGCTATGGAGAAACTCTACATGGAACGCTGCTATCGGACAGCAGTAGCAATCATCAAGGAACCACACTAACCAGGATATGCTCTGTTCTCGATGCTGGAAAGAGGTATAGATGTCAGAAGCTTCACACCACTAGGTTTAGAAGTGTTTGCTAACTCTCCACCATCAGATTCCTAAACAGCAAACTCAATCAGAGACTCATTCCTCTTCCTTTGCACATTATTTATTATTGAATGTTTATTTTTTGTATTTCAGTTTGTTTGCCCTTACTTCTTGTTTACATTTCTCACTTTTTATACGTAACTTTTCTTGTGTACAGTTTTATTTTGCACTACCAACAAGTAAAAATTCTCCCTGGCCTATCAGAAAAAGAATCTCAGGGTTGTATGTGATGCCATTTATGTACTCTGACAATAAATTTAAGTTCTTGAGGAGTCTGGTCAGTGGGCTCAGTTCCTTCATAATCTAGTGCAACTTTAAATTTGAATGATGAAAATATTGGAAAATATCTGAAACTATTGCACTATAGAAATCTTCCAAGTCTGTCAATTGGTACTGTAAGGAATAGCAAGTTATTTCCATGCTAATATCAAACTCTATATGCTCTTATTTGGGTGTTCCAGCGGCCAGAGGCCAGCGGCCAGAGGCCAGAGGCCAGCGGCCAGAGGCCAGCGGCCAGAGGCCAGAGGCCAGAGGCCAGAGGCCAGAGGCCAGAGGCCAGAGGCCAGAGGCCAGAGGCTCCCTCGGAGTGATAAGCATTTTGCATTGTTTCGAGAGGATCCTGAGAACATCCATGAATCATCCCTTTCGTCCTCTTGCTATGACAGAGTTTGTCTTAGAATGCCTGTTTCAGGAATTTGGTGTCATATTAGCTGGGTGAGGACATTAACATCAGTTTATCTGTACTGCCAATGAATTTGGAAATTATGCAATATTTCTCCAGTGCTTCAAGGTTCTTGCTCTCGGTAGGAATCACTCGTCTGGAGTAAAGCATCACAGTCAGGTTTGAGATCTTGGTCCCTGAACACTTCCTTTCTCTATTGGTCAAAGCCTGTATGGACACATTAGATACAGTTGTTAATTTCAGCACCAAGTATGTGTTCTAGGGTAATAGAAATGATCTATGTTTATCAGACTGTGGTGAGTTTTGATTGTCAGGAGTTGATGTGGAGAGTGGTAGTGTTCTGTATCCTCCAAATGATAAGTGTGAGGTCCATGAAGCAATTATCAGTGGCTTGAAAGTTGGCTTCCAAATGCGCTTGAGGGAAAACATCATCTGGAAGTTGCATTTTGATGACTGAAGTTGGAGTGATCTTGGTTCTGGAACAGAGATCATGAAGGTTGAGCAGTTCATGGAAATCAAATAAAACTGCAGGTGCTAGAAATCTGAAACAGGTCAGGCAGTATCTTTGGAAAGAGAAAGTTCTGGTGTTTTAGGTCAAAGACACTTTAACAAAACTTGGAAGGAGAGAAGAGCGATGTTAGTTTTGAATTGAATTTTTAATATCTGCTTTCCTCTCTCCACAGAAACTAACTGATCCCTATGTAAAATTGGGAATGAGTGTAGGATAAGTTAGGTTTGAGGTGCAGAGAAGGGAGGTGGGAGTGATAGATTGGGCAAAGGAAGTATCAGTGTGATAGCGAAACTGGGATTGTCAGTGTAATGAGCTTAAGTCATGGTCGATAATTTAATGGTAGCAGTTAGAGGATGTACTAACGAGAAAGAGTAAAATGTGAAAGGCAGAGCTTTCGTACACACCCGATGGATCAGACAATACAATGGAGAGAGAAAAACTGAGCCAATATCATAGATAGAAAGGGTCAGTTCTGACAGAGTTTCCATTACTTTTATTGCATTATTCAACTCTTTCCAGCATTTTATTTGACTAGCTTCCTGCTTGCCTCTAGTTTAACAAGGTGAAACTTAACAGTTCAGGAAGGAAGAATGAAAAGTGGGTTGACAGTGGGAATGGCTGCATAGCAATGAATGTCATGACCTGGATGCCATCATGAGGCAGGCACAGCTTGGCAATGCATTTCTGAGGACTGGCAACTCTGGAAAAGATCCTTTCTAACCTTATACGCTGACACAATTCCTCCTGTGGTTATTACTTTTATTGCTTAACATTGAACAATAAAGCCACACGTCTCCTGATGTGAACCCTATACTAATCTCTGGTACCAGACCTAAAAATATTTGAGTTGCCTCCATCCTTTTTTGGCGATTAATATTTTATGCCAATTTGAGTCCAAGTTGTAAAATAAGATAAAATGATTTATGAAAAGTGGAAAGAAAGTTAATTGGGAATATTATCTCAGGTATGATTTTGATGTTTTACACTGACATCTATCGGATACCATGAAAATCCTCCGATTCTGCTATTTGTGCAACCACGTTATAATATTTATTATCAATTGCTGATAAAAAAATAGGTCACAGACCTCCTGTTACTTTGCTGTTCTACTACATTTTATCATTTATCCCTTTTTATCCATTTGCTGCATTTCCTAATTTTTTGCAGCTATTATGTTTTATTGAAAAGATAAATCCTTTTCAATATAAATTTAAAAATGTAATGCAAACTCATCACATCCATGTCTGAGCAGTGACATAGATCCATTCCAATCACCTATCAAAACAACAGGTCTACGGCGGATGTCAACTCAACGGCTCTACACGAAGCTCTGGAACACCTGAACAGCAAAGATGCATACATTTAAATACACTTTATCGATTACGTTTTGGCATTTAACACCATCACCCCTTCAAAACTGATCAGCAAAGACCTGGGACTTGACACCCCACTGTGTAATTGGAGCCTTGATTTCTTCACCACCAGACCACCATCAATGAGGATGATAAGAACATCTCCGGAATCGCCATCAGTACAGAAGCACCATGGGGCTGCGTTCTTAGACTTGCTTTACACCCATGACTGTGGCTTGATACAACAACACAATCTACAAATTCACTGACAATACCACAGTTGTAGGATATATAAAAAGGAGAGATGAGTCAGCATATAGGAGGGAGATTGAAAACTTGGCCAAATGATGCATCGACAACAATGTCACAGTCAATATCAGCAAAACTAAGGAGCTGATTGTTAACTTCAGGAAGGGAAAGCCACAGGTTTACAATCCAGAGATCATTGGGGGATCAGAGGTGAAGAGGGTGAACAAATCTAAGTTTTTGGGGCTTGCTATCTTGGAGGATCTTTCTGGACCCAACACACTGAAGAAAGCACACCAGAGGTTTGGAAAGACATCAGAAATCCCGGCAAATTTCTACAGGAGTGTGGTGAAAATTGTGCTAACTGGCTGCATCACGGTCTGCTATGGAACACCAATATCCCATGAGCATAAAGCCCTACAAAATGTAATTGGCACAGGTCAGGACAACACAGACAAAACTCTTTCAACCATCGAGAACATCTACAGGGAACACTGTCATTGGAGAGCAGCAGCAATCATCAAAGACCCATACCGCCCAACACACGCTCTGTTCTCGCTGCTGCCATCAGGAAAGAGATCGAGGTGCCACATGACTCACACACCAGGTTCAGAAACAGCTGCTGCCCCTCCACCACCAGACTCCTCAATGACAAACTCAATCAGGGACTCATTTAAGGACTCTTACATTTGCACTTGTTTTTTCTGTATTACCCAGTCAGTTTGTTTATATTTCCTTATTTATTTACCAGAGTTCATTGTGTTTTTTTTATTGCACTACCAATTCTGCGATGCCCGCGGGAAAAAGGATTGTATGTGATATCATAATAAATCTGAAATCAGAAATCTAACGATATTTGACAAGATGTAAAGCCCCAAACTTGACTCTCTTACACAGATGGAAACTTGTACTGCAATACACTTTGCCTCCAAAATTTGATTCTAATATTGCTGAGCGAGAGCCACGAGAAATATCATCAAACAAAACTGCACCGATTTTGCCTTTGAGATGCACATTTATATCAATGTCTACTGTACTTCAAAGTCAAATCAGAGTAAAAATCTGTTGGAAATCTAAGATATGAAACATCGCTAGTACTCAGACCCAATCAGATACCATGTCTCTATCTGAAATAATTACCTTTCAAAATCTGTACACCTCATAGCATACATGAATGTTCTGTTTTATATCAAATTGTACCACAGAGGATAACAATGGAGTCCAAATAATTGCAAATTAATTGCAATGTACCCTCCTCAAGAAACAGAGTGATAAGACTCCTGAAACCTCCTCCACCATTCAGATCTGCTTCCACTTTCTTCTGATTTTTAAGATAGTCATTCCAGGGCTTTTATGGAGAGGGAGGTTTGATGATATTGCCCCAAAAGGTGATACTGAGATGAATGTGTTCTCTGCAATTGTTGAAGTGAGATGCTGAACAAACAGGCTCAAACAGATTTGGCACCAGTCCCAACTTGCTAAGGTACTTGCTGCCAAATGTTGTAGCTTCAGACTCATTGTTTGTCAGTGTGGTTAACTGCAGGTCATTCAGGTTACCACTTGTACAGGTAGGGCAGAGTGTTGTGGTTAGCATGGACTGCTCATGGTATCTTGGAATTAGGCAGATATCTGTCAATTGCCCAGATAATTCCATAAGAGGCAAATAAATCTATCAGTGGGAGAAGGTAGGGTAGTTTCAGCAGGAGAGCTTGCTATGAAACATTATTGCATGCTGGGAGGGTGGGGAATATCACCGAATGTAGTACAAGTCCTAAGGTTGCTCAGGAAGCCAGCTATAGGTGGGATAAGCACAAGCCTAGCTTGACCTTGTGACATGGACTTCTCAGTAATATGGTTAACCATCTAAAGGATGAGAAACTCAGTAGTCCACAAGATTACACTGACTTGATACTGATCTGCATCTATTGGGTTTGAGGTTTAGTTTCACTTGATTCAGAGGAATTATACCAATTGATTAAAACCATTATAAATGAAACTGGTGACTGGGAAATGAAATGGGTGACCAATGGGTGATCCACGCTATTGTGGCATGCAGAGCCGAGGCACTCAACAAAGAGATCTCCCAGTCTATGCCTAGTTTCTCCAATGTAGAGGAGATGACAACGGAAGCACCAGATACAGTTAATGACCCCTGCAGATTCACAAGTGTAATCTTGCTTCACGTGAAAGGACTTTTTTGGGCCCTGAATGGTGATGAGGGAAGAGGTGTGGATGCAAGTTTAATTATACTCAAATAATATATTTTAATGATGCTAGTTAAGGCCTAAGTACTGGAGAGGAATTATGTACCATCTCTTCCTTTTAAAATATTTTATTGAGTTTAAAAAGAAACACGTGTAGAAATAGGCTGGAATATAAAACAGATAATTTGTACTTGATCATACATAGTATAAATTGTGTTCCTGCTTCCCAATCAAACCTATTATATCAAAATATTTTTTAAAAAATCCTATTCATCCAACCCCTTCCTCCAAATAAGGCAAACTTGAATATCTAATATACATAGGAAACGAAAGACGACATTTGGACCCTAGACAACACTCCTCAGGAGCATCCATCCAAACACCCTAATTTATTAAATTATGGTAATACTCTATAAATGGACCCCATGTCTCATAAAAAAATCACCTGTATATCTTTAACATTATATCTGATTGTTTTCCTAAACTTAGGAAGGACATGACCTTCTGTATCCATTAAGTATGAGTAGGTGGAGTTCTCTCTTTCCATTTCATCCAAATTGCCCATCTAGCTTTCAATCTGAGATTAGGTCAATAGTATGTCTTCTTCTTGAGAAAAACCAAATAAAGCAATTAAGTGGCATGGCTCCAATTTGACCCTAAAAATGACTGATAAAGTTTGGAAATAATTTTTCCAATTTTTTCCTAAACTAGGGCAAGCCCAAAACATATATATCAATGAAGCCTCAATAATATAACTTTTGTCATATAGGTGATCAATTTCAGAATAAAAGCAAGATAGTTTGGCTTTTGAAATATATGTTCTATGCACCACTTTGAATTGCAACAAACAGTTAGGCACAGAAGGAGGATTCATTAATCCAATTTAGAACGATATCCCAGTCCTTGTCTGCAAGTGACAAATCCAAGACATGCTCCCAATCACTCTTGATCTTAACTAGTGAAACTATTTTCAAATCCATCAAATTATTATTAATAATTGATATCAAGCCTCTATGAGAAAATAGAAAATAAAAAAATAAATCAAGAATGTTTTTTTCTGAAATTCGTGGAAAATCAGAAAAGTTTGGACTGAACAAAATATTTGATTTGTAGCTATCTGAAAAAAAAAGACTATGGGTAATTTAAATTTTGTCTTCAAATGTTCAAAAGAAGCAAAATTATGTGGAATGAAAAGCTCTAAAATTTTGATGCCCAGTCTATACTACTCCCTAAAACATTTGTCTGACAAAGAAGGTAAAAAAAAATGATTAGCTATAATTCGAATGGCAAGAGAAAAACTATAGAATTTTTTTGGAATCCATCATTTTTCTCTTGCAGTCCTATTATAGCTAATCATCTTTTTTTTTACCTTCTTTGTCAGATACAGGTTTTAGGGAGTGGTGCACCACTGGGTATCAAAAACTTTTAAATTGTGCCCATATTCTCAGCCTATGCCTCATTGTCAGATTTCTTGTTAATTTATTAAAAGAAAAATGTATAAAGGACCCAGGGACTGGCAACATTGATTGTTTTTAGAGAAATTCAATTCCATTTCCACCCAAGAAGGGCAGTCAACTAATTTATCAAATTTTAACAAAAGAAGCAAATTGCGTATATTGACCACCCAATAGTAGAATCTGAAATTTGGAAGTGAGAGTCCTCTGCTTTTTTTTAGTTTTTTGAAGATGCACTTTGTTTAAACGAGATTGTTTTCCTTGCCATATATATGAAGTAAGAAAGTCCACTGAATCAAAAAAAAAGATTTAGGCATAAAGATTCATATAGACTGGAAAAGATATAAAAATTTTGGTAATCTCTTTGATTGTCTGGCCAACAACTTACCTGACTTTTCCCCATGAATGTAAAAATAACTTTTAGCCCTCAACAATTGTGTTTCAATAGTGTTGGTAGCACCTTTTTAAAATGTAGTTTCTATTTTGTGAGAGTGGCCAGACTTCTTATTAGTACTTTGACCTATGTTTATATATGCATTTATAAGTAGTTCTTTTGATTTTTAAAAATTTAGCTATTTTTTTTAACAAATGAACTGTTTAGTGCATAAGTACCTTGTACAATATATATGACAATAAACTCATTGCTCATTATTCCCATTGCAAAGAGCATGAATAACAGCATTATTCCAGCAGTGTCTGAAAGCTTGGGCCCCTGAACTTGTGCCCAAGTTCAGATTTGATTTGATTCAACTGATTTTGGGAGCCTTGTCTTAGGTTAAGATATCCCCTCTCTTCCCCTCTCTGCCTTCCACAGGGACTGCTTCCTCTGTGACTCACTTGTCCACTCCTCCCTCCTAATCAATCATCCCCTTTGAATGTAGATGCTCCACTTGCGCCCATAATTCTCACTCACCACCATTCGGGGCCAAAAACAGTCCTTCCAAGTTAAGCAACATTTAACTTACGGGTGGCACAATTGGGGTAGTGGTTAGTGCAACGTCTTTACAGCTCTAGTGATCAGGATTGGGGTTCAAATCCTGCGATGTCTGTAAAGAGTTTGTACATTGTCCTCGTGTCTGCGTGGATTTTTTTTCTGGTGACTCCAGTTTCCTCTCACTGCTTGAAATGTATCGGTGGTGTCGATAATTGGGTGTAAATTGGCCGGCACAGACTCATGGGCCAAAATAACTTGTTACCATTCTGTATGTCTAAACAAAATTAAATTTAAAAAATTTAAATTATTTTTTTTTTAATCACTTGTGAATCTGCAGGGGTCATCTACTGCATCTGATGGTCCCATTATTGCCTTCTCTACATTGGAGTCTAGGTCCAGACTTGGAGATCGCTTTGTTGAGCACCCTGGCTCTGTCCACTGCAATAGCTTGGATCTCCCAGTGGCCACCCATTTCAATTCCCCATCCCATTTTATTGCTGACATGTCTGTCCATGGTTTCATGTACTGCCAGACTGAGACCACCCACATATTGGAAAGGCAATACCTCATCTTCCAGTCAGATGTTACTAACATCGATTTCTCTGGTTTCCGTTAACCCCCCCCCCCCACTTCTTCCCCCTGTTGCCTTTCCCCCAGCTCTGTCTGTCTCTGTCTGTCTGTCTGTCTGTCTCTCTCTCTCTCTCTCTCTTCCTTTTTCCCTTTGTCTCCTTTCACAGAGCCAAAATCAATTCTCACCTCACTTCTTATCATATCCAGTTAACACCTTTTGTTGGTCTGAACTCCTCCCCCACCCATTCTTTCATCTTTATTTTGACATGTTCCTATTCTTTGCTAAACCTTGAAGAAGAGTTCAGGCTCAAAATGTCAATACCTCCTATGGATGCTGCGAGACCGGCTGAGTTCCTCCAGCATTTCTGTGTGTTTTTACTGCAATAACAGTGACTGCAGGTTTTTGCATTTCACTGTGAATTTTAGAGTCAACTGTTGATGTGGCATGATAAAGAAGGCCTAAAGAAGCAATGATTTATTTTTTTTATTTTAGATTAAGGAGCAGAATTAAAGATATTAAGGAAGAAAGCATTTTTATCATTGCTGATTAATATTGGCAAGAGAAAATCATTACCTTATGCTGGGCTGAAGCATGGCTGATGAAAAATCTGCTGAGCTCCAAGATTTAGAAACTTGACTGTTCAAACCACTCATACCTCCAAAGATCCACAGTTGATTAAACCAAAGGGCAGTGGTAAATAAAATACAACTGATGAGAATGATTTGTTAAAAGTGGGATCTTTAGGAAATGTGAGTATGGCAAGGAGATGAGTTGCGCAACTCTCACAAAAAAAGGCATGTTTGTGGTTAGTCTTAACACTCCTGCCTATTTTGCAGAAGATAGAAGTCACCACCATTGAGAAATTTGTCTCAACATAATACAAGCCCCATCTGTTATCACTGTGGCAGAATCAACATCCAACTGTCTAAAATTTCAGAACTCAGAAATAACAGGTGGAATGAAAATGTAGAGAATGGTAATGCTGAGAGGCATAGAGCAAATCAACATAGAGACAGCCTTTTCAGCCCATTGAACATTCATCGTACTGTACCCTGATTCCACAATAATCCCATTTTATTCTTCCAACACTCTCTTCAAATTCTCTCACTCACCTACGCAATTTTTATGGCAGACAATTCACCAACCAAAATTGCACCTTTTGGATGTAGGAGGAAACCCACAGGGTCACAGAGAAAACGCATACTCTGCAGAATCAAAGCCGGGTTACTGAAGGCCCGAAGCTCCAGCTCTCATGCTGTATTCTGGTAAGAACCTTGTCAAATGTGCACTAGTTCTGGAGTGTCATCTTCTGGTTCAAACACCAGAATTTGAGAGTACCTTCTGACCCCAAGTCATGAGTACTGATGGACACTCATGTATACAAACAAGTTCATTTAATATTATTAAGCTTAAGTACATACAGGCTTCCTCCGCTATCCGAAAGTAGAGTCCTTATGAAACCTCATCAGGTGAAATTGTGTAAAGCGAAGAAGCAATTACCATTTATTTATATGGGAAAAAGTTTTGAGAATTTCCAGACCAAAAAAATAACCTATCAAATCATACTAAATAACACATAAAACCTAAAGTAACACTAGCATATAGTAAAGGCAGGAATGATATGATAAATACACAGGGAATATAAAGTAGAATTAATGAATGCACAGTGTAGTTTCACTTACCAGAAACAGGAAGACAGTGAGCCTCTACAACAGCTTGCTGCAAAACAAACGCTGAACACTGAAAGCTATTTTCGCTTTTCACCTTTTTTCATAAAAACGAAAATCCTCTTCAGATTTTTTTCAGTTAGCGAAGACAGGTACTAATGTAGGTCTTTCATAAAAGCAAAGTGAACTTACGAAAAGCGAGGGATACGTGTACATACATTTGATCCTATGAATAGCAGAGCTAGTTTCCAATAGCTAGTTTCCCAACTAAACAGATTTTTTTTTAAATCCCTCTTTTTGGCATTAAAAGACAAACAAATTTGTGGTATCTTAGGATGGGTGACTAGAAAAAAGTTCAAGAAGAATCACTTGAAGCATAACTTTTAACAATACTATACAGAGCCAAATCTTTACCCAAACAAATAGCCTATTCTGCATTTAAGATCAAAGCTTACAGTGGAATTCCACACTCTCCAAACAGGGTCACATTTAGGTACTTTTAGAAAAAGAAAGAGAAAAGAGAAAAATTAGTATTTGATATATGGTGAGAGAGAGAGAGAGAGAGAAAGAGAGAACGATTGGTAGCCAGTGACCAGTGGGGTACTGCAGGGCTCAGTGCTGGGGCCACAGTTGTTTACAATATATATCAATGACTTAGATGTGGGAATAGATAGCAGTATCTCGAAATTTTCAGACAATATGAAGTTAGGTGGCAGGGTTAGCTATGTGGAGGATGCTAGGAGAGTGCAGGGTGATTTGGACAAGTTAGGCAAGTGGGCCAGAACATGGCAGATGTAGTATAATGTGGATAAATGTGAGGTTATCCACTTTGGAGGTAAGAACAGGAAAGAAGATTATTATTTAAATGGTATCTGTTTAGGAAAAGGGGAGATGCAGCGAGACTTGGGTGTTGCTGTGCATCAGTCATTGAAAGTGGGCGTGCAGGTGCAGCAGGCGGTGAGGAGGGCGAATGGTGTGTTGGCGTTCATAGCGAGAGGATTTGAGTACAGGAGTAGGGAGATCCTGCTGCAGCTGTACAGGGCCTTGGTGTGACCACACCTGGAGTACTGCATGCAGTTTTGGTCACCTTTTTTGAGGAAGGATATCCTTGCTTTGGACGGGGTGCAGAGAAGGTTCACTAGGCTGATACCGGGGGATGGAGGGACTCGCATATGAAGAAAGGTTGGATAGACTAGGCTTGTATTCTCTGGAACTTAGAAGATTGAGGGGGGATCTTATAGAAACTTATAAAATTCTTAAGGGTTTAGTCAGACAGGGTTTAGGCGGGAAGGTTGTTTCCAATGCAGGGAAAAACCAGAACCGGGGCTATAGTTTAAGGCTAAGGGGGAAATTTTTTAGGTCTGAGATGAGGAAAAATTTCTTCTCTCAGAGAGTGGTAAATGTGTGGAATTCTTTGCCACAGGAAGTAGTTTAGGCCGGTTCCCTGTCAATATTTAAGTGTAGGTTGGATTTTCCCCTTGTGGCCAAGGGGATTAGAGGGTATGGGGAGAGAGCAGGAACCGGGTACAGATCAGCCATGATCATAATGAATGGCAGTGTAGACTTGAAGGGCCAAATGGCCTACTCCTGCCCCTATTTTCTATGTTTCTATGTTTGAAAAGAAAGAATTTCATTTCATTTTTCACAACCTCAGAACATCTTAAGGTCCTTTCCAACCAAGGAGGTCTCTATGTGTAATGTTGCATTGATTGTGTGGCCAGGCCTTGCTATTGTTTCTTTGATGATAAACCATCTAACCATCTAACCATCTACGGAGCGGAAACAGGCCATGTTGGCCTTTCGAGTCCGCACCTGTTCACTGATTTTGTGCGCCCTTGTTCAAGCATTGGTGATTTTAAGTGTAGTGTATCTTTGAGAATTTTAACATCTATCCATAGGTACTCTGTACTTTGGATGTGAAATCTCCTATTAAAATATTCAAAACATTGGCTGTGTGGGAGAAGCCAGTGAGTGGCCGTGGACAATTACTTCTCAGACTGGAGGCCTGTGACTAGTGGTGTGCTGCAGGGATCGGTGCTGGGACCAGCGTAGCTTGTCATCTAGATCCACAATCTGGACAACAATGTGGTGATAGGATCAGCAAGTTTGCAGACAATACTCAGATCAGAAGTACTTTAACAGGGATGTAACAATCCAATAGTGAAAAGGTTTGCATAATGAAAAACTATAATTGAAGTAGCCAGAATTATCCAAAGACTGCAATTTTGGATTTAACCATTTTGCCATCTGAAGAGGCTTAGGAGGACCTTGTCGAAATTTATAAAATTACCAGGGGCATAGATAAAGTAAATAATCATAGACTTTCTCCCAGTGGGGGGTAATCTAACATTTGGGCACAGATGTGAAGAAAGAGGGGAAAGATTGATAAGGCATCACCACCACAGAAGCTGCCAGACAAAGTTGTAGACGTAGGGATAATTGTAACATTCAAAAGCTTTCTAGAGAGGTACATGGATTGGAAAGGTTTGGAGAGGTATAAGCTAAATACAGGAAAATGGGGCTTGCTTGTTCAGCTGAGGCAAGTTGTGCCAAAGACCCTGCTTCTGCTGTAAAACTATGACCCTATGGCAATTGTCCAAATTTTAATTTGCATCTAAAAGAAGGGGGCAAAGAACTGCAAGGTTTAGAGCAGGAATTTTCAAACTCAGGAGCAATTCAGACAGGATTCCAGATTTAGAGAAAAAAAATAATCAAGATGTTTGCAGTCAGGATAAAGAGCCTATGATGCTAGATTCATACGCCATAGAGTGAAAAAACAGTCAATTTCAGATCACTAAATGAGTGTCAGTGTGCAACCCAATGAGAGTGGTCCCTTTATGGATTCCAGCTTCTCAACCAAAGCACAGGTGAGCATTTTGTCCAGACTTGTGAAACATTGGCCAAAGTTTTTGTCTTGTCTTTGTTGTCTGAGGTGAGCTTTTGCACTCAGACACAGCATTAGGCTGTTAACTAGTCACTTTTCTGGGGTGTTTTTATCCTTACACAATAAAACACTCTCCCATTCCATTCATAAAGGCTAATTTTCCTTTTATATTGGTGTTTTACCTTGACAATCTGTGTACAAACACTAAACCATCTTTCTTCATTGGCTATTCTCGGGGTTCATTTGTTTCAGCAAAGCTTACATTTATCGATGAGTTTGTTAATTCAGTGGGTCAGTTAAGGGAGCCACATATAGGTCCAATTAAGGGCATCATATACAGGCCCAATCTGGTTAAGTACAACGGGTTTCCAATCATGTCACTCATTAATGAACCATTTTTTAGATTTTTACTATGATCTGACAGTTTTCTAGTCACTTTTACTGATAGAACATTTTATTAATGAGCTTCTATTTAAAGAAAAGCTGAACTTTAAGTACTCCAACTCCTGTGATGTGATTTAAACTCCTGTTCTTTGGATTATTAATCTGTGCTCTGGCTTAGTAGTCGAATTATAGCCACTCTTCCTTCCTGCATCCTGAGGTGCATTAGAGTTTAAGTGTAAAGGAGACAGGGCAAGAGTTGTTATGGTGGAAGGAATGACCATTTCTGCTGTAACAGGACAGCAGTTAGTGCTGCTTTCACAGCCCATCAGTGACCAGGGTTCGGTTCTGACTTCTAATACTGTCCGTATGAAGTCTAGATGTTGTCTTCTCGATGGGGTGGATTTCCCCAGATACTTTGGCTTCCTTCCACATCCCAAAGACATGATGTAGGTTCATTGGCTGTTTAAATTACCCGTCAATGAAGATAAGTGTCAAATGACACAAAGGGAATATGAGAAGGAATAAGTTGCAGGGCTAGAAGGAATCAAGGAAGGGTGATTGGGATGGACGGATTCTTTTATTGGGATTGTTCTGATGAGAGGTGCCATGGTCTTGAAGGACTGAAGAAGCTTCTTCCATCTACATGCTGTAAGGTTAGGAAATGTGATAATGTTGCTGAATAAGTTGTTGACCTAATCTAACCTATTTTATTAGTTTTAAATATTTGGTAGAATTCTTTTAAGAATACATTAATTGAAATCAGGTTTAATAAATTATTTGAATGTCTTTGAATATCACTGCCTTTCAGGAACTTAAAAACAAGTTAAAAAGCCATCTGGTCTCTCTTTTACCACTATTGCCATCTTCTCTATTCTGCTACGAAGAGTTCAACTGTCCGGTCCAAATGCTGACGCCTGCATAAAGGGTTTAAACGGCCCGTAAATGGAGCTGATTGTATTTGTAAGTAAAATCCTGCAACTGCAGAGTTCTGTGCCCAAGTTATGGTGCCTGTGCTCGACAGCAGCCACGAGGGCACCAGAAATGGAATGAACGCACCCCATTGAGAAGGAGAAGCAAAGGAGATGACATGACAGGACAGTGACCATGGCAACGGACCAGTGAGGTGCTCAGCGGCTGAGGGCCCACATAGGCTGCAGACAACTTGTGGTTTGGGGGATCTGCATGGGTTGTTAGCTGCTCATGGGTATTGGAGCCGAAATTCGAAAGAGTTCTGGGGGCAAGAATGGCCCTTGATGAGACTTGGGTGATGAAGGCTTCCTGATCATGTTGAAGGTTTGGATCTGGAGTTCAGAATGCCAATGAATCAAAGAGGTGCGACTGCTGACACTGTGGGAGCGTTGGAGGTGAATCCACAGGCACACAGTGACTCTGAAGGGACTCTCTTGCTTCTCTTTCTCTCTTACTGTAAGGGGCACCGGGTAACACTAATGATGATTCTTTGCCTTACATCAGCCAGAAGGCAATTTTGTGTAATATTACGTGTTCTGTACTATTACATGACAATAGAAGAATCTTGAATCTTCTCATCAGATTCCTGCACTGACATCCTTTGTCTTCTAAACACCCTCTCCACCCTGTGTGACTCACCTTCCTCCACCTGACTGACTGCTTTGTTTCTCTTGCCTCTCTCTCCCTCTGTGAATCCTTGGCTTTTGTCTGCCATGTTTCACTTCCTCTACCTCACCAATCCCATATGGGCCACCTGTCCCTCCCCTCCCAACATGTGCTCTTTACTTTGGCTTCTGTACGACATTCAACCAATCTGACCATTTTGTTTCACCCACTGATGCTCCTTAACCCACTGAGTTCCTCCAGCAGATGATGTTTGGTTTGTTGCCTTTGATATTTATTAGGAGTGGGCTGTAAGGCAATGCAGAACCCCCTGCTGGATGCTTTACAGCTCATTTGGCCTCTGCAAAAGATAAAGATAAGACACAAATTATAGTTGGTGACTTTAACCAGGCCTGCCTCAAGAAAACCTTGCTCAATTACCACCAGCACATAACCTGCTGCAACAGTGGACCCGCACACTGGATCTCTGCTACACCAAGGTAAGGAGGGCCGGCTGTTCTTTCATGAGACCCCATTTTGATGTTGAATCACCTAGCTGTGCTCCTTCTGCCTGCATACAAAGAGAGGCTCAAGAGATCAGAACAGCCAGAAGGTGGTCATGAGAGGCTGAGGAATGGCACGGACTGCCTCAAGTCAGTAGATTGGGTGATGTTCAATAACTCAGCTGAGGATCTGAATGATTACACTAGGGTGATTGCAGATTTTATCAAAAAAGCTTTGATCAAGTGTGTCGCCACCAAATAATTTTGGGTTTACCTGAACTAAAAGCCCTAGCTGAAAAATGAAATCCAGAACCTGCTGAGAGCCAGATCACAGGCATTTAGAACAGATCCAGAACATGACACAATATTCTTTTTCTTTTTCTTTGTCTTGGCTTCGCGGAAGAATATTTATAGAGGGGTAAATGTCCACGTCAGCTGCAGGCTCGTTTGTGGCTGACAAGTCCGATGCAGGACAGGCAGACATGGTTGCAGCGGTTGTAAGGGAAAATTGGTTGGTTGGGGTTGGGTGTTGGGTTTTTCCACCTTTGTCTTTTGTCAGTGAGATGGGCTCTGCGGTCTTCTTCAAAAGAGGTTGATACCCGCTGAACTGTGAGGTGCCAAGATGCATGGTTTGACGAGATATCAGCCCACTGGCGATGGTCAATGTGGCAGGCACCAAGAGCTTTCTTTAGGCAGTCCTTGTACCTTTTCTTTGGTGCACCTCTGTCTCGGTGGCCAGTGGAGAGCTTGCCATATAACACGATCTTGGGAAGGTGATGGTCCTCCAATCTGGAGACGTGACCTACCCAACGCAGTTTGATCTTCAGCAGCATGGATTCGATGCTGTCGGCCTCTGCCCTCTCGAGTACTTCGATGTTGGAGATGAAGTCGCTCCAATGAATGTTGAGGATGGAGTGGAGACAACGCTGGTGGAAGCGTTCTAGGAGCCGTAGGTGATGCCGGTAAAGGACCCATGATTCGGAGCCGAACGGGAGTGTGTATATGACCACAGCTCTGTATAAGCTAATCTTTGTGAGGATTTTCAGTTGGTTGTTTTTCCAGACTCTTTTCTGTAGTCTTCCAAAGGCGCTATTTGCCTTGGCGAGTCTGTTGTCTATCTCGTTGTCGATCCTTACATCCGATGAAATGGTGCAGCCGAGATAGGTAAACTGGTTGACCGTTTTGAGTTTTGTGTGCCCGATGGAGATGTGGGGGGGGGCTGGTAGTCATGGTGGGGAGCTGGCTGATGGAGGACCTCAGTTTTCTTCAGGCTGACTTCCAGGCCAAACATTTTGGCAGTTTCCGCAAAGCAGGACGTCAAGTGCTGAAGAGCTGGCTCTGAATGGGCAACTAAAGCGGCATCGTCTGCAAAGAGTAGTTCACGGACAAGTTGCTCTTGTGTCTTGGTGTGAGCTTGCAGGTGCCTCAGATTGAAGAGACTGCCATCCGTGCGGTACCGGATGTAAACAGCGTCTTCATTATTGAGGTCTTTCATGGCTTGTTTCAGCATCATGCTGAAGAAGATTGAAAAGAGGGTTGGTGCGAGAACGCAGCCTTGCTTCATGCCATTGTTAATGGAGAACGGTTCAGAGAGCTCATTGCTGTATCTGACCTGACCTTGTTAGTTTTCGTGCAGTTGGATAACCATGTTGAGGAACTTTGGGGGGCATCCGAGGCGCTCTAGTATTTGCCAAAGCCTTTTCCTACTCACGGTGTCGAAGACTTTGGTGAGGTCAACAAAGGTGATGTAGAGTCCTTTGTTTTGTTCTCTGTACTTTTCTTGGAGCTGTCTGAAAGCAAAGACCATGTCAGTCGTTCCTCTGTTTGCGCGAAAGCCGCACTGTGATTCTGGGAGAACATTTTCAGTGACACTAGGTATTATTCTATTTAGGAGAATCCTAGCGAAGATTTTGCTTGCAATGGAGAGCAGCGTGATACCCCTGTAGTTTGAGCAGTCTGATTTCTCGCCTTTGTTTTTGTACAGGGTGATGATGATGGCATCATGAAGGTCCTGAGGCAGCTTTCCTTGGTCCCAGCAAAGCTTGAAAAACTCATGCAGTTTGGCATGCAGAGTTTTGCTGCCAGCCTTCCAGATCTCTAGGGGGATTCCATCCATACCTGCCGCTTTGCCACTTTTCAGTTGTTCAATTGCCTTATATGTCTCTTCCCGGGTGAGGACCTCATCCTGCTCTAGCCTTTAGGGCTGTTGAGGAAGCTGGAGCAGGGCGGATTCTTGGACTGAGCGCGTGGCACTGAAAAGAGATTGGAAGTGTTCTGACCATCGGTTGAGGATGGAGATCTTGTCGCTGAGGAGGACTTTGCCGTTTGAGCTGCGCAGCGGGCTTTGGACTTGGGGTGAGGGGCTGTACACAGCCTTTAGAGCCTCGTAAAAACCCCTGAAGACGCCAATGTCCACGCTGAGCTGGGTTCGTTTGGCGAGGCTAGTCCACCACTCATTTTGGATCTCCCGGAGTTTACGCTGAAGATGACTGCATGTGCGATGGAAGGCTCGTTTCTTCTCTGGCCAGGATGGCTTTGCAAGGTGAGCCTGGTGGACAGCTCGCTTCTTTGTCAGCAGCTCCTGGATTTCCTGGTACCGCACTTCGCGGACGAAGATTTATGGAGGGGTAATGTCCACGTCAGCTGCAGGCTCGTTTGTGACTGACAAGTCCGATGCGGGACAGGCAGACACGGTTGCAATGGTTGCAAGGGAAAATTGGTTGGTTGGGGTTGGGTGTTGGGTTTTTCCTCCTTTGTCTTTTGACAGTGAGGTGGGCTCTGCGGTCTTCTTCAAAGGAGGTTGCTGCCCACCAAACTGTGAGGTGCCAAGATGCACAGTTTGAGGCGATATCAGCCCACTGGTGATGGTCAATGTGGCAGGCACCAATAGCTTTCTTTAGGCAGTCCTTGTACCTCTTCTTTGGTGCACCTCTGTCTCGGTGGCCAGTGGAGAGCTCGCCATATAACACGATCTTGGGAAGGCGATGGTCCTCCATTCTGGAGACGTGACCTACCCAGCGCAGTTGAATCTTCAGCAGCGTGGATTCGATGCTGTCGGCCTCTGCCATCTCGAGTACTTCGATGTTGAAGATAAAGTTGCTCCAATGAATGTTGAGGATGGAGTGGAGACAACGCTGGTGGAAGCGTTCTAGGAGCCGTAGGTGATGCCGGTAAAGGACCCATGATTCGGAGCCATACAGGAGTGTGGGTATGACAACGGCTCTGTATACACTAATCTTTGTGAGGTTTTTCAGTTGATTGTTTTTCCAGACTCTTTTGTGTAGTCTTCTAAAGGTGATATTTACCTTGGCGAGTCTGTTGTCTATCTCGTTGTCGATCTTTGCATCCGATGAAAAGGTGCAGCCGAGATAGGTAAACTGGTTGACCGTTTTGAGTTTTGTGTGCCCGATGAAGATGTAGGGGGGCTGGTAGTCATGGTGGGGAGCTGGCAGATGGAGGACTTCAGTTTTCTTCAGGCTGACTTCCAGGCCAAACATTTTGGCAGTTTCCGCAAAACAGGACGTCAAGCGCTGAAGAGCTGGCTCTGAATGGGCAACTAAAGCAGCATCGTCTGCAAAGAGTAGTTCATGGAAAAATTGCTCTTGTGTCTTGGTGTGAGCTTGCAGGTGCCTCAGATTGAAGAGACTGCCATCCGTGCGGTACCATGCACGGTACCATATAACAATTACAATGCGGAAACAGGCCATCTCGGCCTCTCTAGTCTGCATTGATTTAAGCGAACTCCACTAGTTGTACCCACTTGCTCCCTGTCCATAACCCTCCAACCCCATCATGGGGTTGTCTTAAATGACAAAATTGACCCTGCTGCAAACACTTCTTCCGGGAAGGTTATTCCACTTAGCCACCACACTCTGAGTGAAGAAGCTTCTTCTTACGTTACTTCTAAAGTTTTGGCCCCTAACCCTTAACTTATGAACCCTTGTTCCAATCTCACCTACCCTCAAGGGGAAGAGCCTATTCATATCTACTCTATCTATTCCCCTCATAATTTTATATACCTCTATCAAATCCCCCCTCAACCTTCTATGCTCCAATGAATAAAGACCCAGTCTACTCAATCTTTCTCCATATTCTAGATGCTTCAATCCAGGTAACATTTTAGTAAATCATCTCTGCACCCTCTCTATCTTATTGATATCCTTTCTATAATTTGGAGACCAGATCTGCACCCAATATTCCAAACTTGGCCTCACCAATGCCTTGAACAGTCTCAACATCACCTCCCAGCTCTTATATTCTATGATATAATTTATCAAGGCCAGCATACCAAACGCCACCCTTTCTACATGAGAATCCACTTTCAAAGAACGATGAACTGTAATCCCAAGATCTGTCTGTTTCTTTGCATTCCTCAATGCCCTCCCCTTTACTGCATATGTCCTATTTTGATTATTCTTCCCAAAATAAAGCACTTCACACTTATCTACGTTAAACTCCATCTGCCACCTTTCAGCCCACTCTTCTAAGCAGTCCAAATGATCAGGTACAATCTATGAAAAGCAAAGTGGAGACTCCTATTGAAAATGGAAACAATGAAGGACACCCAAATGCCATCATCACCTCAAAACTGATCAGAAAACTCCAAGATCTAGGCCTCAATATCCCACTGTGTAATCGGGTCCTGGATTTCCACACGTCAAGGGATGGATTGGCAAGAAAATTTCCTCCTCAATCTCCATCAGTATTGGAGCACCACAGGGCTGCATTCTTAATCCCCTGCTCTACCTGCTTTACATCTCCAAATTTGCTGACAATATCACTTTATAAAATGGGGTCATGAATCAGCCTACAGATGGGGTTGCCACACAGGTTGATAGTATAGTTAGAAGGTCTATGGTATGCTGGGTTTCATTAGTTAAGGGAATGAGTTCAGTAGTTGTGAGATAATGTTGCAGATTTCTAAATCTCTAATGAGAACACACTCAGAATATTGTGTTCAATCCTGAAGAAAAACACATAAATGTTGTAGAAACTCAATAGGTCAAACAGTGTCTTGATGCAGCAAAGGTGAAGATACATCACCAAAGTTTCGAGCTTGAACCCTTAATCAAGGTGTAGGGGAACAGGAGAGATGTCCGAACAAAAGGAGGAAGGGGGGAGGGAGAGTGGTGAAGGTGGGAGATGATAGGTTTATGGGGGGGGGCACAGGAAGGGGTGGAGGAGTCTAGGCTAGGTGAAGCGAGAAAGGAAGAACTGGAATAACAAGTTAAAGAGGGGGGAGGGGAAAAAAGGCAAGCTGATTAGTGGAATGCAGTGAATTCAATGTTCATGTCCTGGGGTTGGAGAGTGTCCAGATGAAAAACGAGATGTTGTTCAGGGTGGGGTAGTGTGAAAGCCCATGGACAGAAGTGTGAGGCTGAGAGTGTGACTCTGAATTGGAACCTCGGACCGTGGTGAGGGAGGAGATGTGGGTGCAGGTATTACACCTCCTACGACCACAGTGGAAGGATCTGGGGGGGGGGGCGATAGGTTGGGAGGGAAGAGTGCACAAGGGAGTCACAGAGGGTCCTACAGAAGGCAGAGAGGGGAAGAGAAAGAAAAGTGTGTCTCGTGGTGGGGTCTTATAGTAAGTGCCAGAAATTCCGACGGATAATGTGTTGGATGCGGAGGCTGGTGAGGTGGTAGTTGAAGATGAGGGGGATTCTGTGTTTATTGTTTCTAGGGGCGGGAGGGCTATGGCAAATCAGTGGGGAATGGAAGAGATGAGGGTAAGGGCCAAGTTAATAATGGTGCAGGGGAAGCTACATTTGTGGAAGAAGGCAGACATTTCAGAGGCTCTGGACTGGAAGATCTCATCTTGGGAGCAGATGTGGCAGAGACAGAGAAATTGAGAGAAGTGGATGGAGTCCTTGCAGAGGATGGGGTGTGAGGACGAGTAATCCAGGTAGTTGTGGGAGTTAGAGGGTTTGTAACAAATGTCAGTGGAGAGTCTGTCTCCTGAGATGGAGACAGAGAGATCCAGAAATGGGAGAGAGTCATCAGAGATGGAGCAGATGAGTTTGAGGCCCAGGTGGAAATTGGCCATGTAATTGATGAAATTGACGAGCTCATCGAGGGTGCATGATGCCACCCCAATGTAGTCATCAATGTATCGGAGGAAAAGTTGGTGTTTAATCCTGGTCACCAGGATGTTACCTAGAATGGATATTTTTATTATGAGGTAAGATTAGCAGAGCTATGGCTTTTCTCTTCAGAATTAAGAAGGATGAGAGGTGACTTAATAGAGGGCTACAAGATTGTCAGAGGCATAAATAAGGTAGACAGCCAGCATTCTTTTCCCAGGGTGGGAGTAGCAAACTCCAGAGGAAGTCTGTACAAAGTGAAGGGAGGAAGGTTTAGGGAGATACTGGAGGTATGATTTTTACACAGAGACTTGTGGGTGTCTGGAATGCAATGCTAAGGGTGATGGTGGAGGCTGGAACAATAAAGACATTTAACAAACAGGCAGATGGATGAAAGAAAAATAGAGGGTTATGAGGTAGGAATGGTTTAATTTTTTTGTTTGTATATCTCTATGGGTCGGAGCAACATCATGGCCAAAGGGCCTGTCCTATGCTGTAATGTTCTATGTTCCATCTCATAAGCTGCAGAACATAGAACCTAAGTCAACAGGTGTATGAGGAGGCCATTTGGCCCTCAAGGCTGACCCACCATTCAATATGGCTGATTGGTTTCATTTCCTCTTCTCTACCATTTCCACATTTCCCACAATTTGCTGATCTTCCCAAAAATTCTGTCTCCTCTTTAGATATCCTCAATAATCCAGCCTCCATCATCCTCTAGGATAAAGAATTACAGAGCTTCACCACCTTTTGTGAAAAGAGGTATGCCTCAATTTTAAGTGGCAGCTCTCTAATTTGTTTTTAACCATGTCCTCCCTTTTGGATGTTCCCAATGGTGGAAGCAGCTCAATATCTGCCAATCATGCCCCAAGGATCTTGTCTATTTTAATGAGGTCACCTCTCATTCTTCCGAGAAAATGAGAAAATGGAGATCTTATTAATTTATCCATAAAACATTAAGAGTTACCAAATATAGGGCTAAAATCATCAACTTTAACTTTATCCATGGCCATTAACTGTCTTCTTCAACACTTCCAACAATTCTGATTTTATTTGAGATTTCATATAAAAAAATTCTGGGAGTTACGAGATCACCTTTGGGTATGCAATATTTGTTTAAAAGGTTTCAAAAGGTTTACGCCGCAGACACAAAAAATTGGTCAGTAACAAATGTAAAGGATTTTATGAGAAATATTTGTTAATATGGTCAAGAAATGTAATTTCCAAGCTGAGAGTATCATAGCACGAGTCGGTCCAAATTAGAGCACGAGTCTGGCCCATCGAGCCTGCTCTGCCATTCAATAAGATTGTGGTTGATCCAGCTGTGAATGCAGCACCTCCTACCTGATTTTTCCTTAATTCCCCACATATGTTAAAGTCGAATCAACTGTATCTTAAATCCATTCAATGAGGCAATCATGTTTTCTTGGGCTGAGAGTTCCACAGATTCACTGCTCTCTGGAAAAAGCAGTTCCTCATCATCTCTATCTTAAGTCTATTCCCTTAAATCTTGAAGCTACATCCTTCAATTCTAGTTTCACCTGCCAGTAGATACAAGCTCCCTTCTGTATTACAGTTAAACCCCCTGGTATTTGGAATTCAAGCAGCTGGTAGCTTTAAGCATCTGGGAAAAAGATGGAAGAAAAAAATTATAAATAAGAATAAAATGATAGATAAAAAATATAAGTTTAAAATTGTAAAAGTAAATGTTCTCTGAAGTAACACATAAACCGTTGGTGAAGATAAGAGCGGGGAGCCTTGGTCGTGCTTTGTTCATAGCAGGTGTTTGAATAAAGTTGTGTGAAACAGCAATGGCAGTGACTTGCTTAAAATGTCTCCTTATCCCTGCTTAGTAAGAGTCAAGTTGCTTAATCTGTAAATTTGGAGGGGAGGGGTTTTATTTATAATGTTACTGTTCATCTTTCAGCCAGCTCTGTGGGGGGTGGGGGGGTAGGGGTGGATGAATCTGCAGATGGAGCAACACTTACATTTTTTCAAAGAATATGATTGAAAATAAAGTAAAATGCTTTAAGGTTTCATGATAGTGAAGTTTGTTCTGTGTAAGTACAGTATAGTGTTTTGTCTATTAAACTGTTTATTCTTAATGCAGGTGTATTAGTTAGACATTGTAAGAGTAAGTCTCCAACAAATGGAAAAATACACTTATCTGGCATCTACCAATCCCCATAGGTGTCAATTTCCAGGGGTTTTACTGTACTTAATCAGAATTTTATATGTAACTATGAAATCATCCTTAAAATCTGGTGAGTGGAGTCCGGGCCTTCTCAATCTCTCGTTCTAAGATAACCCCTTCATTTCTGGAATTAACCTGGTGAACGAACCTCCTTTACACTAACTCCAAAGCCAAAGTCAAATAAAGAGATGAGAATTCCACATAGTACTCCAGATTTAGCCTAAGCAGTACCCTGCAAAGTTGGAACACAGTCACCCTTATCTTATATTCAATAGGTCCATTTCTTTCTTCATTACCTCTTCTATCCTCCCACCTATATCCATCTATGGGCTCCTTCCCCTGCTCCTTCCTCCTTCCTCTCTCCTCTTCTCCTTCCCAACTTTTTTCAGACACTTGCCTGTAATTTGATCATACCTAGATGAAGGGCTCAGGCTTCCTGTAAATGCTTGGAGATCTGTTGTGTTTCTCCGGCACTCTTATGCATTGTTATACAGAAGCCTGCTCTGTAGCACCTTATCAAACACCTTGTGGAAGTTCAAGTATACCACACCCCTCTATCCCTCTCAATGCATTGTGTTTTCAACGAACTCCATTAAAGTAGTTAAATATGACCTGCCCTTTCTGAATTCCATGCTGCTGTTCCATTTCATTGTATCTTCCTTAACGATATCTTCAATATGAATGTTAAGCTAACTGACCTGTGGAGTTCAACAAACCCTACCTGAAACAAATTCTCCACTGTGACCTGGGAAATAAATTTTAGCTTCAATATTCATTTAACTCAGTAGGTCAGTTTGGTTGCCCTGATGTGCAAGACTGGGAGCCACTTCTCCAAAGATCAATGCGTTGCTCACGGGGAACTGCGTTTCATCTCCTAGTTGGACTAGGAGTCATTGGACTAACCCCTGCAATATGCTGGTTTAAGAGCTAAATCTACTTGTGATCCAATCTTCTTTCGAACAGAGACAGAACAGAAAGAATAGCTTTCCAACCAGAGCTGTTTAATTTAATGCAAGGTTCGATTTTGCACATTCACTCTTAATCGTGTGAAATAAATAAAACATGGCAAGAACAATTGAAGCGGAGTATTTTTGTGGTAGTTTTCATGGTACTAGCAACATCTATTTACTTCCTCACATGTCTGACCTTGAGGTTTTCCCTTGAAGTGAACCTTGTGATGGTTCCTTTCCAATTATTTTACTGCCTCTTATCTGGACGAGAAAATAATCTAAAAGTAGGAAAGTGAAGTTAAATTGTTGTGCTCGCTATCTGGATCACGTGGCAGTCTATAAAAACATCCTCATCTCCATTGTCAGAACAAAGGTGAAATTCTACAAACCTCAATAATATTTAAGTTTTTTATCTGAATTCTTAGAATAAACTTTGCATGAATGTCTATCAATGACTATGGCTGGCTCCTTTTTTCCCCATGTATTTCTATATATATATATATATGTAAATAGTTTTCTAGCAGAGGTAGATTATAACAATTAATTAAGTAATTATCTCTTGCAGAAGGTGCTTTACCACCACTGGTTATTCTCTCAGTACAGTCTGAAAATAAGTCAACCCTTTTTGAGTGCAACAAATTTCCACAGATTATGATGTGTTAAGGATCTTATTCATTCTCCATCGCACTCCCACTCAGGCCTCTCTGCAGTCAGCCACCTAACACTGTTCTAGCACTGCTTAATATAAGCTTGAGCAACAGGACCTCATTTTCCAATGTCATGATCTTGTAGACTCGACATTGAATGAAATAATTTTTACATTATCAACCAATGCAGTTTAACATCTCACATGCCAAGTGATTTTTTTGTTGCTTCTCTTGTAATTTCAGATTTCATTTGGATCACACCTCCTTCATCACACTTTCAATGATTCACCAGCTTTTTATCCTCCCTCTTTCTGTCAGCACCACTGCTACTGGTGTCATTCTTTCTCTCCTGATCTCCTCCCTGTCACCGATCATTCCCTCAGTTCTCTACTCCCTTGCTTCTTTGCTTGCAACTTAAAGTATGTTTAGAACACCGAACCTAGAAGAGCACGGCACAGGAACAGGCTCATCATGCCTGTGCCTCCACAATTCAATTCAACCAATCTCATCTGCTTTTACATGATTTACATCCCTCTGTTACCTGTCTGTACATGTGTCTGTTTGAATGTCTCACAAATGTTGCTACCTTATCTGCTCCTACCACCTCCCCGGCAGAGTATTATATGTCTAATTTGCAGCTATTTAAATTGTTGATTGAGCCAAACTTGGAGTATTATCTGCAATTCTGATTGCCTTATTAGAGGAATGATTGAGGGTTTTGGGAAAAGATACAGAGGAATTTATGAGAATGTTGCCTGAATGAGAGGACATGAGCTAAAAGGATCATCTGGGCAAGGTTGGGTTATTATCTCTGGAGTATTAAAGGCTGAGAGGAGACATGATAGAAAGGCATAGATACTTTTCCCATCATTAAAATGACATCTACTGTGTTTCAGGAGATGTTCAAAGAAGATGTGCAGGGCAGGATTTTTACACCAATGGTAATGGGTTCCTGGAACCAGCTGCCAGGAATAGTGGTGGAAACAGATACAATAAAAGGTAAAAGGGTAAAGGTTCTATTATTGTCATATCATGCTACATTTAGAATGTAACATACCTGAAATTCTTTAACTTTGTCTACTGTAAGGAAGTCAGAGTCGCCATTTTGTCAAGCGCCCCTCACAGAAGTGAAATGCCAGTAGAAGCATTTAAGAGGCATTTAGAAAGATACCAAACTAGATTTAGAAAGCCACCGAGACAGAGGTGCACCAAAGAAGAGGTACAAGGACTGCCTAAAGAAAGCTCTTGGCGCCTGCCACATTGACCACCGACAGTGGGCTGATATCGCCTCAAACCATGCATCTTGGCGCCTTACAGTTCGGCGGGCGGCAACCTCCTTTGAAGAAGACCGCAGAGCCCACCTCACTGACAAAAGACAAAGGAGGAAAAAGCCAACACCCAACCCCAACCCACCAATTTTCCCTTGCAACTGCTGCAACCGTACCTGCCTGTCCTGCATCGGACTTGTCAGTCGCCAACGAGCCTGCAGCAGACGTGGACGTACCCCTCCATAAATCTTCATCCGCGAAGCCAAGCCAAAGAAAGAAAGAAAGATACAAAAACATACAGGGAATGCAAGGATATAGATTGTCTGCAGATAGAAGAGATTTACTTAAATTTGTCCCCATGTTCAATGCAGACATTATGGACAAAGAGTCTGTTCCTGAACTGTTTGATGTTCTGATGACAAAGTTATTGTTCTGAAAAAAAATGTTCCTCTCTCCACTAATGCTGTCTGGCTTTGCATTTTTTAATCAACACAGAACGTAGGCATTAGTTTACGCTGGCTCAGAGAACAATGTCAACAGTCCCATTCCACGTAATCACACGTCCTTACCCATACAACCAGGGGGGCAGGGTAGAGTCAACAGGATTATATTCTTCATCTGGAAGAGTTGTAAGCCCAAACAGATATCACTTCATTTCAACCTTAACATGGAGATGTATTCTTCCTGTCTGCATTATCCATTCTACTGAGTGGGGCTAAAAGCAGGGCTATTTAATACAGGCTTTGGTGTTGCTGGATGATGGTAAGTATACTTGAGATTATTCAAAAGCCAAGTGAAGTTTGAGTAAGTGCATTTCAACAATTTCTTAATCCTTTTTTTTTATTTCCTTCAATGTTAATCCTCCAGTTGTGTTCATTTCCATTTGAGCACTTTATGAAACAAAATAGTATTAAACCATGTGCTTATTCCACTGCATCAGATGGAGCGGCTGAGAAATCAGTGAGAATTGTCAAAGACACATTGAAGGAACAAGTATCGCAAGAATGCTTAAGTCTAACAAAAGACACTGCAAGGATACTTAAGTTCAACAAAAGACGTTGAACAGCAAACTCTTTTGCTTAACTACTGAAAGATGTCCTGTTACACAGCAGGTATTACTTCCGCCCAGATATTAATCACAACATATCAGTGATTAGTTCACCCAAATCTTTAGGATAGAGTATGAGTTTATTGTAATATTCATAAGTACAAGGTACTTAAATTCTTACCTTTCTGCAGCCATACTTATGTATGATACACCAACAGCAAGAGTATAAATTACCACAATGTCCAATAAGTCTGAAAAAGGAATAATAAATATAAAAGGATAGATACATAAATATTCACATTTGCAGCCATTCAAGAAAAAGTGGTTTCAATCTGCAGTCAGATAATTTTCTTGTTCCTTTCTCATTTTTCCATGCCCCCTATCCTTGCCATAGATATCACAAAGCTCTAGCTGCCAGAATGTCACTTTCTTCCAACCTAATATTGCCCAGTCAACTGCTTCTGCAGAAAGAGTGCCCATTGCAATAACTTGCTGGACATGTAATGCAGATGGAAATCCCTATCTCAAAGCAAGTGGACACTATAGGACCCCAATGGCACTGCTGTAAAACCCTTGGTGTCCAGCACCTATGGGGATTGGTAGATGCCAGATAAGTGAATTTTCCAGTTGCTTGAGACTTACTCTTACAATGTCTAGCTAATAAACCTGCGTTTAAAATAAACAGTTTAAAAGACAAAGGACAAACATACTATCTATACTTAGACTGAACAAAGTTCATTTTCATGAATATATAAACCTTAAAGCATTTTACTTTATTTTCAATCACAATTTTTGAAAATATTTAACCATCACTATCTGCAGGTTCCTTCTTCTCATGGAGTCACCTGAAAGATGAACAATGTCATTATAGATAATTATCCCCTCCCCCCACCCCACAACTGTTACATGTGGATTGAGGAGAATCACATGACCTCCCTGCTCGAAACCTACTTGGAAGTCACATCACCTGCCACCATTAGTGCACATCTTAACATTAGCGCCTTTAAATGATTCAACATCATCATTGACAAGATGCCCAGCTCAGTATAAACATCGACACATACCACATCTCTCACTCTCTCTCTCTCTGCTTCTTGGTCCAAGTCTGGGACATTGCCCAATGCCAGGTCATTACTGTGGACATTGCTGGAGGAGTCGCAGATAAAGTGAGCACTACACTTAGTTGAGCCATAGTACTGCGATAGATCAGTGCTTACAGAGAGCTGCACCACTGTTAATAAAGGAAATCAAGAGTGTGTTTGAAAGTTTCTGTTTGTGAAGTGTGTACACGTGCAGGAGAATGTGGTAGGATAAGTAGCCACTGGTATCGGAGTCCTGTGTGCCTAATGTGCTTGCTTACACTTCTATAGTTTTCATTAAATATCATGTAGAAGATAGGCAGCCACTGATATCAGAGCCCAACCTGAGTCTGACATGAATGTCTATATAGCTATTAAGTAGTAGACTGCCGCACTGTGATTCTGGGAGAATATTCTCGGCGACACTAGGTATTATTCTATTTAGTAGAATCCTAGCGAAGATTTTGCCTGCAATGGAGAGCAGCGTGATTCCCCTGTAGTTTGAGCAGTCTGATTTCCCGCCTTTGTTTTTGTACAGGGTGATGATGGTGGCATCACGAAGGTCCTGAGGCAGTTTTCCTTGGTCACAACAAAGCTTGAAAAACTCATGCAGTTTGGCATGCAGAGTTTTGCCGCCAGCCTTCCAGACCTCTGGGGGGATTCCATCCATACCTGCTGCTTTGCCACTTTTCAGTTGTTCGATTGCCTTATATGTCTCATCCTGGGTGAAGACCTCATCCAGCTCTAGCCTTAGGGGCTGTTGATGGAGCTGGAGCAGGGCGGAATCTTGGACTGAGCGGTTGGCACTGAAAAGAGATTGGAAGTGTTCTGACCATTGGTTGAGGATGGAGATCTTGTCGCTGAGGAGGACTTTGCCGTCTGAGCTGCGCAGCGGGCTTTGGACTTGGGGTGAGGAACTACTGACATGGTCTTTGCCCTCAGACAGCTCCAAGAAAAGAGCAGAGAACAAAACAAAGGACTCTACATCACCTTTGTTGACCTCACCAAAGCCTTCGACACCGTGAGCAGGAAAGGGCTTTGGCAAATACTAGTGCGCATCGGATGTCCCCCAAAGTTCCTCAACATGATTATCCAACTGCACGAAAACCAACAAGGTCGGGTCAGATACAGCAATGAGCTCCCTGAACCCTTCTCCATTAACAATGGCGTGAAGCAAGGCTGTGTTCTCGCACCAACCCTCTTTTCAATCTTCTTCAGCATGATGCTGAACCAAGCCATGAAAGACCTCAACAGTGAAGACGCTGTTTACATCCGGTACTGCACGGATGGCAGTCTCTTCAATCTGAGGCGCCTGCAAGCTCACACCAAGACACAAGAGAAACTTGTCCGTGAACTACTCTTTGCAGACGATGCCGCTTTAGTTGCCCATTCAGAGCCAGCTCTTCAGCGCTTGACGTCCTGCTTTGCGGAAACTGCCAAAATGTTTGGCCTGGAAGTCAGCCTGAAGAAAACTGAGGTCCTCCATCAGCCAGCTCCCCACCATGACTACCAGCCCCCCCACATCTCCATCGGGCACACAAAACTCAAAACGGTCAACCAGTTTACCTATCTCGGCTGCACCATTTCATCAGATGCAAGGATCGACAATGAGATAGACAACAGACTCGCCAAGGCAAATAGCGCCTTTGGAAGACTACACAAAAGAGTCTGGAAAAACAACCAACTGAAAAACCTCACAAAGATAAACGTATACAGAGCCGTTGTCATACCCACACTCCTGTTCGACTCCGAATCATGGGTCCTCTACCGGCATCACCTACGGCTCCTAGAACGCTTCCACCAGCGTTGTCTCCACTCCATCTTCAACATCCATTGGAGAGCTTTCATCACTAACGTCGAAGTACTCGAGATGGCAGAGGCTGACAGCATCGAGTCCACACTGCTGAAGATCCAGCTGCGCTGGGTGGGTCACGTCTCCAGAATGGAGGACCATCGCCTTCCCAAGATTGTGTTATATGGCAAGCTCTCCACTGGCCACCGTGACAGAGGTGCACCAAAGAAAAGGTACAAGGACTGCCTAAAGAAATCTCTTGGTGCCTGCCACATTGACCACCGCCAGTGGGCTGATATCGCCTCAAACCGTGCATCTTGGCGCCTCACAGTTTGGCGGGCAGCAACCTCCTTTGAAGAAGACCGCAGAGCCCACCTCACTGACAAAAGGCAAAGGAGGAAAAACCCAACACCCAACTCCAACCAACCAATTTTCCCTTGCAACCGTTGCAACCGTGTCTGCCTGTCCCGCATCGGACTTGTCAGCCACAAACGAGCCTGCAGCTGACGTGGACTTTTACCCCCTCCATAAATCTTCGTCCGTGAAGACAAGCCAAAGAAGAAGTAGACTGCCTAAAGAAAGCTCTTGGTGCCTGCCACATTGACCACCGCCAGTTGGCTGATCTCGCCTCAAACCGTGCATCTTGGCGCCTCACAGTTCAGCGGGCAGCAACCTCCTTTGAAGAAGACCACAGAGCCCACCTCACTGACAAAAGACAAAGGAGGAAAAACCCAGCACCCAACCCCAACCCACCAATTTTCCCCTGCAACCGCTGCAACCGTGTCTGCCTGTCCCGCATCGGACTTGTCAGCCACAAACGAGCCTGCAGCTGACGTGGACATTTACCCCTCCATAAATCTTCGTCCGCAAAGCCAAGCCAAAGAAAGAAGAATTAAGTATCATTTGACATCTTCCTCTGTTTGTTTGCCGTGTATTCAATAAAGTTACTTTAGATTGCGCGTATCCAAGCTTGTCTCTCTGTGAACCCACCAAACCTGATACTTTTGAAACACAACACCGTCCCCCGAGTTTACAGATAAAGCCTATGACTGGGGTGATACTAAGCAGGTGTATGGAGAAACTTTGAGTCACCACAATGGCAAGGGGCATCAACAATGGACAATGCCATTGCTGTTTGATACAAATGTATTGAAACAGTTGCTACAAAGCATGGCCAAGGCTCACTGCTGAGTAAGTATTTGCTTCCATCTTCTCCAAAAGTTTAAATGTTACTTCGGGGAACATTTACTTTTACAATTTTAAACTTTTAAAATTTATTTTGCGCCATATTTTTTTTTTTGCTGGTTGCTTGAGGCTGCTTGATGCTTGAATTCCAGATACCAGGGATTTTACTGGATTATGAAAAGACCACATGATCCAACTTATTCCACCCAATCTTTACCACAGTTCCAACCCTAGTCTCAGGAATAGGTAGAAGCTTGTTTTTCATAGGTATTTTTTTATTGTATGTGCGCTATTAAATAAGATTTGTAAGGTTTCATCAAATAAGAGAAAGCAAAAGGAGATGTAGCCAGAGAAAAGATCAGAAACAGATCTCTTAAAGCAGTTTGTGAGGATTAACCCAGAATTCTGGATGAGGCCCATGATCAAATCTCACCATCGCCGCTGGAAACTTAAAATTAAGCTGAGTTAATAAACTAGACATAAAACATTGGTTATCCAGATCAGATGGTCATTAAATCAAACTAATTAGTTGATGGGAAAGAAATTTGCCACTTTTACCAGATCAAGGCTAAATGTGACTCCAGACTCTCAATGAAGTAGCTGACTGAAATCTCTTAGAAAATTCCTCCACTCAAGAGCTGTAAATGCCAACCTTGCCACAGACAACATTGATTGGGAGTCTGGGTGCTATGGCAACTTTGTGCCTGTTCTAATTTGTACTGCAGTGCTATTGTGTCCAATCGATGTACCTGTATTGCCCCAAGGACCATCACAATTAACAATGGATTCTACAACTAATCTGTCACTGGAATCCTCTGGGATCCCTTTTCATCACACCTACCCAGGGCTGTCTTGTGAATCTTCACCTTGTCTTGTCCAAATTCTTACAATTACTATCTCATTTCAGAGGCTGGAAAGTGATAATGATAGGAAAGGTTACAGTCTATTGAAACTATTCCAGCTTTTTGCAAGGCTCATAATTCAAAAGAAACATCTGGCTAGGGGAAGAGCATTAATCAAAGACTATGATCTGTGAGATTGTGTGTGTGTGTGTGTGTGTGTGTGTGTGTGTGTGTGTGTGTGTGTGTGTGTGTGTGTGTGTGTGTGTGTGTGTGTGTGTGTGTGTGTGTGTGTGTGTGTGTGTACAAAGTCAGTGTGGGTTGGTGGGGATAGCAGTCAATGAGATCTGGCCCATTATTATCACTGGAAGGCACTCCGAACAAATTCAGGTATAAATGAACTTCAAACACGTTCCAAGCCTTATATAATCATTAACAAGTTTTTCAGTCCTTCAAAAAAAAATTTATTATATGTTAAGATTGTGGTTTTGTTTTTCAAAATTTGGTGGATTTAGAAATAATAAAGCTTATTTTTTTATTTATTTGCTTTTCTGCCCCAATCAGCTATGAATGTTCTAAACTGTGATAATCAAAGGGTAGAACATCAAGTGAGATTTTAAAATTAAGACACTGCAGGTGTTGAGATCTGAAATAAAATGGGGAAACACTCAACAGGTCAGACAACATATGTGGAGAGACAAACTGTGAAAGCTTTTCATTTTGTTTACGATTTCTGGAATCTTATTTATTTTGTTTGCCTTGGTTCTGATTAAGGATTATCAAGTCAAAAAAATTGATGGTCACAATGTGCAACTATGCATTTCAACTATGTATTTCAAGTGTTTTTTGTTTTCTATCAGTTAAAATTTGTTCTTTTTTTTTCTTGGTTGATGGCATCATGCCTGCTGGGTGCCTTTGACCGGATAGTAACTGATATGAGAAAAGGTAGGCTCACACATCAGATAATGGTGGGTATATGAATGCAGTTTTCTTCAAGGTCAGAAGCAAGCAATGAGAATTTGCTACCGACCCCTTCAGAATCCAGGCCAACATCTGTCAAACATCCTTTTCTTTAGTCTTATCTTGATTTCACTGGAGCTTGCAACTGGAATTCAGAAACAAATAAACTTTGGAACTGAGAAGGTCATGCTGAAGTCCTGGAGATTGAAGTTTGTCATAGTCATGGACCCTTAAAGAATTATAGCTCAACAACAGACTCTTTGGCACATAGAGTCTGTGCAACATACGTATAATCTTTCACAAATCTCTTACCATATGTTCTTCCCATCAATTCCATGCCCTTCCCCAAATTCTACACTCTGGCATATACTAGCTTCATAGTTACTTGAGTCCAATTCATTCACCAATCTGCACATCTTTGGGAAGAGGGTGGGAAAGGAAACTTATGTGGTCACAAGGAGAATGAGCAAACTCCACACTGACACCCAGAGGTCATGGCTGGACCATATTACTGGAGCTGTAAGACAGCAGTTCTAATCTCTGTACCATTGGGCCACCCATGTAGACTTGCTTTTTTAATCCACGGATTCCTAGATTTAAATCTGTACTGCATTTTACGCGGGCTGCATCTAACTTTCCAGGAATGTTCTTGGATCTGATCATGTTGGATCCTGGTTCTTTTCTGACATCCTTTAAAAACCAGAACAATACAAAATTTAGAATCATATAGTCACCGGGTTTTACAGATGAAAACAGGCCCTTCAGCTCAACTTGTTCATACCAACAAATATGGCTATGTAAGCTGGTCCGATTTGCCTGCATTTGGCTCATATACCTCTAAATCATTCCTATTCATGTACTTTTAAATATTGCTATTGTATTGTATTGCCTCTACTACTTCTGGCAGCTCATCCTACATTCCCTCCACCCATTCTATTGAATAGGTGGCCCTCAAATGATTAAAGTTATGTTGTGTTTTAAGAGAGAACCAAGGGAGTAGAACCCTTTTCATTGATAATGATAGAGAGATTATTGTCATGTCCATTGTACAATGCCTGTAAGTACCAAATTTCTGACTTTTTGTAGCTGAACAGGTCCCTTGTAAGAAAAAAACAACTAAAACAACTACAATACTGGAGGATCATTTTTATGAGTACACTTCACTTGTGAATCTGAATGGCTCATCTACTGCATGTGGCCTCCTCTACATCAGAGAGACTGGACACAGACTGGGGGATTGCTTCATTGAGCATTTTCGCTCTGTTGCTGAAATAACTGGGACGTCCCAGTGCCCAATCATTTCAATTCCATATCCCATTCCCACAGCGACATATTCAACCATGGCCTTTTTACTGCCAAACCAAGGCCACCCACAAACTGGAGGAGTCACGCCTAATATATCTTCTGAGTATTAACATCGACTTCTCCACCTTTCATTGGACCCCTCCCCTGTTTCTCTTTTTCTCTGTCTCCTTTCCTCTAGCTCAGGGGTCCCAAACTCAAATTCACAGAGGGCCAAAATCAAAAACTTGGACTAAGTCGAGGGCCGAACTAAAAATTTATTGAAAATTTTCAACAACATCTGCATGTTTTCTCTTCTTTCAACATATGTAATGTTAAACTTTTTCTTATTAAAATAAATGTTTAATAATAGTTTTGGATAAACTCTTTCCAGAAGCATTAACAAATGAGAAATAAAATATTCAATAAATAATATTTCTCTATAGAGGATTTGTCAAATGTTGCTAGTGTGCTGTCGAATAGTAAAATCTGAGGGCTATTGAGAATGTGGGAGAATAACATGATTCCTGAAACAATCAAATGGGTGACTGATTGTGGACATGAACTCTAGCAGGGTTATTTGCCATGCCCTTTTTCCATTGGTACAGATATCCTTTGATTTACACACTTTTCAAGTTTTATGCCTAATGAGCTTGTATCCAGGTGCAGGACCATTTTTAACTAGGAATATATTTATCACTGTGACATGAAACTATTGGAAGATCGTTTTATCCTGAGATTAAAGTTCATAATCCTTACTCAGGCCTGTGTGCGGGAGGGCGGGGTTTGCGGGCAATCAGGTTGGACAACGACAGTGTGGGGGCATCGGCTCTCGCTGCAGGGCGGCATCTTGGCGGATCAGCGGCCCCGTCACCGTGAGTCGCGGGTCGGCCTGCGGCAGGGAGGGGGAGTGGGCAACGGTCCTGGCGAGGTCAGGCCCGAGGCCTCCGGTTCCGGGCGTTGGGAAGCGGCCTTGGCTTCCCCTGACACCGGCCAGGCCCAAAACCAGAGTCCATGGTGAGACCCTGAAACGTAAACAGAGGAGGTGGGGGCGATTAGTGGGCTGACGCCAATGCATTCTGGGATTTATAGTATTAGCTGTGCATGCGCTATACTGGCGCGGCGGCCAGCGGGCCACCTCTAATACATTTTTTAAGTGATCTTGCGGGCCAAATACAATTGGCCCGCGGGCCAGAGTTTGACATGTGTGCTCTAGATGATCACCACCTTCCCTCTCAATTCAGAGAGCTACATCCTCCACGTCACATCTCAGCTTTTTTTTCTCATACCCTCCCACCCATATCCGCCTATGACCTCTTGCCTGTTGGCCTGTCTTCCTCCTCCTGCACCTTCTTCTCTCCTCTCCTTTCACTCAGGCACCTGTCTGCTTTTTGCTCATACCTTGATAAAGAGCCTAGGCTTTAAACATTAGCTATCCTTTGCTTCATATAGACACTGCGTGACCTTTTGTTTCTCCAGTACTTTTGTGTCTTACACTGCAATGATAGGTTTAATTGAATTGAAAAGAAACAATAAAAACCACAAAAAAAAATTCAGTTATCTTCGTGCAAAATATGCGATACCAATAGTGTAGACAGTCCTTTTGTGGTGTCGGAGCAGTGTCTGATTAGTGTAACGAGGGTAGGTAACACTGACAATTATTGGGGAAAAAAACTGTTCTTGGACCTAGATGTGCTAGTCCTTTCCTTGGCTTCTGTAATGCAGTGAAGATTTAAATTTCAGGAAACTATAAATTAAATGGACAGCTTATCTTACATTTCTCTTCGCCAGAGAGATTATTAGCAAAGGTGGAAGTAATCAAAGAACACCAATTACTGTCATTTAAGAGTCAAAAGGGTGTTGAAGATATTTAATTTATGCAATGAGTTGGGAGTGTGTATCCAAAAGGGTAGAGAAAGCAGATGCAACAGTAATTTTCAAACAGGAATGGAATAAATGTTTAAAAATGAAAAGATTGGCACAGGTATAGGGAACACTGAGGTATTTTGACTGACTTTCAAAGAGCAGCCTTGCTTATGAAGAACTCCTTTGCTTTATCATTCTATGGTAGGTACACAGATGTTAATATTTTTCGGACTTTGTAATTGTGTGAGATTTGCACTCTGGTCACAGGGCTTCAGCTGATTAACCTGCATTTCAGTCCTATTACGGATAATACAGCACTGACAAGCCTTGCATTGTGTCATATTAATACCTGGTTTGTGGGTTCTGTGGAAGCACTTGTTGGCATTATTTTGCCATAACATCATGAATTGCCTGACAGATATTAAACTACTAATCTACTTAAATTCTGCCAATAACCTACTCACATAAATATTTTCTTCATAGGCTTTATCTGTTGCAGTAAATAATCTGTCAGAATGCCCTCATTTTTTATCATTTTGTAAGCCGGGCATGGCTGGGCCAAAGCTTATCTTGATGAGCAGCTTAGTCAATCATGTCAGAATCAAAACAGGGATTATAATGCTTGTAATACATTGGCTAAAATTAAAAGCATTTTCCTTGTAGAACACAAGTGCTTTTCATGGACTTTAACATTTCCTGGATAATAAGACATGGCCCAAATATAATGCTCTGCAGATTTAAATTTCAGGAAATTCTGAATTAAATAGATAGGTCCATCTTACATTTTTTCTCCAGAAAGATCAGGAATCATCAGTTGTGCAATACATAAAAGTGCTGGAGAAACTCAGCAAATCATCTAGTGTCTATGGAATGCAAAGGGATATAACCAACATTCAGGGCCTGAGCGAAACCCTTCGTCACGGCCTGAAATATTGGTTATATTCCTTTGCTTCCGAAAGACCCTGTGTGGCTTGCTGAGTTTCTCAAGCACTTCTGTTTATTGCTATGCAATCACAATGTCACAGTCATCAGTTACTCTTTCTTTGCAAATTAATGTTTACAAACCTGAGTGGCTAAGTTTTCTTAAACAGAAGTTATTTTGGAAGACTGCAGAAAGACAATATTTATTTTAAATCTGTTTCAAATCTAATTTTGTATCTGTTTGTCCCTGGCTAATTGTCTGAATTAACTAAGAAATTCCCACGTGAGACCAACAGTGGCTCAAAACACAGATTTCAAAAGCTATCAAGAGGAATGCTTCTCTGAAAATAGGACTGAACGGTTGCACAAGTGGGAGATAGAACTGGATGAAGGATTAAACGAGAACTTTCAACTATTATTGGTCTGTCCATTTCCCTCTATGTGAAAGAAACACCAGTTCAACATATTCAGCAATAACAATAAATGTGAAAAGCAGATTTACATTGTTTACATTGAGTCATGCAATGCAGAAGCAGGCTGTTCAGTCCATCAAATCCATGCCATCTATCAAAAAAGAGAGGCATTGATAGGGTAAATATTCAGCTTCTTTTTCCAAGGGTCAAAATGTCACTTGCGGGAGGACATGCATTTGAAATGTGGAGGGGTGGTTAAAGGAAATGATCAGAACAAGATTTTTTTTACAAAAGGAGTGGTATATACATAGAGCAGGCTGACCGGTGTAGTGTCGGAATCAGATACATTGGCTTCATTCAAGAGACTTCTAGATAGACACATGAATATGCAGGGGTAAGAGGGTTGTGCATCACGTGCAAGCAGCAAAGATTTAGTTTAATTTGACCATCATTGTGCTGACAGATTGTTCTGTGGACTGCTTCAGCCATTCACACAGGGATTCTGTGTGTCTCATTGCATGGATTTCATCTTCTCTGAGAACCCAGTGCTGCATATGTAGGTCCAAGCCAACCACTGTATATATATTAGCCATGGGAAACTCAGTCACCTTATATCAAGTGCTCTTCTCTTAACATTCATCTCTTTTGACTTCTCCTCAGTCAATAGGAATGTCAATTTTGTCATTCTAAAAAAAACTGTGACTTCAGCAATCAAGGGAGTCAGTCAGAAGTTCTCAAAGTATTCTTACTTCTAGTTCAGAAAGATTTTTTTCTCATAATTTTCCCATCCAAAAATTCTTTTATTTTATCCACTGAATAATAAAAAATTTCTGTACGTAATTAAAACATTTTCTTCATGACAACCTGTCCATGCCCCTAGGGGGGGCGCCACCCTCCAACCTGGAAACAGCGCCACCTTGAAAATCTTTGCCCCATGAACGTCACTCTTCTCTCTGAAGGTGCTCTTAAAGTCTAACTCTGCTGACCAGCTCGCCTTAATGTCGTGCTTTTGCAAATTTGCCCTGCAGTAAGGTACTATTCCATCCGTAGATCTATTTCCATACCAAAGACGTTCTCTTCATTGACGACCTGACCTGATGAATATTTGCCACAATTCCTCCTCTTTTTCATCATTCCAATTCCAGTAGCACTTTTCTCCTCGTCAAACTTACTACCAAACTTTGAAGGGGCTTGAGATAAATGACAGGTGCCTTGTGAACAAAATGTTGCAATCCCACCAAATCCTTTACATGGTCATATCAAGAAATGCCCATTTTCTCAGCTATCATTTTCAAAGTCAAGATGGTTCAGTTAGAAAATGTTGCCGCATTGTTTCCTAACGTTTATAATAAACATAAATTTGGATGAATGAGGATTTAGCGACTGTTACATTGCCATCCAAATTTGGGAGCAATAACAGTAAAAGTTGTACGGAGGTCAGTCATCGCAACCGGATAATGTTGGTGATTATAGTCTTCCTATTCCTCTTCACCTTACCAATCAGTAATTTCTGTTCCTTCTGTTTCAAGTAATATTGCAATGATTTCAGACTGGAGGAACTCTGTCCTTCTGGGAAGCTGATAGAAAGTAACTGAAACCAGACTAGAACAGACAGGATATCCGTCCAGACCCATTAACAGTATTACTACATTCAGTTGCACAAAGGGTTGTTGCAGCAGCATGACTTGGGGGAGGGGGAGGGGAGGGGGGGATGGATTCAATCTTGCCACACTGACAGTCCTCCTGATACCAGCAGTGGCTGATAAAGTATACCAGCACAGTGCGACTCTTAGTAGAAGACCTGGGTTTAATCCGGAGTTTAAGGGTAGTGACTGCATGGGTTTCTTCTGGGTATTCTGGTTTTCCTTCACATCCCAAAAACACACGAATAGGAAATCTTTTAGCCACTGTAAATTTCCCCTAAAGTGTGGGTGAGGGGTTGAATCTGAAAATGAAGGGGGAATGAACATGTGGGGAGAACAAACCAAGTATAATTAATATAGGAATAGTGTAATTAGGTGGCTGGTGGTCAGTGTGGACTTGATGGGCTGAAGAGTCTGTTCTTGTGATTTATCAGTGGCACCGGCAGCATTTTTAGTGCCCTAATGCAGGATTGGGACCTGGGCCAACATCATGTGAGATCCAGCCAGAAATGGAGCAATCAGGTTCATTTATATTCTTGAGTCTTCCCTGTTTACCATATGACACAAGGTCACAATGTAAGCCTGCTGATGATGTCAACTGCTCATTCTTTTTAAAGAGAAGAGCCTGTTGATTCATGAGAAAATTAACATCCTGAATCAATGTCTAACAAGATGGTATTCTTTAGTTCCTGGAATCCCTTACTGGAATACGTGACTGTTGGTAACTCAGGCATTAATTTTACTGCCCACTTTGCTCCTGTCACCTCACATTCACAACCCAGCACCAACCATCTCCTCCAGTTTGGGCATAAGTTGATTTTATTCAGAGAAGAGCAATGACTGCAATGGAGATGGTGAGTTTACTTGTATTGTTACGAGCCCAGAGGACCCCAAAACCCAGCAGCAATAGATATTCACCAAGATAAATGGTTACTTGAACATTAGGGTTACGGTTGCTTTTGATTATCTTTAAACATGAAAACAGATTCACACTTTAACTGATCACTATTGACTTAACTAACCTAACTTAACCCCCTTTTAATTCTAAGCACACATATATGTAATGTGTGTGTAAGTTCAGAAAAGTTCTTTGATTCACAGTCCAATCTCACTTCTCATTCCTCCAAGTTCATTGGTTGCAGGCAACTCTTATACTGTGCACAGAGTTTAACATTTATAAAGTTCAACGAGCTTTGGTGCTTGAAAGGTAAATGGTTACCAGTCAGGAAGGTTCTTGTTGATTTTCAGATAGACATTTGTTGTACGCTGGACACCCATGACTGATTCCTTTTTAATCAGCCATTTCACTGTCTTGCTAAAGAAACTTGCCCCCTCAGGGTTCTCCAGATGATAACCTCTTTCTTTCAGGTCACCACATAGTTCCTTTTTGTTTCTCTTATTTCAAGTGAAACATTAGACAGCTAGTCCTCTCCTCTTGCATGAACCACAAGGGCTTTGACCAGGCTGAACTAAGTACTCACAACTCATCTTCCAAATGGGGTTTTTCACAAGCTTGCCAGCTTGTCCCATTCCAGTCCCAGCTGCTGCTGCTGACTGTAAAGCTGTAGAGCCGATCTGAGAGAAAAAAAAACTGTTTTACTCTCTCTGCTTGCAAAACCACATGATCCTCCTAGAACTGCAAGTTCCTCTCCAGACACTCTGCGGCTCCGACAAGTTCTTTCATCTTTTTGTAAACAACAATCCATTAGTGAAGTCTCTTGGGCACTCTCCAAAGCTTTTGAAAAGGCTCTGCAGCTGATATGTCTAGTATGAGCAGAGCTCCAGTATTTTAAATAAGATCTGTTTTAAAGTGTTTGTATGTGACCTACACTAAAAAACCTGACACAATTTATCTCTCAAAAACTTATATCATCTCTCATGATATTTAAACATTTTAATACTTTCTGGTACTTTAAGTGCTTCAATAACTATTTTTAAAAACTTTGAATTATTTGAAGATAGTTGAAAAAATTTGCAGTTTAATTACATTCTGGTTGGATGATTGTGAATGCCAGAGACTTACAAAGTCATAGGAGACACACAGAAGACTATAGAAGCTGAAATCTGAAGCCAAACACAATCTGCTGGAGGAACTCAGCAGGTCAAGTCGAGGCAGTGGGAGAAGAATAGTTAACATTTTGAGGCAAAATTCTTCATCAGGTCTAAGGGAAATATACAGGAGCTCTATAAAGAGGCCAGGGGTGGTATGGATAGGGGAGTGGTTAGTGCAATGCTGTTGTACCATCAGTGATTGGGACCCACACTGCCTGTGAGGAGTTTGTATGTTCTCCGCATGCCTCTGTGGTTTCCTCTCACCATTTATAGTCATTTGGGTGTAATTGGATGGCACGGACTCGTGGGCCGACATGGTATGTCTAAAATTATAGATAAAATTAAGGTGGGAGGGGTGAGGCAGGTGTCCGACATCAGATTGGTCTTCTAGGCAGAGGTGTACTATGACAGACAGAAGCAGACATGTGTCAGACAAAGGAAGAGAGAGGCAAGAAAAATAAAGGAGGAAAATGAGTCACACAGGGTGAAGTGGGTGATTAGTGTAATGGCAATGAGTTACCACAGCTTACAAACAAATAAAGAATACCTTACTCATTTCAACACACCATTAAGTCGACTTTCTTTTTTTTATTCACTAACACAACATTGCATTCTTCAATTCCCCTGACACCACCCAGTTAAAACCCTCTGACCTTCTCATTGGCTCGCTGCCACACGGGCGATCTTGACTCTCTTACCCTCCTCCTCCTGCATCTGAGATCCATCACCCGTACACTGACGCTTATCACACCTGTGCATGCACAGTATTACTCATGTGTATCACATCGCTTATGTCATCAGTGGCACTGCTCCTTACGAAGGTAGGTACATGACCATAACAGCAACTGTGCCCCCTCCCCATCCCCACCCCCTCTCCACAGCCTCTGAGCCATGCAAGGAGGCAACTAATTGGAACTGTCCCACTATGTAACGATCCGAAGGGCTGACAGCTCGACCAGACCTCTTGCAATAGTGCAGACATGGACCATTGACATACATCAGCTTCAACCTCTCAATGGAAACTGTGTCAGCTTTACCATTTGTGTCTATCAAAAAAACGTCTTCGGGTGTCATCATAAGACCTGAAAAGGGCCATTGTAAATGGGCTGAAGTGGTTTGTGAAGAGCATCATGGAGGAGGAATACATGAGTACAGAGTTGTAAATCATTTGGCACACCCACTGCAGGAGACGACTTTGGAGGGACACCAAATGCAACTCATTGGCATACATGAGCTGCAGTCCATGACACAGTGATTTTTAAAATCCACCACAAAGAAAAATGTGACAAGAAATCCACTCCCACATTGCCACGTTGCAAACATGAAAACCCACTGAAAAGGTTTCTTGAGTCTGAAATGCAATATGAGTGACCTCTGGCCATTTGCTGAAAGAACACATGACATATTGGGGTGTCTGTGTCCTCCGTGGTTGGAGGGACCACTGAAATCTATGCACCGGAATCAACAAAAAATTGAACACCCAAGAGATGTTCTTTGAGGAAAAGATAACGGCTGATGTGCCCATGGGGAGCAGTTGCCTGAACTGCTGGGCCTGGTCATTTCTTGGCTGCCATTTTCAGAGGTCACAAGGTGGCTGTCAGGACCAGGCAGCAGCACCAAATCTCTGATACTTCCACAAATATGCTGCCCCTCATCTCTGCTATGTCCTTGACCACTACGATTCCAAACAGGTCGATGGAAGGAATTCTGTTGTGTGCCCAAAGCCTGGACCTGCATAGTCAGTGCTGACATTTGTTGCTCCATCTCAGTTATCTTCTATTCGTGTGGTGCTGGTGCTACCTTCAATTGATAAGGTGCTGGCGCTTCACAAGGCGCAGTCAGCTGTTGTTCCAGTTCCATTTACTCCTGTTGACTCAGGCAAGAAACCAATCTCACTATCTTCAATGTGGCAGTCATAGACATAATGAGGTCAACATGATTTGCCCACTATTGAGGGTGAATATTCGAAAGACACCCACCAAATGCTCTTGAACATGACAAGGTAAACATTGAAGGAACCTTCATTTCCAAAAATCGCCTTTGATGTGGTCTGTTCCCGCTAGCTTGTGCCATATCCTCAATATCTGTACCAGTTGCCTATCGCCTAGGCTGTCATCAGCAAGTAATTGGGCAATACGAGTCTCCCTAGATGGCTGAATATGCCACAAAATAGCCACCTTAAACATGTCATATGGGAGATTCACATCCGGATCCACTAAGTCAGTGGAACCTGGGTATCCTGCTCTGGAAGACGCGCTACAAGTAAATCGTGCTTCATCTTCTGACTCATTACACTGAGGGCAGAGAAGTGCGCTTTGAGGATCATGAACCATACTGGTGCGTTATTAATAAAGGACACCGGCACCACTCCCAACGAAGGTAAGATTGCGACCGCGACAGTAGAAGACAAATGTTGCCAATGCTGGACTAAATCTTTGAACAATTTCTTAAAGCCAATAAGTCTGGGCTGCAAATGTGGTTTTTGTCATTCAAAGCACAAATTGTGCATAGTCTTAGCATTTGGGACCAGCTTCAAGGTCAAAGTTGCCGATTGAAGGTAAGGGTCCTCATGAGAGCTGCAGATACAAACTCATAGTCCTTTGAGCAGATTAAGCATACACATTCCTGGGATGGCACACTTGTCACATCAGGGAAGATTAACCAGACTGCACAAATTTATAAAACTATGAGATTATCTCTTTGAGGCATACAATGTTCTTCCCATAGATGTAGAGATGATGTTTCCCCAGGCCAGGTTTAGTTTAGTTTCGAGATACAGCACAGTGACAGGCCCTTCCAGTTCATGGCCCCATGCTACCCAAATGCACCCATGTGAGCACTTAGCCTTCGAACCTCGTACGTCTTTGGCATGTTGGAGGAAACCAGAGTACCCAGAAGAAGCCCATGCAGATATGGAGAAAAGATACAAACTCCTGACAAACAGCACTAGATTCGAATCCACCTCGCTGGCATTAACCATCACACTAACTGTGCCACAATTCTGCTGCAAATGTTGATGAATGCCAACTAAATGTTGTGTCCAGCAAAAGTAGCTACCACAAATGTGGAACCTCGGAGCATTTGCACTTTGAAATTTCCACTATGATTTAAAGAGGACAAATTTTAAATGAGCTTTTTCCTCTCATCCTTCTAACCTGTTTCTTCATCTGATCTTCCTTTCCCTCACTTCATTTTCCTTCTGATTTAATGTTATATTAATCATTTTAATAGATTCGTATTCTCTTACTTAGTTTCCAGTCCTTCAGTCTTACTGGTTTAGGAGAAGTCCTATGTTACCCCTGCAATGACATTGTTATCTCTAAAACTTGGTGAGCCAATATTGAAATCATGTGTGTAGAGGGAAACTCACTTGTCCATGTTCAGTGTTTGAATTGCCCTACACAGGGTAATGCTGTTATATTTTTCCCATTGTTTGACATGATTTAAATAAATATATTCATTCATAAATAAATGGACCTATTTCAGTCTAGGTTACCAAAGTGTATGCAACAGAGGAGTGGGTGGGGGGGGGGGGGGGGGGGCGGGGGGGGGGGGGTGGGGGGGGAAGGAAAGCATCTGATTTTCCAAATAGAGGTGAACAGCAGTCTGCAGCCATTTACTGCATGTTCAGCAATTATTGCTGTGCCACTTGTCCACATGGTCTCAAACATCATTTTAATTAAACAAAACAAGATGACTAACACACCAATTAAGACAATTATTAGACGATACATCTCATTTGAACAAGGCAGATTGCTATCATCCAGCTCTTTTTGGGAAGAATGCTGAGTAAACATCATCAAAGCAAAACTAGAAGATAATTTTAGCATTCTAAAATGTCTCATGGTGATACTTACAGATTTCACATGGAATCAATGCACAAATCTGTTTAGATTTGTAAGCAGAAATGATCTTGTCAGTCTTCCTTACTGGTTGAATATCCCTCCGTTATGCAAGACCACAAGAAATTCTTCATGCTTCTGGTTCAGTATCATGGCACGTGTAGGATTTGGTGAGGGTGCATTGTACGGAGGTGGCAGCTAATGGATGAGATACTTGAAGGGTAGGGTTGATTGAAACAGCAACAGAAGAACACTGCTTGGTGGGTTAGAAATAAGACCACAAGTCACCAATCTACTTAAAGTGGAGAAAGTGTAATCCCAATGGCACTGCAACTCCTGAACAGGGAACATGTAGAAGTACAATGAACAAGGTGGAAAGCACACACCATTTACTGCTTATCTGCCCTGTCAAGCACCTCATGTCGCACCTGTGGCAAAGTTGAAGATCACATACCAGCCTCACCAATCACTTTAAAAGTGGAGTGGACCCATGTCACCCTCAAGGCCAAAGGATTACCTTAGAAGAAGAAAATTAAGAATGTTATATAATTAATTTAACACTGCAAAGCAATTGAAGAGAAACAACAAATGATTTTGTACTTCTTTAACTCTCACAAATAGTCCAGGATCATTTTACTGACCCAAAATGGCCATGTAAATCACTAAATCACATAATAGAATAAAATTGATACTCAACATGAACATGAGCCCAATTTGTAGAGAAACAATTTCTTTAACAATCCCCATTATAAGGAAAACATTTTGAAAGGAAAGATCTTACTTAGCCTGTGATCAAATGTCACCAACCATTCAGAAAGATATTAAAGAAATTAATACTTTTTGACAGTCCAACATTCATTTTCAAAACAGATTAAATATGATTCAGATAAACAGGAAGCTTATTTAATTTTGCTACAAATATGCAAAGTTTTAAGGTTATTCCAATAGGAATACTGACTGTGAAATATTTCATTTGAATTGGTATCTTCCTCTCATGTAGCCTTACTGAATTGTTGGTGAGGCCATACCTGGAGTTTTCTGTTCTGATTTGGTCTTACTATTTAAGTGAGCAGTTCAGAGAAGGTTCATGGGTCACTCCATGGAATAAAAGGTGTTATCTTTAGTAGAACAATTAAGTAGATTGGGCCGCCATTCATTTGAGTTTGGAAAGATGAGAGGTGATCTCACTGAAGCACAAAAAAATTGGTGGGACCTTAACAGGGTGGATGTTGTGAGAATGTATTTCCTCATGAGGGAAACTTACATGGCTTTAAATTAAGTGGATACTTAATATAACTAATTAAAGAGGATTTATTTTTTTCTCTTAATAAGCAGAAAATTGGTGTTAACCTTTATCCTAGAGAGACTTGGAGGCAGAATCATTCAATATATTCAAGACTGAGGCACACATATTTAGATGATCAGGGATCGTAGTGATGCAGGACAGACAAGAATACGACACCAAGGTCAAGATCAGTACAACCATTACCGAACAGTAAGTATGTTTAAGGAGCTATACACCTGCCTTTTGCTCCTGGTCCCTTATCTTCTGAGAGCCCACTATTTGATATATGTAACGTGAAGTAGCAATTTATCATGGCTGACCCAGAACTAGAGGAGCCTGGCCTTGAAACCCTCTAGCATCCACCACCCAGGAGAAGTGTACAGTAAATAAACAAATTAGCAGGGAACATGGAATCAACAGAAATCTGCTCTCTGGCTAGAATCTGAATGAGCATCTCAAATGCCGTTGTAGCCAGCAACTCACTAACCATGGGGCAACATACTTTAGCTCACTTAACCACAATCCACTTAATGGAGGCCACCAACTGCAAAACGAATCTACCCATCCCATGAAAAGCTTTTTTTCCTGACATATTATTGTATTAGCTATAGCAATGTGCTGTTAAAGAAATACTGCCTTGTGTTAGACAATATTCCAACATGATTTCAAAAACTGCACACAAACTCAGACATTTGTATTAAGTGCTTGTCAAAACAGTCTGAATTCCTATTTGCTTTAATAGAGTATAGTTTCATCCGTTAGATTTATGCTGTAATAAGATGTCAGAGTCTGTTTTTGTTCAAGATTGTACCCTGCTGATGTTTCGAGGCAGAAAGAAAATAACCTTTTAGTTAAACACTCTTGTGCACAGACCACAGCCACAATGGTGGCTTTGAGCCTGATATGATCTGGGTCTTCAATCTGAAGTACTGACAGTTAAAAAGAGGGAAGGGAATTATAGCATGCTGTTAGAGGATGGGAAAGTAACATTTAACAAAAGAAGTAAAGTAATTAAGATTCGAGGAAAACTTAAGAGGATGAAATTTTATTAAACACTACTGCTTGAAACCAAATGCCTTCAGATTATGACCAGGTGTGTACTGACATCTCATTTAACTAATCTTGTTGAATTAAGATTCTGTAATCATGTCTCTGAAAATGTCTTGTTTTGAGGTTCCCATGCCTTGATTGCAATGAAGAAATAGTATAGGGAACCTCTTGGTTATATTTCATTTCAATGCATTCTGCTGAAATGAGTTGATACAGATTCTAACGAGATGGCTTGTCAATTTCAGTGCCTCTGATATGAATTGCAAAAAATATTGCAGCTGGGTTGCAGTGTGACTCGTGGCTCAGTTGGAAAGTTAAGGATTCAAGCTGCATTCTAGAATGTTGAGTAGGGAAGTGAAAGTTGTTATTTAAATATGGTGTTCAGGAAATGCTGCACTGTAAAAGATGAGATTTTAAACTGAGGCCAAGACTGGTCTTTCAAGTTAATGTAAGAATGTCCTACTGTGAAGGGGAGAATTTCTTTTTCTGGGCAATCTTTATTCCGATGGCAGAAGAAGAGGATATATGATCTAGTCCACCCATTCTCAAGGGGGCCCCATGTTCCCCCTGGGGAGGGGGGGGCACAGTATATTTAAGTAAAAACTTTGTTTTCATTTCACTTCACATAACAAATATTGTCTTATGTTTTCTATGCAGTCATCAGGAGAGAAATACAGAAGAAACCAAAACTTGAGTGCTTCACAGGGAAGGAAGCCCCTAAACTCAGGGGGCCACAGCCGAAAAACTGTTGAGAACGGGTTTCTAGTCTCTGCTTTTATTTCTTGTATTGTGGAGTGTGCTCAGGTTGTAGCAACCTCTCTGTTAAATTTCTCCTTGTAAACCTGCTTGATGTTTTCCCATCCAGCAGTGAGCACTGGCTTGAGCTGGGAAATGACAAAAAAAGGTGGAAGGACACCGAGTCCCGAGTCCAATCACACAGGGAAGAGTGCCATTGGGCAGTTCTGCCTTGCACCTTCGTACTTTTAATCTTTCTTCCAACCCGGTCACAGTTTCCCCCGGTTCTCACTTACCCTCCCTTCTCTGAGTTCAGTTTAAGTTGGCATAATGTTTGGCGCAGACACTGTCGGCCGAAGGGCCTGTCGTGTGCTATATTCTTCCATCTTCTATGTCCTTCCACATCTTAAAACATAGTTTCCTTGAGCTGTGCCTGCTAGTGATGAAGTGTTCACTCTTTTATGATCTCCAAGGATACTGCATGACCTGCCAAGCATTCCCCTTCATTCCCCTTTTCACCTTTGATTTCCCCCTTCCACGTATTCTGCTTTGATAATATTGAAGTTCCAGTGGTTGCAGGCCAAAGGAATTTTCTTTATTAGAATCAGAATTTATTGTCATGAATAACTCATGTAATATGGTGTTTTGCTGCAGCATCACAGTCCAAACATTAATATTATAACCATCTTACAATAATAATATATATTTTAAAAAAATTTAAATACTAGTGCACGAAAAATAAGGCAGTGTCATTGGTTCATTAATTATTCAGGAATCTGATGGCAGCGGGGAAGAAGCTGTCCTTGTGCCGCTGAATGCTCATCTTTAGGCTCCTTTACCTTTTTCCCAATGGTAGCAGAGTGAAGAGGGCATGGCATGGATGGTGAGCGTCTTTGAGGATAGGAGCTGCTTTTATAAGACTGCCTCATGTAGATGTCCTTGAAGGAGTGAATTCTGGTGCCTATGATGTCGCCGGCCCTCTTGTCCTGAGATTTGTGCCTCCATGCCAGGCAGTGATGCAACCAGCCAGAATGCTCTCCACAGTACACCTGTATACATTTTTGAGAGTCTTTGGTGACATACTGAATCTCCTCAAACACCTTAGAAAATATAGCTGTTGGCAAGCCTTCTTCATGATTGCATCAAAAAATCCTCTGAGATGTTGACACCCAGGAATTTGATGTTCTTAACCCTCTTAACTACTGAGCCCTTGATGAGGACTGGGGTCGTGAACAAATATTAGTTTTCATAGGAGGGAGAAAGGTGCAAGTGAAACAAAAGGCAGAAGATTCAAGTGACAATCTCACCATGCTATTACCAAGAGTATATGATACACTGGTACCTTTAGGATAATTTACAGCCTTGATTTATTGCTAATAAAAGGAAGTGGTGTAGTTTGCTTGAGGGTACTGATTTCTAAGCATTGATTTATATCAATTCGTACCTGGTAAATTTTAGTTCTATGTTTTCCTGGACTTCTTTTCAGAGTATTTGGTGATGAGCGGCTCTTCGCTCTGTTTATATATATAATCGTCCTCCAGAGAATTTCCCTGTGCTAAAGGACTGCAAGTCTGGTGCCTATTGATCTGAAGTGGATTTGATCTTCTTTCAGTGTTTACACGGCGCCTTGTTCCTGAAGCTGGCTGTGCATCCAGCTCACTGTATCAGTTACAATCCAACTATCTCTGCATCCTGGACTGGGGGGAGGGCAAACACACAATGGGAACAAGGAACTGGAATTGATCTGCTTGCCCAGAGAGAACTGAGCCACTCCAATTTCCTGATGGACTCAAGTTGGCAAAATGAAGGCCAGTGCTCTCACTTGTCAACACAACACAGCTTCTGAGGAGGGTCATCAATCCTCCCAGACTGCTTTGAGATCTCTTGAAATTAAAGGTTATTATCTGGGACACTCGTTTACAAAGTAGCATTCAGTTCTGGGTATCACAACTCTGTAAAGATGCATTCGTCTTGGTTTGGAGAGGTGATGAGGGGGTGGGAGAAAGAGTGGATAAGCAGAGTGCTTCAGCACAGATTCATGAGAATGATACCTTGCCTAATCAAATTACCTGGACTAAGCTAGTGGAGAAAAATAAAGGAGTTACTGAATGAAGCCCTTGTAGCAATTGGTCTGGAACGTATTGAGATATGCCTGGAGTTCCACACCAAACTGTGAGATTGTCAAGTGCAAACATGTTAGTCCAGAACATGCCAGCTAAATTGCAGCAACAATTTCCCAATCACACCCAGTGCAGGACTATTCAAAGGAAGAGGAATGGCTACCAGGGAAAAAGTTCAAATTAATTTCCTATATTTTAATTAATTGAGTTTACCTTAATTTTTTTTAATTGTTTTAAGTGTTTGTGATTTGTGTTTTAAATAATTGTTTTGAAAACTTGTAGTTGTTATAACTTAAGAAAGTATAATAGTTGTTGAATGTTTCCAAAGGTCAGAGGCATTCAAAGTCATTGACTGATTTTTTTTTCAGGTTTAAGATTTATTGCCAGAGTACATACATGATATCACATACAACCCTGAGATTCCTTTTTCTGTGGGTGATGCAGAATTAACATTTATTGGTAGAGCAAAAAAAATGTACACAGCATCCATACGTAAGCAAATAAAAAATGTAAACTAGCAGACTGTACAATACAGAGAGGAAATAAATCAAAAAAGTGTAAAAGTATTTAAATAAATTCCTGATCGAGTTTATCATTGAGCAGTGTGACGGTGGGGGGTAGCAGCTGTTCCTGAACCTGGTGGTGCGAGTCTTGTGGCACCTGCACCTCTTTTCTGATGGCAGCAGCAAGAACAGAGCATGTGCTGGGTGGTGTGTTGTGGATCCTTGATGATTGCTGCTGCTCTCTGATGATAGTATTCTCTGTAGATGTTCTTGATAGTGGAGTATGTCCACTATGTTTTGCTGGGCATTGCACTCAGGAGTATTGGTGTCCCCATACCAGACCGTGATGCAGTCAGTCAGCACACTTTCCACCATGCATCTGTAGAAATTTGCCAGGGATTCTGATGTCATATCAAACCTCTGCAAACTCCTTAAGAAGTAAAGGCGCTGACGTGCTTTCTTCACGATGCCATTAGTGTGTTGAGTTTAGGAAAGATCCTTCAAGATAGTGACTCCCAATAGCATTGCTGGCTGGAAAGTTATAGGGGTAATACTTCCCACATGCTGGTGTTATATCAAGCAAAGACCAACAATCATCTAGGGCCATGATGATTTCAATTGAGATGGTATAAAGCAACTGGTATTAATGCATCAGAAAAATGTTCATAGGATCTGTGAATTTTTTTCTCTGCTTGTTTTCTTTTATTTATTTGTTTACCTATATATTTTGTGTGCAGATTTTTCTTTGCACAACCAATAAGTAGTAATTTTGCCTCACTCACAGGAAAGAGAATCTCAGCATTGTATGTGATGTCATGCATCCTGACAATAAGTCTGAAATCTAGTCCATTAAAGGAAGCTTGACAAAAAAATTAATTTTCTAAGAGTGTTTTCAACACAAGCAGGAAAAACTTTAACCAAGAATTTTAATTAACTTTAATTAGAACCAAGCTATACAGGTATGATATCAGTCAGAAATTTAGACACAAAGAATAAATGAATTTTGGATTGACCATCCTTTGGCAACTAGCTCTCTTTTCTCTGTCTAAATCAAAACTGATCATTTATAACAGTTATCTATCTCTGATTTTAGCTCACTTTTTAATCTCTCTCCATTTAATCAGTCTGGATATCTGGGCAGCCCCACAACCCTCTGATGAGAAATCCCTCTGGCCTGTTTGGTCTCATCCAATCAAATATATTCTCTTTGTTTTACATATGCCTTCCTTGTCTCCTTCACAACTGAAAATGAACTTGCTCCCCCCATTGTAGTCTTCTCTACGTTGGAGAGACCGGACACAGACTGGGAGATCACTTCGCTGAGCACCTTTGCTCTGACTGCATCAGTGACAGAGTGGCCAACCACTTCAATTCTGCACCCCACTCCCATGCTGACATGTCTGTCCATGGCCTTATGTATTGTCCCACCAAGACCACCCATAAATTGGAGGAGAAATGCATAATTTTCTGTCTGGGTACTCTCGAATGAGATGGCATTAAGTGACTTCTCCGGTTTCTGCTAGTCTACTCTCCATTCTTCCTCCCTTCCCTTTCCCTTTGTCCTCTTTCCTCCAGCTCTCCACCCCCTTCCTTCTCAATTCTCAGAGCCATTCCTCCTTCCCCTGCGTGCCTCCCTCCCTTATCCTCCTGTTACCTCCTGCTTTTGGTGCTATGCTCCTCCCCCTGTGCACCCCCCCCACCATTTTGTTCAGGCTCCTGTCTACAATTTTTCATACCTTGATGAAGGGCTGAAACCCGAAACGTTGGTTACTTATCTTCATCTTTGCTCTATAAAGTACACTGCTTGACCTGCTGAGTTTCTCCAGCATTTTTTTTTAACTGCAGCCACTGTGTCTGTTGATTTTCATGTTTCACCCTCTGTTTGTGTATAGACAAGTGGTCAGAAACCTGAAATATTAACTCTGTTTCTCTTTCCACAGCTGGCCTCATCTGCTGAGTGTTTCCAGCATTTAATTCAGATAAAGGATGTTGGGAATCTGAAAGCTGACATTGAAGACATCAGACATCAGATTGAGACTGATCGATTTTTATTAAAGCTATTAGAGATTTTTTAAAATGTAGATATACAAGCTATTTTGGTCCTCGAGTCCATGCTACCCAATTTTTACACCCAATTAACCTACACCTACACCCCCAGTACATTTCGAAGGGTGGAAGGAAACCGGAGCCCAACCCCCCCCCCCCCCCACCCTGAGGAAAATCCACTCAGACACAGGGAGAATGTTCAAACTCCTTACAGACAGCTTGGGATTCGAACCCCATTCCTGATCACTAGCCCTGTAAAGGCATTGGGCTAACCGCTACACCAACCATCCTGCCATACATTCATTATGTTACATGATGACAATGTTTTAGGTTACAAAAGTGGGTTAATGTAAATGGGTTGCTATGAATCATACAGAAATGCTGGAGCGACTCAGCATGTCTCGCAGAGTAGAGAGGAGGTAACTGACATTTTGATCCAGAGCTCTTCTTTGAGCTATAAGTGAAAAGCAGACAGGTGCCTGAATTAAAAGGCTGGGGAGAAGGAAATAAAGGACAGGGGTAGGTCAACAAAAAAAGGTGTTAATTGGATAGGGATTGGATAACAGGAAAGAGGAACGATGAGAAATGAGTGGGGGAGGGTCTGTGAATGAAAAGCTAGGTGAAAGGAGACAGCGGGAAAAGGGAAGAGAGAGAGAAAGCAAGATGGAAGGAGATTTAAGTATAGATGGGGGGGGTGGGGGGGTGTCTAACAGAAACCAATGTTAATGCCATTCGGTTGGAGGTTGCCCAGATGGAATATGAGGTGATGTTCCTCAAATTTACGGATTCTCTCAGTCTAGCAGTGCATGAGACCATGGACAGACATGTCAGGAAGGGAATGAGGCAGGGAATTGAAATGGGAGGCCACTGGAAGGTCCCCACTATTCCAGCAGACAGAGTCAAGGTGCTCAACTAAGCAATCTTCCAGCCTGTGTCCAGTCTCTCTGATGTAGAGGAGACCATAACAGGATCACTGGATCAGTAGCTGACCCCTGCTGATTCATGTGGTGTTGTTTCACTTGAAAAGACTGTTTGAGGCCAAATGATGGTGAGGAAGGGACAGGTGTGCATGCCAGTGCTGCACATTCTTTGGACCCAGGGTTAGAAGCCACAGGGGTGATTGGTGGAAAGGGAGGAGTGATCATGGGAGTGACAGAGGGACGGGTCCCTGTGGAAGGCAGAGGAGGTGAAGAAGGGAAGGTGTTTCTGGTGATGGGATCATATAGTAGGTGGCAGAAATGGTGGAGGTCATATGTTGAATAAGGAGACTGGTGGGGTGGTAGATGAGGAAAAAAGCAATCCTGTCCCTGTTGCATGTGGGGGTGGTGGGGTCCAGTCATATGTGTGGGTATTGGAGGATGTGTAGGTGAGGGATGAGTTACCTTGGCTTGGTCTGAACCTTTCAATCAGGTCAATGACCTCTCAAAACTCTCACCTATCAATTGGTATCAATATTATCCTTAGTTAATGCCATTGAATTCTCCCTTACCTTTTACCTTTTTCAGTACAGATGAAACTTTCCCTGGTGATAGCTGAGTTATATCACTTGAGCAGAATCCTCCACATTAGTTTTCCTAATGCATAATTCTTTAATGCATTGGCTACAGCTCTTTACTCCCTGTCCCCTGTAAGGACTCCATTTCTTTCTCTCAATTCCCCCGTCTCTGCTCCCAGGGCAAGATCTTCCATATCAGATCATCCAAGATGACCTCCTTATTCACAAAATGTGGCTTCCCCTTTACCACCAGCTGCAGATTTTGTTATTCAACTTAAAGAAAAACATTTCTCCATGTAACGGATTAAAAAAGATTCAAAAAGAGATGGGACAACTTCAAGCAAATGAGGGAAGCTCAGGGAAACAACTGTCAGCGTGGATGATTTATGCCAACTAACTTTGTCTTTTGATTGTGTTTGCCAAGTGTTGATGAACTGGGGTAGCTGAGCTGGGAAGCTGCTCAATTTTACATTGCTTTCATGAAGGTTCTATTCCATCCTCTGCAGAGTCATGCAAAGCTCTACCGGACTTAGACAAAATAGAGTGTTACCTTAGGAGCTCATTCTCTGCCTTGTCTGCATTTCAACAAGGGAGGTCTCCCCCTTTCAGGCAACCTTAAAGCAGAGTTAACAAGGTCTCAATCATGAGGTCAAATCAATGGCCAAATGCTTTTCCCCAAGTGAGAAAAGAGGTCCAAACTACTGACTGTAAAATTGTCTGGGAGTATGTTTCTTCCGATAAAGGCTAGCAGAAAATTTTATTTTGATGAATCAATGCATTGGCTGTAGGGTGGAAAACTAATGTGGAGGATTCTGCTCAAGAGACACAACTCAGCAATCACCAGGGAAAGTTTTATCTGTACAGCCACCATTTGAAATGGGGAAAATTCAATGGCATTAACTAAGGATAATATGATAGCAATTGATAGGTGAGAGTTTTGAGAGGTAATTGACCTGATTGAAAGGTTCAGACCAAGTCAAAGTCTCCAAAGATCAATTTGAGGCTAAATTCCCAAGAGCAGATAACTGCCTTGGAGTCACTTATACTTTTATAATATAGGGTATAAATTATATCCGTCTTTGCATCTTAACATCAGGAACTGATTGTCATGCATTTATTGACTACAATTGTACTTAAAGTCATTGGTAAAGCTAAGAAACAAATGATTATTTTGTGTTAACTATTAAATTTATAACTCACTTCCAACTGGATATATTGTTGATTGTTACCTCTTGGGATATTTGACCTGTAATATCCCACTGAAAAGCAAGATTCACATTTGACTGCTGGGATTTTAAAGAAAATGAGATTTAAAGAAAAGAATTAGGCCATGGTTAAAAAAAAGACGATTAAAATGTTGATGTTTGGCGCTGTTGCCTGAAAGGCTGCATACAATGAGCAATGTGTCTCAGTGAACTCCTCACACCCTCTGCATTGGCAAGTTTCCGATCAGAGGCTGCTCATCAGATTTAATTAGCAGCTGTCTAGTCTGTGGATCAGAGAGTAATATAAACAGAAAGAAAAAAGAATGGCTTGCTTTTATGTAACACCTCTCATGACCCTAGGACATCCCAAAGCACCCTACAGCCAATGAACAATGCTGAAGTGCAACAAGTCACTGTTGGAAAGTGGGAAACTCACAACAGCCAAATCATAGAGCACAAGGTATCCACACAGCAATATGATAATAACTAGATAATCTGCTGCCTGCATTGTTGACTGGGATATATCTTGGACACAATCACTGGGATGTCCCCCCCGATTCCCAGCAGGAAGGACCTCAGTTTAACCTCTCAACAGAGAAGCAGCACCTCAGACAGTGTAATGACCCCACAGTGGTGCACGGGGAGTGTCGGCCAAAATAATGTCACACTCAAATCTCTGGAGGGAACACAGAGACCAAACACATACCAGCCATGTTGCCATTGTTGGTCTGAGTTAACTGAACTCTCTCTGTAGCTCTGCATTCTGTACTGTGCATTTACCATAGTACCAATCTCTTGGTGCCTGCCCCATTGACCACTGCCAGTGGGCTGATCTCGCCTCCAACCGTGCATCTTGGCGCCTCACAGTTCGGTGGGCAGCAACCTCCTTTGAAGAAGACCGCAGAGCCCACCTCACTGACAAAAGGCAAAGGAGGTAAAACCCAACACCCAACCCCAACCCACCAATTTTCCCTTGCTACCGCTGCGACCGTGCCTGCCTGTCCCGCATCGGACTTGTCAGTCGCCAACGAGCCTGCAGCAGACGTGGACATACCCCTCCATAAATCTTCGCCCGCCAAGCCAAAGGAATGTATGGGTTGATTAGCTTGATTGCTTACAAAATGAACTTTCTCACTCTCCTCCGTGCATGTGACAATCAGCTTGAACTTAAACGGTTCTGCCCTTGACTTAGTTTTGAAGCAGTTACCAAATTGAACAAGTTTGGCCATCCTCTGGAATTTTCCATGCCTGACCACATTTAAAGCTTACCTTGCAAATAAAACATCCTTTAACAAAGATAGTATAGAGAGTTCTTGCTTTGGCATTATTATTTTGCAAGAGTCTTCTTTGGTTGGTTGAAGTCCAGCTGGTCACATGACTGGTCATATTTTCATCATAAAATTGGGCAGTTTAATAACTTACATCCCATTTCCCATTATTTTCTCAGTTCATCTTACAGACAGTTCAACTCCACCGATTTCAGTAGTGTTATGTACCCATGTGAAAATTCATAAATTAAATGGTAGCTTTCCATTATTTCCCTCAAATAAACCTGTTTGGCACTGACCATTAAAAAGATGGTAGAGAATGTGAAAGTTCAAAGAATGAAAATCTTGGACTAGATCAGACCTAAACTGTGACCAGCACTACCACTGGTGCGGATCTGTGGTGAGCGAGAGAGCAGAGATGTAACATATTAATCGTCGGCAGCCACAAGGGGAAGTGGAGGGCTGGAGTTTGGTGACTTTGGGGATGACTCTCTTTTGCTTCTCTCTCTGACTGCAAATCTAACTGTAAAACTTTAAGACGCACTTAGGCAATTCCTGCCAGTGGTGAATCTGTCTGCCTGGCAGAAAGCAAAAAGAAATTTCATGTAATATGACGGTGTTATATTATTGCGATAATAAATTGAATCTTGAACTTTATTTGCACATGACATAATTACACACACACACACACACACACACACACACACACACACACACACACACACACACACACACACACACACACACACACACACACACACACACACACCAATCAAGCAGTACCTGCTGCCCCTCCCCCAACTAGCAGACGCTGCATTCCAATTTACAAAGTCATATCTATAGGCCTTTTTACAGTGAAAAAAATTAAAGGTGGATATTCTCCGCCATTACATAACTTCAATTACCTTCATAAAAGCTCTGAGGGCGGATTCAGCAGGTGAGCTCCGATCAGCCTAGAAGGTACACTCAGAGTTTTTATTCATTAAGCTGCCCTTAATACGCAGTTGCACCATAAAAAGGGTTACAATGAAGGAGACACAAGTCTGTCCTGGGTGCATGCCACAAATAGCCCTACCCTTCACCAGCATGCATCTTATAGCATCTCCTGCAGCTCACAACCTGGAGTGGAGCTCAGAGATGGTTCCAAAGGGAAAAGAGAATGACCTAGCCCATGTGTTAAGTTTTTATCCTGCAGCTGGCTAGTGGGCCAGTCCAGATGGGCCCATGTGATATTAGGTGAGGAGGCAAACCAATTGGAAAGTGTCTTTACTGTGAGTGGGTGTGACATTTGTTAACAGAGGGTGATGACTTTTGACCTGCTTCCAGTCCACATGGGCAGATGACCTCCTAGTTTGCAAATAAAAAGAAACTAAAAATTCCTGCTGAATTGTTTGATAATCCTCTATGTTACGAAGGAGGAGGGAATTCACCAGCCCATTCCCAATTCCAATGACTTTCCCACCCCTATATTGAAAACCCTTTATCCTGATACAGTGTCATAGAGCTAAAGAGGACTGGGACGGGCTCTTCAGCTCAATCTTGTCATGGTGACCAGGTTCTTAATCTGAGCTAGTTAATTTGTCTACTTGCTGACATCTAGGATGACACAATTCCTCGATTGGCAGGTCATGACCTCACTTGACATTCATTCTATCCTTCACTGGTACATTGTGGCTGCACTATCCTTGGAACACCAAGGCTTCCTCCATTCAAGCTCAGGAAAACCCAGCAGGCAAATATTCAAGCAATCAGACACATGAAAGCACTATCATCTCTACATTACCAACCGTCCCAAAGTTCCAGTTATTGGAGTTTACTGTTAAATTTTGAGGGGATGGCAGTGTTAAATGGCAAACTGTAGTTGATAAAGAGCATCCTGATGTATGCACCTTTACTGTCCAGGTGTTCCAGGGCTCTGTCTAGAGCCTGTGAGATCACAGAACTAACTGTGACATCACGTGGCCAATCATACACTATCACCATCATTGCTATGTCAAAATCTTCAAATTCTACATTGAACAACATCATGGAAACCTTTTCACTAGAACCTGAGCATATCAAGGAAAATGCTTCCACTGCCATCTTTCCAAGGTTAGGTTGGGATGAGCAATAAATGCTGGCTTCACCCCCAGCACGTATGTCCTAAGAACAAAAAAAAATTCCTTTATCTACAACTTCCCGGGGTTAATTTAACCCAACCTAGGAGTCCTATCACAGCAGGAAGAGCCTTCTTTGGACACCTAGCAATGGGCAATTAGTGCTGTCCTGACTAATATCATCCACAACCTGTTCAAGGAGCATTTGCACCCATTACCAATGTAAAGGCACCTTGTGATATCAGTGTGTGTGTAAATGTACCTTCTATCATGCAAAATGTTACATATCTATGTTACATTGGCCACATGCACTTAAGTGCATGTTGGTCGATCAGCAGACTTGCTTCTTGCCACATTCCCATTTATTTGATGAGGCAGGTTTCAGTGATTTTATTTGAGAGCTAAAACAAACGAGGGTGTGTAAAATCATAATGAAAATCAACATGAAAGCGACACTTAAAATGGGAAGTGAAATGAGTTTTGATGGGACATCTGTCCCATAGTTCAAGTGGGTACAGATGGCATCAGCAGCTTCAGTAGTTGCTGCAATTTTGTAGAGCTAATATTGTTCCAGAGTATTTTTTTTACATCTGTGGTTTGGTCACGCACTGTGAATCCCTGATGATTTCTTTCTCACATTTTGTGTTTCATTTACGTTACTTTAGTGAAGGGTTGCACAGCTGACGTGAACAACAGCTTGAAGCTAAGTCATGCACTTAATAGAAGATCGATATCGGACTCAACCTGACACCTTGTCATATGAGGTGATTGATCCATAGTTAGACCAATGATGAAGACTTGGAGGAGGGAAAAGTGGGTTTTCAGAGCAGGTTACTAGCGATGAAAATTAGAGCAGACCATTTACTTCCTCTGGCCTGTCCCAGTGTTCAATGAGAAGGTGGATGATCTCTGATTCAACCTCACTTGACTTCTCTTTTCCTTTAATCCCATTGGTGTCCCTAAACCTATCAATCACAGCTTAGGATACTCAATGAAAAAGCATCCATGGTCCTCAAAAGTTGAGATTCCAAAGATTGGCAAGCCTTTGAGTGAAGGCAATCTCATTTCTTCTCACCCTTATACTGAAAACCCTTTTATCCTGAAATAGTGTCATAGAGCTAAAGAGGACAGGGACAGACTCTTCAGCTCAACCTCGCCATGGTGACCAGCTTCTCCATCTGATCTAGTTAATTTGTCTCCATTTGACTCATATCCCTCAAAACCTTTCCTGTCTAAGTACTTGTCCAAGCATCTCAATTATGCCCACCTCTACCACTTTGTCTGACAGCTCATTCCACATACTCAATACCCACTGTGTGAAAATGATGCTCCTCACTTTTAAATCTTCACCTCTCACCTTAAACCTACATTCCACTATCCTGCACAACAGACTGTCATCATCCACCTTATCAATGCATCTCATGATTTCATAAATATTTATAAGGTAACTCCCCAGCCTTTAATGTTCCATAGTTCTCTGAAAGTAGCAAAAGGATAAAGAAGGTCTAGCTTTTATTTGTCATGGCCTTGAGTATAAAATTAGTAAGTCATGTTGCAGCTGTGGTAGGTGCCTTGAATGGGCTGTGGGCTGCAAGGATAATGGTGAAAGTTGATGTGGTAGAAGCTTTTAGACAGACATATAAAAATGCAGGGATTGGTGGGACATGTGTCCTGTGCAAGGAACAGAGTTTTATTTTTATTTGGTCATCATGTATGGTGCTTCAGGTGAACTGAAGGACCTGTTCCTGTCCTGCACTCTTCCATGTTCTATTCGCATCTGTAGTTAATGCAACAAAAACAGTGATGTTACAACATTGCAGACAGATCTTTGGTCCTGGACTAATGCTGCTGCTATCGTCACTTACACTAAAGCAAATAAATGGCACAGTTTGTGCAAAAACAGCAGATCATCAAGGAACGCACCACCGGTCTCATTTAACTAAATGCAGGAAGCATTTTGATGAGGTTAACATATGCTGCTGGGTAATAATGAGATTTTGATTTTTGATTGTTTGAAAATTAAATGAGTGTTGAAGCTGCAGACAGCAGGGCAGCTCAAGCTGCCAAATATTCAAGCTTGAACCGAGGAGTTATGAGCCACATCTGTACTGACCTCCATCGAAAATACTCTGGCAGTTTGGCTGAATGAAGCTGCAAGTGAAGGCCACAATCGTGCCATCTGAAAGAAGAAGCACCTCTTCCAGCTTTCATGGGCGACTCCCAGTGAGTGACCCACATCAATTCAGATAGCCTGTCTAGTCAGTGTGTATCAGAATTGGCCAACTTCTCATCTCAGATTTGTTTCTCTTTCTGCGCAAATGCTTCCTGACCTACTGACTATTTCCAGTATTTTATTGTTCTATTTTCAGATTTCCTGCATCTGCAAAAAAACAAGATATGGGAGCAGGAGTAAGCCATTTAGCCCATCAAACCTGCTCCTACATTCAATGGTTGATCTGATGATAGGCTCACCTCTACTAACCTGTCTTTTCCCCCATTTCCCTTAACTCCTTCACTATGTAAAAATCTATCTCTATAGGTAGCCTCCACTGCTTCAATGAACAGTGAATTCCCAGATTCCACAGCAGTTTTTTGTGCTTTTTTAAAATCCTTTTCTCCTTTTATCAAAGTCAGGTAGGATTTTTGATATCCATTCCACAAAACACCTCCAACTCCCTCAGGAATGAAAGCAAAGAGAAAAAAAAATACTGAGAAATCTGAAATGAATGAGAAAGTTGTGCAAAAATCAGGCAACTTCTGTGGAGAGAGAAAAACAGGCAAAAGTCAGACTTTTGTGATGAAAACACGAGGAGATATCCTGAAAACATGGGAACTGCTCAGCAGATGAAGTATGTTCTTTTAGATAGAATTTACATGATTTTGCCAGTCTGAAGTGTATCTTATGTCTCAGCATTGGTTGTTCACACACAAACAACCAAAAACCTGTAATCTCCATTTCCTTGTGTGAGTTTAGACAGCATACAGGAAATGCGGTAATTAAAGAGGTGGGACTTGCAACACACGTCGTTGATACGTACTATTCATTAGCTCATTGTTTATGGAATGTCTGCATTTAACTTTAGGGAAATTTACTAGGGGGTAAAATATCGGAAAGGGAATGGCACCCTCGTTACCATTCCAATCTTTTTACACAGCAAGAGTTCCGGGAAAATGGCAATGATTTCCTGGAATACAGTGGCTGTGTAAAAAACATAAAGGATATTATTTGAAGCGAGGAACAACGTTAGCTTAAAAGTGAAATTACCCTTCATCAGAACTGGGAAAAGATAGATATAAAAGATAAAGAGAACGTGAATAAGGGGGAAGAGAAAATAAAAGGTGTGTGATAGGGTGAAATAGAGAATAGATTAAATGACAAAAGGGGTGATAGCAAAGAGGAAATAAGGTCTTGACAGGATGCAAGTGAGAAATTATCTGACACTTCCAAGAAATTTGAGCCATCAAAGCTGATTATCAGAAATAACACTGGACAACATTCAACTTAAAAGTTCGCTTCCTGAAATTGGGGACTATGATAGACAACTTCAAGCTGAACACAAAGATAATGTCAGATTTGCTGTATCACGTAAGAAGTTGGAGAAAGATTATTAAATTAACTTTTATCAAAATTAGCAAGTTTAATTGCATAATGACACTGACACATTGGGTCAGTTCAACTGACCTAAAAATGTTTTGCTGCTCATTTTCATTTGTACTCAGCATCCGATGCTTCTCCCTGTCAGTGTCCAGCAATAGTTGGCCAGCACCATGCTCGTCAATGGCAGTACGAAGATCAGCAGGGAAGAAGTCCAAGTGTGGATGCAGACAATGAATTTTCAGTGACATGTTGGACTTCATGATATTATATGCTTGAAGTAGGCAAAAATATGACAGGAAATCACAGAAATGGGTTATATCTAAAAAACAGTATGTGATAGAAACATTTTAATGTGATTTTCGTGATCCACAGCCCAAAATCCATAAAACACACCTGGAAGTGTCCAGGAAGCAAAATCTTTGTTGCCCAGTATAATTAAATGTAGTTTGTCAGGAAGGGCTGTAATGGGCCTATGTTGAACTTCATTTGTTAATGTCAGAGGCATTAACTTGGGAGCAAGGAATTAAGGCGAGTTAATCAGAAGATTGCATCATGTGTAAGAACTTCACATCCGGTGTGCAGGAGATCATATCCCCAAATAGTGATTGCAAAAGCTGTACTTTACCTGCTCTCCTCTCTCTTCACTCATCCACACCCACTTCTCCCCTCTTCTGTGGTTTCTTCCTCTATCTGTCTCTCCAACTTTCCCACCTTCATTTGCCCGGTATCTATTACTTCTTGGCCCCTCCTCTCCCCCCCCCCACCTTCAGTTTACGCTTGCTTTCTTCCCCATCTCAAAATGAGTTCTGGCCCAAAAAACTGACTACCCATTTCTCTCCATGGATGTTACCTGATTGTCAGAGTAATTTTGCTCTTCTTTATTTGCTTAGATTTCTGCATTTTCATTTATTGGGCCAATACAGAAAACTAAACAGGAAGGAGCACAAGTGAATCACTGTCTCAGCTGGAAGAAGTGTTCCTGTGGTCTTCTAGATAGGTTAAGTAGTAGCAAGGGTCTGGCAGATGGAGTACCACGTTGGTAAATGTTAAGTCAACCACTTTGGAAGAGAAAATAGTAAATCAGACTTCTATTTAAGTGAAAGACTGCAGCATGTTGTAGTGGAGAAAGACCAGAACATGCTTGCACGTGAATTGCAAAAGGTTAGTGTGTAGGTCCAACAGGTAATCAAGAAGGCAAATGGGCTGTTGGCCTTCATTGTGAAAGGGATTGAGTTTAAATCCAGGGAGGTACTGCTGTGACTGTACAGGCAGCATTTGGTGTCATTACTTGAGAAAATATATACTGGACATGGCATAATGGTATAGAGGAGGTTCACCAGGCTGATTCCACAAATAACAAAGTTATCTTATCCAGACTATACTCATTGAGCCTTGGAAGGATGGGTGATGGGGGGGGGGGGCGGTTTGGAGGGGGGTGATCTTTTAGTAATGTATAACATTATGAAAAGAATAGATGATGGAAAAGCAGATACGTTGTTTCCACCGGCAGCTGAAATTAGAATTAGGTGACATAGGCTCAAGATTCATGGGAATAGAGTGAAGGCAGTGATGAGGGGGAACTATTTCTCACAGAAAGTAAATACACCAATAGGCATTTGAATAACGGGTGAATAATGGGTTGTGGGGAATTCGGTGGCTCAGTGGAACTGAGTCCAGGACCAGATCACCCATGATCTTATGAAATAGTAGAGGATGCTCAGTTGGACAGATGGTCTATTCCTGCTCCTATTTCTATGTTCTTATTCTCAGGAAGGTGGGAAAGAAGGAGTAAACTGAACCACAGATGATATTAGCAAAACAAGCAGACAAATTTGTCAGAATGTTGCTGGGACTGGGATACTCGAGTTATAAATCACTAGGTCTTTATTCCCTGAAGCAGAGGCTAAGAGACAACCTTATAAAAATAGATAAAATCATGGGGAATCTTATAGAAGTAGATAAAATCAGGGGGGCATAGATAAAGCAGAAGCACCAAATCTATTTCCCAGAGTGGCCAATTAAAGAACTTGGGGGTTTAGGCTTAAAAGGTGAGTGTGGAGAGAGATCTAAGGGACAACTTTTTCAATCAGAATGAAATCTATATCTGGAACATGCTGCCATAGGAAATGAGAGAATGGGTAGAATTACAACGTTCAAAAGCGATTTGGACAGATATATGGATGGTAAGGGTTTAGAAGAATATGGATAAATGCAGGTACTATCAGGATCCTGAACAAAAACTACAACAGTTCCATCTTCCTTGCTACTCTTCCTTTCTACTAATTGACTAATTAGCTCTATACTCTGCAGTGTACTCTTGTTCTATGACTTTATACAGCTGTACCTATAAGAATTGACCTGTGAGATTACTTGAAGAACCCCTCTTTAAATATTTTATTTAATTTTATTTTATCAACCATGGAGTCAATTACAAAGTTAAAAATACAAGTACGAAAGTATATTCAATACTTACTTCATGATGGTATTAACCCAGTCCCCCCAAATTACAGCCCCTCCTCCCCCCAAATTACAGCCCCCCCTCCATGACCCCAAAGAAATAAATGGATGAAAGTATAGCAAAGAAAGAAAAAGAGAAACTGGATTTGATCGCTGAAAAGTGACACACACTCTATGGATCACAAATATATATTCTACTTAATTTTCTTTGGAGAAAATCAGTGCTGGTTTTGAGGGTTAGGAAGAACTCATCTAAAGATTTATGCCTGAATTTTGTAAATATGGTTGCCAAATTTGTAAAAATATTTCATACTTATTTCTTAAGTTAGAGGTAATCTTCTCCAGGGGAATACAATTATGTATCTCTGCGTTCCAACTATGTATCTCTGTGAGTCAGTCTTCCATGCAACTTCCAGCTCAATTTTAACAAATTCTATTTGATATTTGGATAGTTTTAGTTTCAATTTTATCCCTGTAATTTTCCCTAATAAAAAAATGATTCTGGGTTTTGTGGAAATTGACTTCCTGGGTTAAAAAAAATCCTAAATCTACCCAAAAAGTTCTCACTTTAGAACATAACCAGGTTAAATGTAAAAATGTTACTTCCTTCTTGCGAATCTAAAGCATCGATCTGAAAGATTTGAATTTAATTTGTTTAATTTCTGTGGTGTGAGATATAATTGATGCAAAAAATTATATGGTACTAATCTATATCTTACATTGATCATGTTAGTCAAACTATCCTGACATAATTCAGACCAGATTTGTTCGTCAATTCTTATATTGAAGTCTGATTCTCATCCCTGCCTGGACTTGTGAGCCCCCTGTTTGGGGGTTCCCATTGGAAGTAAGAGATACATTGCTGAAGTAAATTTCTTCAGATTTCTCTTTTGAATCAGTGTCTCTAAATCATTGTTGGGCCTAATTTATCCCTTAGATAAACTCTTATTTGAAAATAGCAAAAAATTGTGTTCTTAGGAATTTCATATTTATTTTTTAATTATTCAAATGTCATCATTTGTGCCCGCTCATAACAATCTTCAATATGTCTGATCCCTTTACAGGACCAAATTTTGAAAATTTGATTACCCATAGTACATGGCATAAGCCTGTGATGAGTCAGAAGAGTGTTAGGAAATATCCGCCCCAGCCCCTTGTCCAATATCTCTATTTATTTTATACCAAATATTTATTAATTTTTTTAACCAATGGGGTTTCTCTCTCACCAGTTATTAATTTCACATCCCATTTATATATAAAATCCTCTGCCATTCTCTCCCCTATTTTATCCAATTCTATTTTCACTCAAGTAGTTTTATCTCCTTCCGCAAAAGAGAAAGTAAGAAATCTCCTCTGTACCATCTGATAGTAATTTTTTTTTAAATTAAGGAGTCATAAACCTCCCAATTCATATTTCCAGGTTAATTTTTCTATCGAGACTATCAACATCTTACCCTTCGAAAGAAAATTTCTGAATATTTATTTAACTTTGAAAGAATCTCTGAGATAATGGAATGGGCAATGATTGAAAGAGATATTGTATTCTTGGAAATATATTCATTTTAATACAATTGACTCTTCCCACTAGTGTTACAGGCAAGGCTGCCCATCTATTTAAATCTTCTTCAATATTTTTAAGTAATTCAGTTTGTACAATTTTTTTTTACAAAAAATTATTATCTGTACGTATCCCTGAGTATTTTATCCCATTTGCCAGCCATTTAAATAGAGTGTTTCTTTGACACTGAGCATAATCTCTTATGTAAGAAGCATAATTTCCCTCTTATACCAATTTATTTTTAAGAGAAGAATCCCTCTCACTGTACTAGGTGTAATGTGACAAATAAACTTAAACTTAAAAATTAAATGGGATTAGCTCAGAATGCCATCTTGGCTGATGTGGATGAAGAGCCTATTCTATGCTCCGTTTGAGTCTATGACTTTAAGAATAGAAACTCTGATTTTAAAGGATAATTCTAAATCTATATTTGTCATGAATGTGCAACCACAGCATTACTCATTGTGTGAAGTGACTTAATGGTTACAGTTAGTGTCTTGAACAAATCTTTCCTAATGTTTACTTGAGAAGAGAATCAGTTGTTACAATTAATCTCCAAAGCTTGTAAATTTGGTTTTATAACAAACATTTAGACATCTTTCTCCTATTTGATTCAACTGACTCAGAACCTACCCTCTTTTTAAAAAAAAGCTATTAAATTCTGAAAAGGACTTAAGTTCCTCCATTTTCAGGTATAAAAATAGGATTGAAACTTGGTGGCTAAAGCTTTAAATTCTTGTGAAATACTGTTTTCTATCATTTTAACTGAAGATAACAAATTTATTGCAAAGTGATGAATAATCTGTGCATGTTGAATTAATTTATTCCCCACCCAAAGCAGTGAACAAACAAATTTCAAACTTGTATCTACCTCCAATATTCACAGCACTTTTTGGGAATCAGTCTTTGCAAAACCCCACAAAGAGAACAAGTTAATTAGCTATTTGTCACATTGCTGTTTGTGAGGTCTTGCTGCTCAAAATTTGAATGTGTCTGCTTTTAGATAGTGCACAACTCAAACCATGAGGGCTTCAGTGGATTAATTAGGCAACTCATCAGCTTTACCTGACAAACATGTCGTTACGATTATTTCTCCATTAAGCAATTGGTGATGCAATTTTATTTTGCAAAATCAAACTCAATTATGATCAATTGCAGCCCATCTCACCACACTCTGGAAATTCAAGAGAGCTTCTTATTGTAACAAACTTACACACTTCCTGGAAGTTTTAGTTGATCCCATTCCCTTTTGCAACACTCCATCTGGATCTTACTGAAGGATTAAGCCATGTGATTTTGGTCACTCCTCAAACATACACAATTTTATTGCACTGTATTAAAATGGGACCCCATCAAAGCAGGTTCTATTAGTTCTGCACTCAAAGTTCCCTCTCCTCCACTGATATCGTCCCTCTGAACTTCACCTCATTCCCGACTCCTTATAATAACTTAAGAAATTGGAACAGATGCAACCACTTGGCTTTTTGAGCCTGCTCCACCATTCATTAAGATCTTTTATCTCATCTTCATATTCCCCATTTCCTTTTATCCCTCAATATCCATCATTATTAATCTATTTTCTTGACAGGACCTCAACAACCCACCAGATTCACCACCATCTAAGAGAAGAAATTTCTCTTCATCTCTGTCATCAACAGCCTCTTATTCTGAAACTGTGACCTATACTCTTCAGCCAGGGGGAAACATCCTCTTTGGGTCCAATATTCCAACCTGTCAAGTCCCAAAGGCATTTTGTAACCTTCAAAGATATTGGCTTAATTCTTTTAAACTCAAAAGCTACTGGCCTAATCTAATCTATTCAATTTCTTCTCACACAGCATACCTTCCATTCCCGCAACCAGTCCAGGGAAGCATTGCATCCCTGGTCGTCAAACTCATGGCCCTCTGCCTCCAAAGGCCACACGTCAGATCATTGAACATCCCCAACTCTACCACCATCAACCCAGCAAACCGCGTTAAAGACAGGATTGATCTCCATTCTTCCTACCTCAAGGCACTGATGTCTGGCCAACTAAGCACCCCTTAACTCCATGCATTACCAACTCACCACCCTCCTCATTCCCAGATGATACATATTTCTTTGTGCACTCCACATTGTGCAAGAATCATTCAGTTCTGAAATTTGCAGTGTTGACTCACAACCGAATCGATAAATGATGTAATGTATAACAATGTATTACAGCTCCTCCCAGTGCAGTCTTAATTTCAAATGCTCAAATTGATAAGTGTACTGCAGAATAGGTGTTATTGCTGACCTTGCCTGAAATCTCCACTCCCCAAGAAGACAAATCAAACAAACATTTTGGGGAAAAAATTGTTGAGGTCTTTTCCATTTCTATTTTATATTTCCTTGTTTTTCATTTATTTGAAAACAAACTATTTTTTTAAGGACTGTTTTCAAATGGAAATTTGAAATATTTAGAAATAACGGATCAGCAGATTAAATGCTGCAGTGACAAACACTGGCAGCAAATCTTGCAGAAGTTGAAAAGCAATTTGGCCAGGAGGTTTCCTTCATTCTGTCCTGATTGCTGAAAAGTTGATTGATCAGAGTAGACTTAGTCTTACAAGGAAAATGCATGACCCTTCACCCCTTGCCCATCCTCCCTCAGCACATATTCCTATACCCGGATGTCCTTGTAATTCTTCTGAAATCCAGTGGAACCACATCGTTAAGAACCAAGATGAGACTTGATTATCTGGACCTTTAAGTAACATCAGAACTTCTCAACCGCTGAATTCACTGGAGTGAATATTGGTGGTCAGTATCTATGTAAAATATTTTGGTTCAAAAAGTGTTTGCTTCTGCTTGGACTGAACAGGGTTAAATGAGAAGCAGCATGCAAGACAAAAAAAAAAGTAATTCCCTTTCTTTGAGTTAAAAAAGATTTGATTATTTTCTAAACTGCAAGGAAAGTTCACCATTGAGACTGCCAGCTCTCTGGGTGCTGATTAAAAAAAGTGTTGTGTAATAAAATTTTAGCCATGCTCTCTCACTCTTATTGGTGGAGACAAATTATAAGAAATCTTAAACAATTTCAATATGTTTAATGGTCCAAAGTAAAGCTAAACTGTTCCACTCACTGAGTAAAGTGCCAAATCCGTAAACGGAGATGTTCAGCTACCCCAAGAGTGTACTCATTTTAAATTTTGGTTGGAAGCGAGAATGTACATGTTTATAACAATTTCAAGCAAAATGCTAATGTCATTAAACAAATGAGGTTTACGCAAATTAACTGCATTTTAATATTCCACAAGACTATGACACAGGACATTGTGCAACGAAACATTGGCTAGAATTATCGGTTGCAAGCGGTCTTTTCATTGCTGCGACTCTCAGGAGAATATTTGTAATTAGTATCATTTGCCTAATACTTCAGGTTAATTAGAATATTTAATTGAATAGCTGTAATCTTCAGAGATGACTATATTATGATCAAATTAGTACCATGGTTACGCACACTGATCACTGTTGCAAAGTGGTTTTAACTTCTGCTGTGATGTTGCTCCTCTGGTGTATTTGGCAAGCACGTGCATGCACGCGCGTGTGCACACACACACATACACACTCACACACACAGACACACACACAGACACACACAGACACACACACACACACACACACATACACACACACACACACACACACACACACACACACACACACACACACACACACACACACACACACACACATCTGGTTTTGTTAACACTTAAAATTTCAATGAACCATTTGAATTCTGCCATTAAGATGTAATTATTTTCAGAGAGAAAAGAAATAAAAGTCTGTGCTACAGCTCCCATATGACATGTTGGCAAACACTCCTGTCCAGCTTGCAGTGTGCTGAAAGATTTCAAACAAGAGGCTTCTTTACCAATGACAACCACCTCCCTTCCCCTCCCCATTCCCTCTCAATGTTTACAAATAGAGGCCATATGAAGCATCCCAGGAGAGGTTACCAGGAGACCATTCAGATGCGATTAGGTCCAGATGAGTTGATTTTAACAATGCTACATTGGCAATAATATTCTGGTATCAGAGAGAGAGAAGGCTTACTGTGCATTTTGGAACTTTCCGACAAACAAAAGGGAAAGTTGGGACAGAGGATGGGGAGCGGGTAGCCAGGCCAACCTTAGCAGGGAAATGGACTGCCACAGCTTGGGACAAGTTAGAGCACAAAGGTATTGACACCATGGATGGCGAATGTTTCTCTGGTTTGAAGCCCAGAGAACAGCATTCCTGTTGTGAGTTTGGCCAAACGGGCATGGCTGCTGTTTAAATTGTAGGGTGAAGCCCAATATTCTCATTAGCTAGTTCTCTAAGCTGCTTGGCATGTTGGCAGGCCAGTGGGACACAAAGACAGTAATGGGAAAACTGCCAGTATTGAAAACACTCGGCGGCACTCCATTTGCTGACCATGTGACAGGCAAAGTCTGAGCAAAGCTCAGTGAATGCAGGCAGCTCAGGCATAGCTTCGATTTGGAGGGTCATGGTTCAATTTCTATTCCAGGAAAATGGAGCACTGAAGCCCAGGCTGATGATCCAGTGGGTGCTTTATGGATGAGATGTTAAATAAAAGCCTACTTCCTCAAGTTCATAAGAGATCCAAAGGCACTAGTTCAGCATCACCTCCCCACCCCCTCATACCCTCCAGTATTCTGGTTAATATTTATTCCCTCAAGGAACATTACCAATCCCCTTGTCATCATATAGTACTGCTTATGGGATCTTGCTATTGCTTATCATAAGGTTGTTCTTTATTGGCTGACTGTTATGGACAAAATGAGCGAGAATTGGTGAATGTTTGAGCATTGGTTGGGAAATTGTGAGTAACTAATTTGGGGGTGAGATGGAGCGAAAGTGCATGCTCCATTTCCGGTGTGCGGAGTCCATTTGTCCCAAGAGCTCCAGTATTGGGTCCTGGTCTCCTGCTAACATCGAGACTCCATTCTGCTGTTCTTAGTATCTTTTTCCATCTTGTTTCTTGGCTGCTTTCCCTTGTACTGGAAATCCAGGAGCTCAGCCTGAAGATTTCTGAGCAAGTTAAAATGCAGAAATGAAACAGGTCAGAAAATGAGAAAGGAGCAAAAAGAACTCAAGATGCTAGGCAACATTCATAGAAGAAAATGGACAGTTGACCTTTCGGGTCAAGACCATTCATGGGGGTTGAATGAGTGGAGTGCAGGGGAGATGCAGGAGATACCAAGGTGGAGACCAAACTTGAACACCTGCATTCTGTCTGCAATGGCCATCTGGATTTTAATTCCAATTCCCATTCCTACACTGACCTTTCTGTCCTTGGCCTCGTCTCTTGCCAGAACAAGGCCAAATGCAGAATGGATGAACAGCACCTCATGTTCCACTTAGTGAGTCTCTAATCCAACAGCATGAACATTAAATTCTCCAATTTCATCTAACCAATTTCTCCTTTGGTCATTATCCTCCATTTCTAATCTACCCAGGTCCTCTCATGTATTCTTTTCTTTCCCTGCATACCCGACCTCCAGTTACCATTTATTTCCTCTCCTCCCACTACTCCCATTTGCCCTCCATCCCTCACTTATTTGGTTCCACTCTTCCTTTCTCATCAGATTCCATCATCGCCAGCTTTTTGTTGGCTCCACTTATCACAGCCTAGCCATTGTTACTACCTCCAACCTTCCCTCCCCCATCACACTCCCATTACCTCTCCTCACTTGGATCCACCTATCACTAGTTGTTACCCGACCCCTACACCTCACATCTTTATGCCAGCTATCTCCACTCTATTCTTTCAGCCCAGATGAAACCCTTTTATGTGCTTCAGATTTCAGCATCTATGGTCTCTTGTGTCTCCAAGGCCCGCATTTCTACAAAGCTTATTATGTTGTAGTGATTGATAGTCAGGTGTAGACAGAAACAACACAGATACAGGCCCTTGGGCCCACCAAATCCATGTCAAACATCAGCCACTCATTACACATCCCACTATTTTACTTTCCCCACATTCCCTTCAGCCATATCCCTCATCCACACATTGATGGTAATTAACAATGGTCGATTAATCTACCTCTGGCACACCTTTGTGATGTGGAAGAAAGCTGGAACACCTGGAGGAAGCTCACATGATCACAGATATAACAAGCAAACTCCACACAAGCAGCACCCAAGGTTAGTATTGAATCAGGATCTTTTGTGCTGTGAGGCATCCCATGACTGTGGCATCTCAAATGAGCACTCAGCAGTCCCAGAGAAAGATGTAAGGTGGTTGTGGGTAGTGGCAAGGTACTGCAGGCAATAAAGCTTTCTCACAGTCAGGTAACCTAGGTTCCATCCTCATCTTAGATGCTGTTTGTGTGGAGTTTACACCTTCTTCCTGTGACTGTGTGAGTTTCCTCTGGATGCTCTGGTTTCCTCCTACATCCCAGGCATGTGCTGGTTGCCCGCTGCATATTGTTTCAAGTGCAGGTGGGAAGTAGATGAATCAGAAATGAGTTGATGGGTGTGATATAGTACACAAGGAAATGAATGGGAGACTGAATTGATGGGAAAGTTATGTGAGCCAGCATTGATTTGATGGGTCACGCATATGGCCTTCTACTAAGCAGTAAGAAAATGTAATGAAATGCCAAAAGTAATTTTGAAATGTAACTTCAGACATAAAGCAGAAAAATACATCAGCAAATCTCCTTCCCTTGAAGAGCAAAGTGACAATTAATAACAAATTAGTTTTAGGGCTGATGAAGGAGGGGCAAATATTGACTAGGGCACCAAAGATAGTTCCCTTATTCGTCAGTGCCGTGCACGGGATCTTTACATCCATCTGAAGAAACAGACAGGACAGCCGTTCCACTTCTTTCGAGCATACCACTTCTGACAGTGTGGTACTCCATCAGAGGGCAGTCAGCCTGTATGCATGACCATAAGAGCAGATAAGGAGAGGCTAAAATGACTGACAGAGGTTAAAAATTAATTCTGGAAAAGGAGACCCACAGAGCAAATTAGATTCTCATCTGCATTAACTTGTTATGGCCTTTACTATTGAAGCAGGAGGATTCATTTTGTTCTTCAGTACCATGGTTAGCAAAAAACCCAGGCTCAGGGACAGACCTATATCAGAGCTGTCCAGATGCAAGCACATTGAAAACAATTTTTAACATTAAAAATACTGTAGGTACTGGGAATCTGATACAAAAAAAAGGTCAGTTCTAACAAAAGACTTTGGACATGATACATTAACTCTATTTTTTGTCTTTCCACAGAGGCTACCGGACTTGCTGAGTTTTTCCAGCATTAAAAAAAGTTACTTACATATCTTGCTTTCCCAGACTAATGCCAAGAGAGTAATCACTCCAGTATATTGGAATGTACATGAAGGTGGGTGTGCACAACACCAGCATATCGATCCTTAGATATCCATTTGATGACTTCAAAACAGTCATAACACAATCTAGCATCTTAGACTGGATCTTATGACCATTGCTATAACTGGGTTACTGAGCTTGGAATTGCAGGAGGACTTTGTTAATCCATAATATTTGCATCCAGTGAAATAGTACATCACTGTGTATTATTTTTTTCTTTCAATACTTGAACCTGAATGATCAGCTTTTGTGACTGAGAGCATTTCTGCTCCAAAGTCGTCCCAACTTGCTCATCATTGATCCGCCTGGTTTTAAGATCAGCCTGCATTCTTAACTCAATGAGCCGGCATAATGAGGATTAGACTGCAGTTCACGGGGCCGGCTCATGCATTCTGCAACCCTTCAGCATTTCTGCCCCATGATAAATGAGGTAGCACATAAACCGCTAAATATTAATCATGTATTATGCACATTCAGGGAGTTCCATCTGAGAATTCATTGCACTGCTTGTCCTTAACCACTAAAAGTTTGTGCCTTTAAAATGTTAAGTCATTTTGTGGTGTATGCTAATTACTGTACTGACAGCTCCCCCCAAAAATCAGCTCAAATCTTCAGAGTACAATGGAATTGGATTTAGACAGGTAAATTATATGATATATTACCCAGCAGATGGCAAAGACTGAGATAAAATTATACATGCGATATGTTAGCTCCATCAATTTTATGTTAAATATTAACTGTTTACAGCAAAATCATGCCCTCTTTCTTTGGAAAGTATTTTAGAAAGTAAGTAACATGTGAACGTAAAAAAAGTTTAACTGGACAGGGCCAACTTAACAGCTGCCAATTATGGATTGGTATCGAAGGTGGATTGGTAGGTACTGTTTAACAAAATTTGCTGCTATGTCACTGACAAGGTCACATCCACAGCAAGTTTAGCTTCTGTGTCACTTCACACTGATTTTCATGGGCATCTTAATTAATTAATCTTTAATCACCAACACTAAATTTGTACAATCATACCAGTTGCTCTCATGTCCAGTTGTATGTTCAGTTATAGTGAAGTACAACTTGGAGACAACTGTGGCCAGTGATGCCGCCATGTGCCCGCTACCCTTGTTCTTCCTAACGATGGAGGTCATGGGTTTGGAGGTCCTCTTGAAGTCTTCACAAAAGCATAGCATTGGGCCTGTGATCCAAAGACAATATTTCTCCACTGACTCACTGTATATCTATTTTGGTGAAATCATTGTACTTCCAATAGTTAAGATCCCGTCACTGACTGTGCTGGAGGTTTTCATGCAATACTGCTGAAATACTAAACCCCTGAATGGCAGAATCCTGGATGAAGGATTGACCAACTTCAGTTCAATTACCACTCCAATTCATCTACCATCACAGCAGGTCAATGGCGAATGCCATCGCGCTAGTCCTGCACTCTGCGTTAGATCACGAGAACATCAGCACGGGCCTGTGTCCTTGCACAGCCAATGGAATTTTCACTGGATGGATGGCATCTCATTTCAATATAATAATTAGAACTTGTCCTCTTACAGCTTTCTGTCATTAAGTTTCTTCTTCTTCTTTGGCTTGGCTTCGCGGACGAAGATTTATGGAGGGGGTAAATGTCGACGTCAGCTGCAGGCTCGTTTGTGGCTGACAAGTCCGATGCGGGACAGGCAGACACGGTTGCAGCGGTTGCAGGGGAAAATTGGTTGGTTGGGGTTGGGTGTTGGGTTTTTCCTCCTTTGCCTTTTGTCAGTGAGGTCATGCCTAATCCCAGCATCACTTTTCTGCATTAACTCCACATCCCTCAGAATCCTTCATATCAAAAGTTTAAAATCATTTAATTTTCAATCATTTTTGAAATGCTTCTTGTATCCTTAAATTTTAAGCTAGGTTTACACAAGTATTTTGTCTCATTGCCCAGTTAATTAACAGTCATTCATGAATCCCTGTGTGACATGACACAGGGCTTGATTGTTATTCAAAGAACTTTCATAAGCTTGAAGTCATTATAGACACTAACATGCCTAATTGGTTGTCTTAGTTGTCTGTACTCTCTTGTTGGTACTTCTCTGGCCATCACGGAATAATTACTGACACTAAAAGGTGCATTTATTTATTTATTTGAAGCTTTGCTTGCATTTAAATGTCAAGCAATTAGCGACCACAAGTTATGTGTCACTGCTTAAGGTCTAGAAAAGAATACTCAGTCTAATTAAGCATCAGACGATCTAGACAGAGACTTCTAACATACTTTTGAATGAGTGCTGCACTATTTGAGGTCCCCTTCTGGTTGAGATCTTGGTTGGAGAGACATGTTCCCATACCACTCTAGGAAGACGAACAGGGAAGTCATCTCCAGTCAACTCTCAGTCAACATCTCAGATTGTAAGACTATTTCATGGGACTTTGCCTGTGCACAGGTTGGTTGCTCTGTTTCTCATACAGATAATGTTTCTGGCCTGTAATATTTCATCAGAACTGAACAATCACAGACCCAAAAGGTTAACCATTTCTCTTTCTTTATGTGCTGCCTGATTTGCTGAGTTTTTTTTTCCAGCAAGCTCTGGTTTTAGTCCCAATTGGGAAAATGATTTTTTACCTCTAATTCTGGGGCCAGTTGAATTGAAATGTTTACTGTCATGAGTGGTTTTGAATCATTATTCATTGTGCATGTTGCCATTGGATCTAACCAATCTTAGAAGCCAGAGTAGCCCACCAAGTCCATGCTATCAACCATCAATTTATACTCATCATCATTCAGGTGCCTTGCCATTCGGCGTGGGCAATCATGTCTCTCCATCCTTCATGATCTCTGACCCTCCAAATTATATCTGTTGCCTCCCCTGTTCTCCTTCGGTGAAGGCTTCAGTCTTTGAGCTGAGACCATGGTCGATGTTGAGTTCAGGATTATACATGGGAAAAATACTGAAGTGGTTTCCCATTGCCTTCTTCGGTTACAGTGTCCATACTGGATGGATAACCCTGGCTACTAATCTGCAGATTCATCTGCCCAGTGTTTTTAGTTTTATGACCATACATTCCAATTTGTAGAATCTGCTGAAAAACCATCCAACATCCGAAATCCACGGCTTCACGTTACCCTGATTAGGAAGCTAAACAGGTACTACACCTTGCCTAAGAGTGACCTGAAGGCTATCGGACGAAAAGAGCATCTTACACCTCCTTTTGCTGAGCAATTGTGAAGCACCGATACCGAGCTATTTCCACTAATACTATATTAAAATTATTCCTTCTACATTTATTCAATTCCCACCAAATTCTATCTCTAAGGGATATTTATGATGGACTATTAACCTGTACATCTTTGGGATGTGAAGAAAACCAAAGAACCTGAAGGAATCTCAGGCAGGTGCTGTGAAAACATGCAAACTCCACACAGACAGCATCCAATTGTTATACACAATGTGCAACGTTACAAACGCACCAAAATTCTTACTCACTGCAGCTGATCAAGTACATCTATAGAAAAATTATAATCATAAGCTAATTAAATTAAATTAAAAGAGAAAATAAATAAATAAAATTAATGTAACTATGAACTGCAATTAGAATGCAAAAAGTGACTTGTAATAGTGCAAGCAGTCCTTTTCTCAAGTCAGAGCAGTCTATGATGAATGAACCAAGGGGAGGGTCAAAACTCTGATAGCTGTTGCAAAGTAACTGTTCTTGAATCTAAAGGTGTTGGTTATCAAATGCCTGTACTTTCTGCCTGAAGTAGCTGTGAGAAGATGTTGTGACCAGGGTGGTGGATGTTCATTATGATGTTAGCTGCATTCTTTAGACTAGATCTCACAAAGATCTAATGGATGGGAAGTCAGAGCCTGTGATGGAACTGGATATGTTTACCGCCTTCAGCAGCCTTCAGCATTTCTGGTCTCTGCCCTGTGTGTCTGGTGCTGTGAGGCAAACATTCTACTAGCAGTATCGCTGTGCTGCCTAATCTTATGGGCAATATTCCTCCCAGTGGAGAAAAGTGTTGGGAATTCACTTATTTGAGGGCTAGTTGTAGCGTTTGAAAAATAATCAGATAAGTGGCAAATCCTGTGTCATCACCCATTCATATCCCTTGAAAAATCACTTGAGGTGATTTTCATTCAGGAGCACTAAAGGGTTGCAAAGTGAGTCCAGAAGATCAGATGTGTTCTGAAAGGGGCCTTCCTCCACCTAGCTCATCTGCTTCTGGCTGCTCCCTGCATGGTGTTCTGTGGAACAGTTGAGCAATCATCAAGGCAGTCCACTTCTTTGCCAACACTGAGCAAAATCAGTGTGAAAATATGAAATGCAAGTCTTTTAAATTGGTATTCGAGGTGGTTTTACATTAACTAGTAAAAACTTACAAAGCCCTGGAAATGTTCTGTAACTTCAGACAGTGAAAAAAAGCCAATATGAAGCAGGAAAATAATGTTCTACCTTATCATTTAATTTTTAAAAAGGGCTGGGTGATATCATTGCAAGCTCAGTGTTTAGGTTTTGTTTGAAGGTTTTAATTTTGTGGTCAAACGTATCAAGAAATAACCATTACTGAAATGCATAAACTGAAATGAAAAAAAAATCAATGGTACAAGTTGTCCATATCTCCAAACAGACCCATCCTCCTTCCCCCCCAAACAAAACCCTGAAATAGAAAAATAGAAAAGAAAGGAGAAAACAGATAAGAGAGAAAGAAACAGAAACTCTGGAAAAGAGGGAAAAAAGGAGGAATAGTTGGAATCCATGATCCACTCCAGAGGATCTCATTCCTTTTCTTGCCTAGATCTCAAATAAGGGAAAGAACCAGGAAGTAGAACTCAGGAACAGAATAATTATTCCTAAATATTCAATCCTGCAAGTATGGCTGCCGTACCTGCAAAAACATTTTATACTTCTTCCTTAGATTATTAGTAATTTTAAGATATTCTAATTGGAACTTAGCCTCATTTTAAGTCTTATGTCCACAATATTTCCTAGGAGAAACAATGCTGGACTTTATGGCAATTGTTTCCCAATAATTTGGTCTAATAAAATTCTTAAATTTTCCCAAAAAGATTTAACTTTAGAGCATGACCAGGAATATAAAAAGGTTTCACCACATCTAAAACATATATCCGATATATTAGAATTTAATTTATGTAATTTATGTAATTTCTGCGGAATAAGATATAGCTGATGCAAGAAGTTATATTGCACCAATTTTTATCTTACATTTTTTTAGGTATTATTAATGAATGGCAACAGAATTGTGAGGAAATATTGCAGCTTTAAAGTTTTCACAGTCTACTTAAAAAAACCTTGTTTTTTTTTACTTACCCATTAAGGTGTTTGGCACCTGTTGGGAATTAACGTGTTTGAGAGGAAAGATGATGATACTGTTGCCATAACATTGTATTGCACCCACTTTTTTTGCATCGAGACTTTGTTTAAAACCTTCAAATCCCTTGCAAAATTGGCCAAACCTAGTTTGAAATAGTGTTGACATGGTTTTAATCAAGTTGCATTGAAGCCTTGTCCAACGGTTGCCCATGCAGAGAAAGGTTTCATTGCTTAAATGCATACTGTCCATGGCAACTACAAAATGATTACTTACACATTAAAATGGAGGAGAGAGAGGCTGAAGGGAAGCTTCCAAAATTGCAGAGAAGAATATAGATGCTTTAGAGAAGTTGAAGAGGAGATTTACCAGCATTTTGCCTGGTTTGGAGAATATATCGAATGAAGGTTGAGTGAGTTTGGGCTTTTTAAAAAAATTAAATTTAGACATACAGAATGGTAACAGGCATTTTGGCCCACCGGTTCCATGACACCCAATTTACATCCAAATAACCTACACCTCTGGTACGTTTCAAATGTTGGAAGGAAACCAGAGTCCCTGGGGAACACCCACGCGGACACATGGAGAATGTACAAACTTCTTACAGTTAGCATGGGATTCAAACCCTGGTCTCATTTGCTGGTACAGTAAAGGCATTGTGCTAACTGCTACACCAACCATACTGCTCCTTTTCTCCTCGGAGCAATGATGGATGAGAGGAGACAATACAGGTGTACAAGATGATGAGGGACTTAAATAAGTTGGACAGTCAGCATATTTTTCCCAGGGCAATAATAGTAAATACCAGAGGACATCTGTTTAAGATGAGAGAAGGAAAGGTTTAGAGAGATGTCAGAGATAGGTTTTTATTTAAACAGAGAATGGTGAGTGCCTGGAATGCACTGCCAGAGTGGTGGTGGAGTTGGGTACATTGGGAAAATTCAAAAGAATAGGCACATGGACGTAAGAAAAATAGAAAAATATCGGTGTGGTTTAGGGAAGGATTAGATTGTTGTAGAGTAGGTTTACATAGGTTGGCACAACATTGTGGCTGAATGGCCTGTACTGTGCTGTAATATTTTACGTTCTATGATCATGCAGGAGGCTGAAGGGAGGTCCTCTGAACAGGGAACCAGTAGACTGCCAAAAAATGAATCAGGTCCCAAGTGGTAGAAGATGTCTCTTCTGCAATGGAGCAATGTAGAAAGTAATTTCATGGTCTCACATTATATATCAAGATAACATGCACACCACTGTATGCATCTGCAAGGTGGAGGTGCTTATGAAAATTATATTTATATTAGGTTATGAATTCTTTAAAAGAGATGTCATCCATCAGAAAGTTTTGTAGCAAATAGTGAAAGTACTTGGATTAGGGATTCATTAATTTCTATAGTACATTCAGTATAGGTAGGGAACTGCTCAGCATGCTGGGCTTCCCAGCTGGTGATTGGCCCACTATGTTAATGCTAAGGGTTATGAGGAATGAGTCACTCTGTTTGCAGTCTGGAGTATCAATCTGCAAAACCCTTATGAAAATCCTTTCTCAAACATAGTTCATTTAACCTTTGGAGTCAAGTACAAACATGCATTATATGCACATGATGACATCATGGAGAAATGCAAATACACATGCAAATGCATGTGTCTCGTGCACAGGAGTGTTCTAGTCTGATCATACATCTGCTGTAATTTAGCCAGGAAATCATCTTCATTATGATCTACCCTGGACAACGATGAAATAAGATTGTCACATGCTGAAATAACAGGTGATTCATGATCCAGCTATGGAGCGATGCAGCCTTACACCTAACAAATCAGTTCTTCACCAGTCAAGATATCAACTAACACAAGGATTGGTGTATATTAATATTGAACCAGGATGAAAACATTGCACTTTAAATGTGCTTTGAACCTTCCTTTATAGCAAGCATCTTTGATTTTGCAGAGCACACCAAATTCAATGGCTAGCCACAGATGGTATCATTATATCAGCAGCTGTTATGAGCTCTTACAATAATAACACTCTCTTCCCATCTCTCCTGTGAAAGATGCAAGTGGGTATTAGTTTGCAATTTGCAAAATGTGTTTACCAAATCATTATTCAAAGCTAATAACGGCTTCCTATTAATTCTACGTGGGCCAACTTTCAGAAGTACTTCATTGGATCTGAAGTGCAACAGAATGCACTAGGGTCATGAAAGGCACCACAAAAGTGCAATCTATTTATTTTATTCACATTGTTTTTTTCTTTTAATTCTGTAATTGAGGAAGATGCATCACAAGATTTTCAAGAAACATTATACGTGAATGATATAATTCCACATCATTATTGATTTATTTTTCTCTTCTTAAAAAAAGCAACCTTGATTAGAGGGAGGGGATAGATTAGATTAGTTTAGTCCATTAGTTTTTAGGCTTTTTCTATTTTTAATTATTTTAATATTTCAGACCAATAAACGGGCCTGACATGGTTACATTCATTAGGTTTATTACTAGATTGAGTTATTATAAGTAATTATTGATATAGTTATGCATATTTTTTATTTGCCCAATATTTTTCTCTCTTCAGTATTTATTTACTTGAATAAAATTCATTCATTATTTAATCATCATTTGTTAAGTATGCTTGTATGTTTAAACTCAATTAAAAATATTTTTAAAAAGAAAGAAAAACAAGAGACTTCTGGCTCCGGTCTTACAAACAAAAAATCCCTCTCTAAAATTCCTCCCTTGAGTTAACTGATTCATTAATTTTAATTTTAAACCTAAAATATATTTCCAAAGGAGAGAGTTTCCCACAGTGAGAACATTGCAAACTTCTGGCTTGAGAAATGACGCCTGCGTTGCCTGGTCAATGCATTTAAACCTCTGCCCATGGAAATCTATGGAGCAATTGGGTGAAACATTTGGAAAGTGAATTGAAGAAAAATCTCCAAGTAATAAAGAGTATTGAAAAAAGATTTAAATAAATTAGAAACAAGAAAATAAATCAGAAGAATAAAACTGAATCTAACAATATAAGTCAACAGAGACTGAACAAAATTTATAGTAAAACTCTCAGAATTCAAAGGTCAAATATCAAATTTATTATCAGAGGACCTAGATGGCATCTCATGAGATTCTTTTTCCTGCAGGTCAGGCAGAATTTCTGCTTAACAGTAGTGAAAAAAATGCCCTCAGAAAAAGATATGTATATAAAAGAGAGGAATGTAAATCAAGAAGGAAATGTAAACGAACTGACTGAGCAAAGAAAGAAAACAATACATTTTCAGTAACAAATAATGTGCAAAATAAGACTCTTTAAATGAGTCTATGATTGAGTCTGTTGTTTATCAATCTGATGGTGGAGGGGAAGCAACAGTTCCTGAACCTGGTGGCATGAGCCTTGTAGCACTAATATCTCTTTCCTGATAGCAATAGCAAGAACAGAGCATGTCCTGGTTAGTGTGGATCCTTGATGGCAGTATTCCATGTAGTTATTCTCAATGATAGGGAGAGTTTTGCCTGTGATGTACTGAGCTGGGTCCACTACCTTTTGCACGGCTTTCCTCTCGGAGGCATTAATACCCCCATACCAGGTCATGATGCAGTCAGTCAGCACACTTTCCACTACACATCTGTTGAGGTTCTCCAAGGTTCCCAATGTCACATTGAACCTCCTCACACTCCTAAAGAGGTAGAGGCATGAAGGTGCTTTCTTCACAATGACATTAGCATGTTGGTACCAGGAAGGGACCTAAAGTAGTGGCTCCCAGGAATTTAAATTTGCTCACCCTCTCCACCTCTGATCACCCAATAATCACTGGATTGTACACCTTTGTTTTTACCTTCTTAAGTCCACAATCAGCTCCTTGGCTTTGTGACTTTGAGTGAGAGGTTGTTGGTGAACCATTCAGCCAAGTTTTCAATCTCTGTAGGCTGACTCATCACCCCTTTTTATATAACCCACTACTGTGATACCATTAGCAAATTTGTAAATGGTGTTGTAGTTGTACTGAGCCCACAGTCATATGTGTAAAGCGAATAGAACAGGAAACGCTGCAAAGTTGTGGTGTCTCCATTTATCCTGGACTCTATAGAAAATTGTATTTTTTAAATTTTCTTATACCTCTTCTTAGGCTAGATATTAATAGAATTTTAAGTTGTGAAAGTCTGTCCTGTTTATACAAGGTGGAAGCTTCGTCTGCCTGTCTTTTGCAATGCTATTCATTGTCTTTGGTCTGGGCAGGAAGTGCACAGGGCAACTAAATTGGGTCAATAAACAGGGCAATGAATTGAAACTGGTGTCAACACTTGATGACCCAAAGATGAAATTCAAGTATAAATGGGCAGAGAATGTGTGGCATTTATTGTACAAGGTATTGATTGCCTAACCAGCAATCTTTGAATGGTCATCAAACATAATTCAAAACAAGAGGCCCAACAAACTGTTCTCTTCAATCATTTTAGGTTGCTGTTACTGTGCCATGTGGCTTATTTCTGGTATCATCTCTGCCTCTTCACTCCAACCACAACCACATTTTCATCCATAAACTCAATCTAATTGGTTGGCCACATGTAGAAACTCTGAAATATCTCAACTGCATCAAACAATGAGTCACCTGAAGGTATACCACTGCTCCATTTTAAGTTGTAGAATTGGCACAGAGCAAATTCCGCAAGCAATTTACATCAGGTCAGGATCTCTCACTTTAGCTTACTAAATCTACCATTTCATTATGCACCCCATTGCTGTTTTCTTCTTTGGGCCATTTAACAAGATTATATGGTTATTCAGTTCCTTGCATTAGCACGAGAGATTGTCTACTACACTTCCTACATTACGATAGCAACTGCAATCTCAAAGCTGCTTTATTGGCTGTGAAATACATTGGAACATCCTAAGCTAGTAACATGCACCTGAGAAACAAGGAGATGTAAATTCACGTTCAGTTGAATTCCGAACATGGCAATGAATATATGTAGAGCCTGGGTTCAAAATTTAATTTTATTCAGATCTTTAGCACAAAATGTCATGCATGACAACATCGACAATTTAGCAGGGAATGATGAATCAAGTTCTTCTCATTGTTTAGAGCCTCGAAGCTTTCATTAATGGAATGATGTCCACAAACCGTAGGGTTAAGCTGTACCTGGAGCACCCTGAGTAATCTTGGGCACAGATTTTAAGTGTATATTGGTCTTGGTAGAGGTAGTTTGAATTACCATAATATAACGTGGCCTTGAAGCATTAAATTATAAGATTGTTCAGCATTTACTCATGGGCCGAAAGGGTCTGTTACTGTGCTGTATGTATATCTATTTAGCATTGGGCTGCATGTAAGCAAGGGTTGAGAGTCATTCATTTATTTTTCAAGATGTTATGAAGAAATGAAGAGATAAATGGTTAGAAGCTGTGTTATTATGCGTGTAAATAGGAACTACATATCCCAGCATGCAATATGTGGTGTTGACGGAAACCAGAAGGGGTATATGATGGGATTTGAAGGAGTTGTCATGTGAAGTTAGTTGAAGCAGCTCAAGAAATATAAAGTCAGTTAAATGTTAAACCTATGTAAAGTGGTTCTTCTTGAAAGAACAAGCATAGCATGGAGTCAGAAGTGTCAGAGTGAATAAAAGAAGTCAATAGTTCATAAACATGGATAGGTTAAGTCCTCCCAAACTGATGCAGTTTACTGCCAATCTAGCTGATATCGGAAATGCTTCAAACAGTGATTCAACATTTATTTAGAAGCTGGTGGAATGGGAGAGACCAATGGAAAATGGAAAGAATTTATGTTTCAGTACATGATGGGTGAAGATGCCTTGGACATCTATAACAGTTTTCAAATTGATGAGACAGCTTTCACGTTGGACACTCCGATGACAAAATTTGAGGTGTATTTCTTTCCACTCACATACCACTTTAAGTATTCCCTATTCCATTGATGCTCTGTGATTAGTAAAGGATTACTTAAGGAGGGGCCTCCACCTGCTTCGCTCTACCGAGGCCGGGGCCGCCGCCTCCCCCTCGCTTTTGCCCGGATCAGGGCCGCCGCCGCCTACCTTCTGCTTGGACTGGGGCCGTGGCCGTGGCCGCCGCCGCCTTCCCTGTGCCCAGACCGGGGTCGCCGCCTCCTTCTTTCTGCCCGGACCGGGGCCTCCGCCTGCTTCACTCTGCTGAGGTCGGGGCCACCGCCTCCCCCTCGCTTCTGCCCGGACCGGGGCCTCCGCCTGCCTCACTCTACCGAGGCCGGGGCCGCCGCCTCCCCCTCGCTTTTTACATTTTACACCCCAGTTACACAGCAGTAAGAAAGGGTGTGACACAGTCAACCCCGTCAGAATACAACCGGGTCCCTGACCTAACTCAGAGGTAGTTAGAGAACCCAATTAAACTTACCTAGGCCATGTCCACAGGTGATTTGCAACCAGGTATGGCCCGACCTAGGAGGGGAGGCAGGCCCCTCCAGCCCGGGTAAGAAACCTGCATAGGAGAAGGCCACTCCGATATAAAACCTACGACCCAAGGACCTCGCTGCCACATCCCAGCTTGCTTGGCCATGGCACACGAACCATGAGTGTAAAGGGTGGGGCCAGTACTGCGCACACTGCACTCCACCTAAAAGCTCCTTTGCGCAGGCCCAAGGACATGTCCACATCCTCCCCCTCCACATCCTCCCCCTCAAAAGATGCTCACAAACTCAAGCTAGCATTCTAGAACATCAAAACCATGCTAGACAAGGCTGACAGCCACTGACCTGAACGTCGGTCTGCCCTCATCGCACATGAACTCCTCAGACTTGACATCGACATAGCCGCTCTCATTGATGTCCGCCTTGCAGATGTAGGCAGCCTCCAAGAACGCGGCACGGGCTACACACTCTACTGGTCTGGCAAGTCTATGGATGAACGACGCCTATCTGGTGTAGGCTTCATGGTCAAGAACTCCATTGCCTCCAAACTCGAAAACCTCCCGACAGGCCACTCGGACCAGATCATGTCCATGCGAGTCCCCCTTCAAAACAAGCGTCACATCACCCTCATCAGTGTCTATGCTCCAACCCTCCAGGCGGAACCAGCAGAAAAGGACAAGTTCTACACTGATCTGCGCAACCTCATTCAACGCACCCCTACAGCCGACAAGGTTGTCATCCTTGGCGACTTCAACGCTCGCGTCGGGAAAGACTCCGAAACCTGGCCAGGAATCCTGGGCAAGCATGGTGTCGGCAATTGCAACGACAACGGGCGCCTCCTGTTGGAGCTCTGCGCAGAACAGCAGCTTGTCATTACAAACACCCTTTTTCAGCAGAGGGACAGCCTGAAGACTACCTGGATGCATCCCCGATCCAAACACTGGCACCTCCTGGACTACGTCCTGGTGCGAGAAAGAGAGAAACGAGATGTGCTCCACACCAGGGTCATGCCCAGCACAGAATGCCACACTGACCACCGGCTGGTTCGCAGCAAGCTCAACCTTCACTTCAAGCCAAAGTCCAGAAACAGTAAAGCACCCAGAAAGAGGTTCAATGTTGGAAACTTGCAGTCAGACGAAGTGAGAGGAAACTTCCAGGCAAACCTCAAAGCAAAGCTCGAGGATGCAATCCGCCTCACGGACTCGTCCCCTGAAACCCTCTGGGATCAGCTGAAGACTGCCATACTGCAATCCACTGAAGAGGTACTGGGCTTCTCCTCCAGGAAAAGCAAGGACTGGTTCGACGAAAACAACCAGGAAATCTAGGAGCTGCTGGCAAAGAAGCGAGCTGCCCACCAGGCTCACCTTGCAAAGCCGTCCTGGCCAGAGAAGAAACGAGCCTTCCATCGCGCATGCAGCCATCTTCAGCGCAAACTCCGGGAGATCCAAAATGAGAGGTGGACTAGCCTCACCAAACGAACCCAGCTCAGCGCGGAGATTGGCGACTTCAGGGGTTTTTACGAGGCTCTAAAGGCTGTGTACAGCCCCTCACCCCAAGTCCAAAGCCCGCTGCGCAGCTCAGACAGCAAAGTCCTCCTCAGCGACAAGATCTCCATCCTCAATCGATGGTCAGAACACTTCCAATCTCTTTTCAGTGCCATCCGCTCAGTCCAAGAATCCGCCCTGCTCCAGCTCCCTCAACAGCCCTTAAGGCTAGAGCTGGATGAGGTCCTCACCCGGGAAGAGACATATAAGGCAATTGAACAACTGAAAAGTGGCAAAGAAGCAGGTATGGATGGAATCCCCCCAGAGGTCTGGAAGGCTGGCGGCAAAACTCTGCATGCCAAACTGCATGAGTTTTTCAAGCTCTGCTGGGACCAAGGAAAGCTGCCTTAGGACCTTCGTGATGCCATCATCATCATCATCACCCTATACAAAGGCGAGATATCAGACTGCTCAAACTACAGGGGAATTACGCTGCTCTCCATTGCAAGCAAAATCTTCGCTAGGATTTCCCTAAATGGAATAATACCTAGTGTCACCGAAAATGTTCTCCCAGAATCACAGTGCGGAGTTCGCGCAAACAGAGGAACTACTGACATGGTCTTTGCCCTCAGACAGCTCCAAGAAAAGTGCAGAGAACAAAACAAAGGACTCTACATCACCTTTGTTGACCTCACCAAAGCCTTCAACACCGTGAGTAGGAAAGGTCTTTGGCAAATACTAGAGCGCCTCGGATGCCCCCCAAAGTTCCTCAACATGGTTATCCAACTGCACGAAAACTAACAAGGTTGGGTCAGATACAGCAATGAGCTCTCTGAACCGTTCTCCATTAACAATGGCGTGAAGCAAGGCAGCGTTCTCGCACCAACCCTCTTTTTAATCTTCTTCAGCATGATGCTGAAACAAGCCATGAAAGACCTCAACAATGAAGACGCTGTTTACATCCGGTACCGCACGATGGCAGTCTCTTCAATCTGAGGCACCTGCAAGCTCACACCAAGAAACAAGAGCAACTTGTCCATGAACTACTCTTTGCAGACGATGCCGCTTTAGTTGCCCATTCAGAGCCAGCTCTTCAGCGCTTGATGTCCTGTTTTGTGGAAACTGCCAAAATGTTTGGCCTGGAAGTCAGCCTGAAGGTCCTCCATCAGCCAGCTCCCCACCATGACTACCAACTCCCCACATCTCCATCGGGCACACAAAACTCTAAACGGTCAACCAGTTTACCTATCTCGGCTGCAGCATTTCATCGGATGCAAGGATCGACAACGAGATAGACAACAGACTCGCCAAGGCAAATAGCGCTTTTGGATGACTACACAAAAGAGTCTGGAAAAACAACCAACTGATAAACCTCACAAAGATTAGCGTATACAGAGCCGTTGTCATACCCACACTCCTGTTCGGCTCCGAATCATGGGTCCTTTACTGGCATCACCTATGGCTCCTAGAACGCTTCCACCAGCGTTGTCGTCAGCCACAAACGAGCCTGCAGCTGACGTGGACATTACCCCTCCATAAATCTTCATCCGTGAAGCCAAGCCAAAGAAGAAAAACTTAAGGAGGTATGTGGGTGGAAAAAAAGTTTGAAAATCACCATTTTATTTGTACCTAATTAATTAGTTATGTGCAGGGTTTCATATCTCCAAGCAAAATAGTTCAGCAACAAATGGGTTGAGAGCAGTGATTCTCAACCTTCCCTTCCCACTCACACACCACTTTAAGCAAACCCTTACTAATCACAGAACACTGACGGTATAGGGATTACTTAAAGTGGTATGTGAGTGGAAATAAAAAGGTTGAGAACCACTGTTCCAACTAAAAATGTCACGATTGAGAGATTCATGTTTTTCTCCTGTGATCAGAAAAAAAGGAATGAATGAGTTTTGACCAATACTGTGTTGAGCTTCACACACTGAGTAAGTCGTGTGAATATGGAGATTTTAAAAATTCACTTATTAAAGTCAGAATAGTTTGTGGAATCCCAGATAATGGATTTAGACAAAGACTTGTGTAAAAAAGATTTGACTCTGAAAAAGATTGTGAATGTGTGTAGGGCAGCAGAGACCACATGAACACAAGCTAAGGAACTGCACCGGATAGACACAACAGTGCATGCGGTGAAAACAGATAAGCAGAGCATCAGGAGTTTCCCAAAGCAACAACAAAGTGGTAAGCTCAAACAGCAAATGCAGCAGGTGTGGAGATAGACATATTCCAAAGATGTTTCTTGCCTATGGAAAATCCTGCTATAAATGGGGGAAGAAGACTCATTTTGCAATGTGTTACAAAGCAGGGACTATTAAGAGAAAGGTATATAGTCCGGATGAAGAAATGGAGGAATTCTTCATGGATTCACTACAGACTGCTGGTGGCAAAATGGAATGGATCTGTGAATGAGACAGGAATTCCATTTAAGCTCAATACTGGAGCCCAGGCATATCTGTTATCTATTGATGATTATAGGACCCTCACTGTAAAGAGCAAGATTTACCCTGTGAAATTAAAAGTGACAACACTGGAGAGAACATTCCAGTAAAAGAGGGCTGTATGGTAACCTTCAAACACTAAGGGTGGCATCTAAAGTCACAGCTACTGATTATAGAAAGTACAACCAATGTTAGGTCTGAGTGCATGTGAAGACCTCGATCTGGTGAAAAGAGTTTTCATGGTGTCTTCACAGTCCGAAGATGAGCACACAAAACACTCATAGAAGAGTACACAGATATCTCTGAGGGGCTTGGATGTTTATCTGGCGTACACAAGATCCATATAGACGAGATTGTGGCTCCTGTTGTCCATGCATGCAGCAAAGTTCTGTTTCCACTTAGAGACAAACTTAAACAAGACTAGCACATGTGGAATGGATACAAAGTCATCTAGAAAATTGAAGAACTTACAGATTGGGTCAGCTCACTGGTCATCATGCAAAATAAAATGGAGCATTGGGTATATGTCTGGACTCAAGAGATCTCAATAAAGCCATCAAGAGAGAGCATTTTAAATTACCGACATGGGAGGAAATCATGTCCTGGTTTGCAGGTCCCAAGTGGTTTAGCAAGTTCAATGCATCATTGGGATTTTGGCGGATGAAGCTTGATGAGTTAAGTTCGAGACTATGTACTCCACAATGCTCCACAAGGAAGATACCACTTTTTTTGGCTACCTTATGGGATCTTGTCTGCACCGGAAGTCCACCATAAAACTATCCACAAACCATCCAACCTGGAGTTGAGATCATAGTATTATGTTTGAGTTTTTATTTTTTAAAAGAAGAAAGAAGTGTTCTTATGCATGCAAATAAGAACTAAATTTCCCAGTATGGTTGGATGGAAAGTGGAAGTGGTATATGTGGGAGCCGCGGGAAGTTGGTTGAAGCAGCTCAAGGAAAATAAATGGGTTTAGTGTTAAATCCACGTAAAGTCGATCTTCTTGAAGCTACCTTAACCTCTTGGAAAGTCTGAAGCTGAAGATCACCAGGAAAAAAATGAGCTCAAATATATTCAATCAATTGAAGTAAAATCAAGCATTATCTTTAATCAGGAATTGGTAGAATTTTGATAACATGGTTTTTTCAAGATATGAGGAAAAGATGTATAATTAAGTTAGAGATGAGCCATAATCCCTTTTATAACAGTACCAATCAATGTGCAGAAGGGACAAGAAAAATAACATTTACCGTTTAGCAGCCAAATGCTCTCTCTAAGCCATTTTATTATGTGCCATCATCCAACCGTCAGAGGGGATTGGATAATCTGATCACAGCAACTCTGAAATATACATAAAGGCCGACTCAGGACATTGAGTTGTGGAACAAGCTCATGGGATTAGTATCTCTTGACGTTTCTATGTTCTAAAGATGGACAGTAGTCAAGAAAGCTTGGCAGTATGCTTTTGCAAGCCTTCCTAACTACACAATTATTCTCTAATATCTGAGTGACACCTTGCAATTGGTGGTGTGACAGAGCAAGTTTACCTGGCAAGGTATGGACCAAGATAGCATGAAAACTGTTTTACCATGCTTTTGGAATAAGAGAGAAACTGAAGTTCGTTGGGACATTATACCCTAAAATTGATGAGCCATGACAGATGAACAGATGACCTAAGTTAATTATTATTGAATTTGTTATTACTGCTTAGTTGTCACCCAGCTCACCCAGGGTAAAATGATGGCAGTGGAAATCTCATTAAAACCACAACATCAATTAAACAGAGCGGGTCTTTAGAAAAGGAAAATCTCTAAGTTTATTGCAGAAACATTCATTGATCTTTTCTATATTGTAAGCAATCTGAATTTTCTACTGTAAAACTACACACCTCCAAGAACCAAACTTTTTTTTTTAGTTTTTTTTTCATCCATTTGGATAGGAAAGCCAAAGTGAACCAATAACAAAGGTAGGATCTCCAGATAGAATAACGTGCTTGTAATAAGATACTGTCTGTTTGCATTGTTCTGTAAAGAGACACATGGCAATCTCGCCAATCAGGAAAATAGTTGCATTGTGGTAAGATGCTGGACTAACTAATCAGACACATTAAAGTCCAGCATGGTAGTAGGGAAATTGAAATTTCAATTAATTAAATTAGCTTTTTTTTTAACATTTTAGAAGACTGAATCTTGAAAGAGAACAGATTCAAAATAAGCATCTGGTCATCTTAAACCACACTATGAAGAAATTCCTTCTCGAAGAGGATGGATGAAGTTCTCTGTCTGAGAAGGATGTTGAGCAAAGCTTATAAGAATTATTTAAAGAGGAGGTAGATATTTATTTGCAAGATATTGGAATTGAGGACTTTGGGGATTTGGCACAGAAGAATTGAGGCCTGAGGTAGATCAGTCATGATTGTATGGAATGGCACTGTGGGATTTCTAGATTCTCCTACTTCCTTGTTCTAATATCAATAATGAGGACAATGAAATGCTGGGTTGTAGTTGAAAGTAAGGTTCACTAATGGTCATAAGGGAAGCTAGTATCACCAATTGATTGTTATGCACCCATTACATTAGGGCTGACTGTGAAGTGCTCCAGAAAATACATGCACCTTCTCAAGGCCATTAAAGAATGAATAAAAAATGCTGAACTTACCAGAATTACCCACATCCTGCAAAGAAATACAGCAATTATTACATGAACCAGTTTGAGCAAATCTCAGTTCAGCTGCTGGTTATGTTTGTCTACTCATCTTCATAGACAAAATGTTTGGCTAGGAGTTCACCTGAATTTGGCCTTCATTATTTAAACCATCAATTCGCACTGATAATTGCAAACTCCAGCTGAACAATATATTCATAGGAAGGAGGTGGAACTAAAGAATGAAATAACCCCCTTATTCTCCAGTTACAAGTGAAAAAGCTTTCATATTTATCTGAATATGAAATCCAAAATATGAAATGTAGTGCATTTTATTTCATCTCCTTTCTCTGCTGCAGATTCCTATGTGCAACCAAGTCTCCAAACCAACAATGTACCAAATCTCAGAATGATTCCATCACTAGTAAGGGGAAGAAAGAATTAACTGGGTGACACTTGTTCGTGAGTAGAGGTGGCAGAGTATAAAAAATAATTGAAGTGGAGGTGCAGTTGAAAGTTGCGATGAATTAGGTGATTTAAGTTTATAAAACAGGAAATATTTCGATGATAAAATAATATTTTTTGGACTGAAACATCTTCCAAGTTACCCTCAACATTCCATGCTTTAAACATTGTAAAGAGTACATTTGCCCAATAAGTAAATCTGGAGGGACTTAGAAGGTCAGGCAGCATCCAGGGAGAGAAATGGACAAATTATGCATCAGGTCGAGAATTCTCAAGAAAACGACCTAACCTGAAACGTTGACTAACATTTCTCTCCACGGATGTTGCCTGACCTGCTTAGCCCTTGCAAATTCTCATCGTTTGCTCAAGATTCCAGCATCTTGTGCTGCTTGAATAAAGCAAGACTTTACCATATATTGTGGATATTTCTAAGTGGAAAAGGATACAAGGGCAACATCTACAGAAGCCAAATATTATTTTTGTTACAATTCACTGAAGTTAAACCATGAAATGGCTACAACCTTGGGAAAAAATGAATAAATGAAGAGTTTATTGTCATATACACAAGTACAATATACACAGATACAATGCAAATCTTGCTTGCTATAACTTCCCAGGTCCACAGAACAGTTAGCATTTTACAGGGAGAATCAAGATCCTGATTGCTGTGGGGAAAAAAATTGTTTTGAACATGGAAGTTCAGGACTTCAGGTTTTGTATCTTTCGCTTGAAGGTATTAGTGGAAAGAAAGCATGACCAGGCTGATGATGACCATTTATGATAGTGGCTGCTTTGTTGAGCTAGCTCCACATGGAGGTTTTTCCAATGGATGGAAGAACAATGTCTATGATGGGCGGTGATGTTTGCCATTTTTTGCACCCTTCTGTATTTCTAGACATTAAAGTTTACAAACCAGACTGGGCTACAACCAATTAGTTTACATTCCACATTACCCCTATGGAAGTTTGATAGAGTGTTTTATGATGTGTTGAATTTCCTCAAACTCTTTAGAAAGTAGAGGTATTGGTGCTGTGTGCCTTCCTCATGGTTGCCTTGATGTGTTGGCTGCATAAGAGGTCCTCTGAGAAGGGGACTCGCAGGAACTTGAAACTCTTTTCTATATCTCCCTATCTCTCCACCAGTCTTTCTCTCTTTCCCTTTTAAATTTCTAAATTTACATGTCTAAATCTAGATAGACAGCATGGTAACTGGTCTTTTGGCCCACAGACCCATACTGCCCAATTACACCAAATTGACATAAAACCACCAGTATGCTTTGAACAGTGGGAGGAAACCAGAGCCCCAGGAAAACCTACACAGACATGGAGAGAATGTGCAAACTCCTTACAGAAAGTGCAAGATTTGAACCTCAGTCCCAATCACTGGTGCTGCAATAGGGTTGCACTAATTGCTAGGCTAACCGTGCTGCCTATAGTGGTCCATAGAGGATACGTTTGGGCCAAGGTTTTTATTAGCTGCCTGATATCTCTATCAGTTGCTCTCATGTGGAAGGAAACCAGGATGCCTAGAGGATGAGTATGCACACTCCTCATGGACAGCACTAGAGATCAGGTTTAGATTCGTGCTGATGGTACCATGGGAAAACAATTATACCAGCTGTGCCATTATATTGGGCAGTCTCACCTACATGTGATTCTGGATGCAGAGTGTGCTGGACTCTTAATTCTTCATTTCATTGTCATTTTATGGTGGACATTAAATGCTGAGTTTGGCTGTGATGTCTACATCTCTTGAATAATAAAAAAATAATTCGAATACTGTTGTATGAAGGAAGGGTGTCTATGTTTAAAGAGAACCGGAATTAAATATTTGAAGCTAGACTGGGAAGAAGGTGAGAGTATTAATGAGAGCAACAAGCGTTAGAATTTCTGGACCAGAGTGATAAATGAATTAAGCAAGCTTGTAATTGAGAGGCAAGCTCATTGCAATTTACGAAATTACTACAGTGCTCCACAGATGGGATCCAATGATTGGTTGGGGACTCTAGAACAAGTGGTCCCAGTTTCAAAATAAGGCAGAGGCCTTTTAGGGTTGAGATGGGAGAAATTTCTTCACTCAAAGGTTGATGAATCTTTAGAATTCTCTATTTCAGAGGGTTGTGAAGGCTCAGTCATTGAGTTCATTCATAACCGAAATTAATAGAATCCTGGAAATTAAGGACATCGAGGTACATGAGGAAAGGGCAGGGATGGTTCTAAGGTAGAAGGAAGATCAAACATGATCTTAATGAATAGTGGAGGAAGTTCCAGGGGCTAATACTCCTGTTCCTATTTCTTATGTTCTTGTGCTCAAAGAAAGAAATGAGAAGAGTGAGAAAAAGATGGACAGAACAATATTGGAGATGTTAATCTCCATTAATTTGTTTGCAACCAACTCAAATATAAACCAAGCAAACACCCAGTGATGAAGAGGTTTGGAAACATTAGAACTACAGATACTGGAATCTTGAGCAAATAAAGAGAAGCAGCAGGGACTCAACGGGTCAGGGAACATCCGTGTAGAGAAATAGACTGTCAATGTTTGATGCCAGGACCTTGAACCTTTATCCTCCTGATCATGCTCCACTGACTACATGATATGTATCCTATTATTTATACCCTGCATCCTAAAATGTTAGATTCTGAAGAACCTCATGTAATTTGGCTTTGATGAAACCATACCAACTGATTCCAATGTCTCCCCAAGGAGTCTGTTGTTTAGATTAATGAAAGGGCCAAATTCCTTATGCAAATGTCCCCTTCAGAAATGAATAAAACTCTGCAGAATATGGTCTGGTGAATGTGTGCTTATTTGTTACTCGCTTTCATATTGCTGTGTTCCTGTTAGTACCTTGATTTATAACCCTCCCAGAAGCTCTGGCATGGTGCTCGTGATGTTGAGAGTTTGCCATCTGCCTTCGCTGGCTTGGATGTTGTGCTTTTGGAGATCATCTGGCTTGTATCTTGGCATCATCCCCATGTGGGATAGTGGAGCATTCACAATAATTGAATTCTCCTGCCACTCAAGTCTGAATGGCAGGTTTTCAGCAATCTTCATTATTTCTTCTCTTGAAAGACTACAACAGCCCAGGATTATGAATGTTCAGAATACAATATTGCTGAACAGAAGGCCATTCATGACAGCATTCCACTGATAGCTCTTTGATGGAGCTCTCCAAACAGAAACCTTCCATTCTATATCTTTCGCGTTTCTCCATTTCACTGCATCATTTTCAAGTATAAAGCCATTTCCTCTTTTGAAGTTAATAATGAATTAGATTCTTCCACTCTTTCAGGTAATATGTTCCAGATCCACAAAAAATCTCCCACTGATTTTTATCTAACCCCACTAGTGGAATAATATTTCTGTATCCTAATGAACCATAGCTCTTAAACCTTCCTTCTTAAAAATCCTTACACTCAGCAAATGATACATAATTGCAAAAGGTGATAGGTAAGTTTATTAGACCAGTTTTTATCATCAAACAGGTTTTCTATAAGATGAAGGCCCCACTGATTGGAGACGGGATGCAAATTCAATGTAGATTTAGATAGACATAAAATCCTTCAGCTGATCAGAGATGGGGAAAAAAGTTGACGAAAAGAAAACAGTGGGATTTGCAAAGACTTAAGACAATAAAAATATTTGGCCTCTTTGACTTCTCATTGCAGTTTGCAGTCATTGCCCTTGGATTTTAGGGTGGAGCATAAGTACTTGTTCTGCCATTCAATGAAATCAGGTCTGATCTCCAATCTAATAACATTTAACTGCCAGTTCTCCATATATTCAATGAATTAAAATCTACTAATCTGACTTCCAGTTAACCCTAGCCTATTACCAGGTGCTGTTTACAAAAGAAAGTTCCAAACATTCACCATTGTCCGCAAAGGAAATGTTTCTTAACTTCAGAGGCTCCAATTATTAGACCCTGCACCCTTATTCCTGACCTTCTATCTTGCCATTTAGTTCCAGCAAATAAAACTTTGGTCTGTGTAATGGTGAGAGTTCCAAAGTTTCACAACCTTCTGAGCAAAAAAAATCATGTCCATGAATGCCCAGAGAAGTTGATCATGTCCAATGCATTTAGAAAGTGAAGAGAGGAGGAATATTCAGAGGACAGCATAGTCAGAGCATCAATGGAATTGGAAAGAGATGCAAGTGGTGAGAAGCTGAAGATCTGGATGCCTATGCTTTTGAAATACAGATACATCAAACAATCATAGCTACTGATGATAGTATGCAAGTACTGTGCTGGAGATTTTAAATTCAATATATAGATCTGGAATTAAAAGATCAATGATATCAGAGGAAGATTCCTCTTTGGCTTCCAGATCTATGGTTATAAGGTTGCTCTTAATTTTCCTATGCAATGCCATTGATAGCCATTCAGTTTAGAGGGGTGGAGCCAATTGATGATGGACAACAATTGCTGATTTTTCCAGTGACTACCACAGTGGGGTGTGAATAAACGGAGAGTGAGAAATGCCTTCTTGGTAACATTCATGATTGGTCCCAACTTCTTCAACTTGTGATTCAGATCTCCAGTATCTGAAATATTTTGCATTTTACCCATTCATTGAATTTTCTTTCCTCTTTTCCCCATTTCTAAGTAAAGCTATAACGAGTTTAGCAATAACTAATTGGTGCCAGTCACGTGAGAGTTATGGCAAACAGGAAGGATGGTGTCACCACATCATCACCGCCTTGTCTGAAGGGGTGAGCATTTCTCAAAAAACCGGCAGAACATCAGAAAGATGTCTGGGCGACAACCCAATGGCTCTTTGGTATTTCCTGACTCCCATTTCCTCAATAACTATCCAAAGATCAGATGGTAAGCAACGGACACGTCAGTCTTGTTGAAAACCAGGTAGCTTTGATTCATGGAGCCTTCAGATCGCCATTTGCCGCCTCCATCCTGAGCTAATTCTTTCCTGTTTCCTTTCATTTTGAGAATTTGCCTCTGGGGTCTCATTTCTTAAAGAAAAGCAGGTCTGGAGTAGCTGATGAGGTTTTCAAGTGAAATTATGTCAGGCGCAGCTTTGGTCATTGATTCATTGAAAACGATTGTCTGACACTGCTGGTATATATGCAAAGTTTGCATTTTATTTGGCGATCTGTGGAAGACTAGCTCCCCAAAGAGCAAGTGCTTGGATTAGTTTGTTGTTTAAGAAACAAAAGTAACATCCTATCATTGAACTAAAATCTTGAACTCAGGTGCCACTTACTCATTACTTCCTGTAGCAGCACTTATAGTTAATTCCAGCATATATTTACAATGGGATATAGACCATGCATTCTCAACCAGAATAAAGACGATTGCGTTATTCCATTGTCAATCAACCTGGTAACTATAATGCTGTGACTGACTGAGCTCGATTGATTTGCATATAATTTATGTGCAACTATTCTTTATTCTCTCTATTTTGCTGGAAGGATAACCCTCCTTTTAATAACAGAAGTTGGTGTCATTTCAGTTTCTTCTGTTCTTTAAGTAGTCTGAAATGTGGAATATAGTTGACTGCCTGCTCCCAGCGCAGGCATAAACCCTGCCACATTTCCATCTTTGACAGATACATTGTCAAAGGATGTTTTCTTGTTGCTTGGTAATCAATTAGTTGGAGTGGTTGATGTTTTGCAAAATCTTTCAGGAAAACTAATCATATTAACATCTCCATGACCACATCTTCTCAGTTTGTTAAAGAGACCAGGATAGAAAGAATAGAGAGAAGGAATTTGCATTTTGTGGCACTTTTACAATCTCAGAATGCAATGCCTGAACTTAACTATCAATCATCCAGAGCAAGTTCAGAGATTCTTCCACAGCTGCAGCTTTCTTCCAGATGACTTTCAATGTATTCCTCTAGTTTCATGATCAGCCTTTAATTTTCCCTGTGCAGCCCCAACTTAGGGTGAGGTAGCACCAAATTGACCCTTTCGCCCAACTCATTCATTGGCACTGGGCTAATCCCATTTGCCTGCATTTAGTTAATAACCTTCTAAATCTATCTCTATCCAAATAGCTTCAAGTATTTTCCCGATTTTGGACATAAGCTAACTGACTTTTTGCTCCCTGTTTTTTTAATCAGTCGTGTTACATTTGTTGTTTTCTAATCCACTGGGACCTGCCCAGAGTCCAGAGCATCTTAGATCTCTCCCTTCTTACCTTAAATTTATGCCCTCTAATTCTAGAATTGTCTACCCTGCTCAAAGGATTGTGAGCATTCAATTTATCTATGCCAGATCAATCCTGATCAATCTTGGTTTTCAATGCCCAATCATCAATGTTGCGTTCAGCTGCCTTTCTGTTTCCTTCTCTTGTATTCAATGTAAAATCTGGGTGTTTTGGTACTTGCTGCAAATTTCATATGGCTTGCTGTCATATTTTTATTGGTGATTTCATGAGATGTGTCTTGAGGCTTTTTGAATCAAATAATAGTTATTTGATATTCCAAGTTTACATTATTAACTTATAACACAATATGGCTCATCTAGTCCATATGGGTTTCCAGGTAAATAATCTTACCAATTCTTGGCAGTCTCTCCTTTTCTCTCTCTCTCTCTCTCTCTCTCTCTCTCTCTCTCTCTCTCTCTCTCTCTCTCTCTCTCTCTCTCTCTCTCTCTCTCTCTCTCTCTCTCTCTCTCTCTCTTCCCTGTACCACTGCAATTTATTTTCTTTCATACTTTCACATCAATTCTCTTTTGATTATTTGTCCAATTGTGTTATTTCCCAGCCAACACATCTTTGGTATGTGGGAGGACACTCGAATATCAAGAGGAACTCCTCATGGTAATGGCCGCACCATCCTGCAACCCTAGTTGCTGATGCTCACTACATTGTAACTGCTCTATTTTGGCAAGCCATTGTGGTCTAGTTAAAAGGAGCATACAGACAGAAGGAGCATTTTATTTAGATTTTTTTTATCATATTAAAAATTGCGCCCTCTATAAGCAGCTAGTCCTGTGCTCCTTGATCAGAAATATTTTCGAATAGTATTTAAACCAATAGTTGGATCAGGTAAATCCCATGCTGTTCTCCACCTTCTGAATTGGGGGTCTATATGGTAAACCAAACAGTCAAACTTCCTCCATATGTTGCAGCTTCTACACAAATTGCCAGAATGTTCCTGATTCCTAGAACCGAACTTGGGCACCAACAGAGATTGTCATCTACATTTGGAACAATCTGTTGTGGAAGTCTGATGCTGAATCTCTCTGGATAACTGAATATTCACAAGCTGATTTATAGGCAATAACATCACCAACTGTGTCGATGTGGGTTAAACAGTAATACTTTCTGAACTGGTTTTAAAAGCATGGCTACCAAGACTGGGTGATTCATCTAAGAGGTCTTAAATTAAATAACTAAAACTGAATGTTAGATAGTCCAGATGTTCCCTTTATAAATGCACATGACTTTAAAATCAATCCTTTGAGTGTCCTTCACAAGGTTCCATTGTCCGATAACAGATTTCTGATCACAACCCTTTATTGACACCTTGTTTCTGCATACTCCCATGGAGGTAACTGTGTTACAATTGCCTATCAATATCCTATTCCTACTGTACACTTGTTTTACAAGAGGCCTGGTTTTGTCTGACACAATGCAAAACAACATTTGTCATTCATTATCAGGAGGCTGATATATTTGTTAGCCTGCAGAGAAACATCTGCTGTGCTTTAATCTCGAGCGTACAGGCCAATATTCATGGGCTGCAGCTGCATGAAATCCAAGGGTTGGATGTGGTGTCCAGTGTGATGTGAAAGGAAGCTGGCAACCTGCCAGGAGCTCCTCTTGTTATCTCATATTCTAAAATTCTTCTAAAATCAAACTTATTTGGCAACCTAAGGTAATCTGCTAACTGGTACATTGGAGACTCACAGCAACTACTTCATAAGGATGATCTCTGCTATTATAGAATAGCCTGTCCAATCAGCCTGAAATAATGGATGAGAAAGGGATGTGACCCGATTTGTTCCATATAAAACCCACTGACCTCTGTTCCCACAAGTCTGCCATTATTTGCTTCTATTCATCTCCGTTGACATCCCTCAATAAAATCACCAAATGATAAAGAGAATAACCTCGGTCAATAGAGGGAGAAGGAGAAGAGCAATGACCACACAGTCCACATCTAAATCCTTATAGAGTTGTAGCTTGAATTTTATTGGAGAGAATTACGTTGAGAAGTGGCATATTTTGCAGCCACAGGTGAAAACACTTTACAACCTCTGAAACACTTTAACATAAAACAATGTGCAACCCATACGCAAAGAACAAGTTTTTAATATTAAAAATAACCATCTTAACTGTGCTATAACATGCACCCTCTCAAATCAATAAACTTAAGCTCCCACCTCCACGTGTTTGACATGTATTAAGAAAGTGATTCTCAGTAACTCTAGGGAATGTTGGAAAGCTATTAAGGATTTAAACTATTTTAGTCATGGTCCACTAAAATTCACCTGCAACTCATGTTCAGTTGCACCCAACACAGTGTGACATGGTCCTCTTCTTCCTGGGCTGGGATTGGGAAAATGGTAACAAATCTCATCTTCGATCACTTGTTACTTTAATTCAGGTTGGGAGTACAGAAGGTTGGGAATGCATGAAGTTGGGAAGGGAAGAATTTAGGTCAGCACCTGGAAGAAGGGGCAAATCAGTGCATTTAATAATGCCATTTCCTGTGCAGTCTCCTTTTGGAAAATTTCTGGGGATTCTTGCTTCACTATTGGCATGATGTAACCTGGAAGGAGCTTCACAGGTGACTTATTCTGGGTTAATGCTGAAGATGTGAGAAATCTGATCAAAGTATAGAAAATGCTGGTTATCACTCAACTGGTCAGGCACCATTGGTGGAAAGAGAAATTGAGTCACTGTTTCCACTTCAAGCCCTTTTGTCAGAAGTCTGGGTTAAATTAATTTGTAATGGCTTGGTTTCTAGAGGAACAAAACTATGCAATTGACCACACAGACAGGTTGGCATCAGTAATATCAAACTTCATTGGCATCATTTTAAACAACAGTAATATTGGTTTTGTCAGTGGTTTGCACTTCAAAGCCAAACACAACCCAAGTAAATCCTTCAAAAATAATTATTTGTGGGTGAATTTTCACAACTATAAATTAGGACTTCATCTTCATTGGCAGGTCTAATGTTTTATGAGCTTCTGACCTGCAGCTGATGACATCAGTTGGGTGCATTGCTTCTTTCGTAACTTATTTGCTTCCTGCCAACTATTTAATTTTTTTGTTTCAAAATATAGAATGTCTAATCACAGGACTCCAATGGGGGCTCTCATCAAGCAGCAGGGAAGAAAACTATTCCTCCTTCCTGACCTGATGTGGGTCATCAGGTCAACAGGAACCTCTATTAAATGTGCACGTCCAATTCATCAGAGTGGCAATGTTGCTTAAGTGGGCTTCCAACAATGTGACAAAGTTGGAGCCAAATTATCTGGCTGTGTGCAAAGACAAGTGAAGGATGTACAGTTTGCGTTGATTGAATACCTTAATCTTTTCTGCAATGTCGGCAACTTTGGTGAAGTACAATTAAATGGCTTATATGTGCTTTTCACTGTAGTAAGGGAATAAGTGAGAATGTTTAAACTGATGGATTGGGTGCCAATCAACCTTCTTATTGCACTATTGCAATGTAGAACCCTCAGAATTTACATCTATAATATTTTGCTTTATTTTTTGCAAACTTCCAGCAAAGCATGACTGAGATGTGTTTCTGCTATCACACTTCTGAGATCTGCACTTACATGGAGTATATTGTCATGCCATCACATTGCATACACCACTATGTTAACCTTTGTAGAAGTACTTTTAGTATGATTGGGCATGTTATAGTTCATGCAAATATTGGTGGTCAACAGAATTAACACATCAAAGTTCAGGAGAAAAGCTCAACCCAGAGTGATGCATGCAAACTCTAATTATGCACCACTTCTTCTGATATTGTTATTCATCAGAATACCGGATTTTGTTTTGGAGCAAGTCATTTAGGCCCTGCCACAGCTGTCGGGTATCCTTCATTGTTTCCATTTTTGTCTGGAAACTCCATTTTGCCTGGGAGATGGCAAATCTCAGACATAACTAGCAGGATGTGATAAAAACAATTACTGTCTTGGCTCTGATGTGATTCTTGAGTTAGAAACTCTTAGGAGGGTTACTTTGCTCTCCTTCTAGTTAGATTGGTCCAAAATGGAAGCATTATTCTCCTCCATTTAAGGTACACATTTCCTCTCACTGAAGTTAACTGAATCTGTACTAACTGGCATTATTGTTCATTTCACGCAAACCTAAAAACTGGTGTTGGACGTGATTGTGCAAGTGGGTTGGTATCAGGATGTTGGTCAACCTGATCATTTCCCCTGCAGACCCTGCTCTGGTTGTCAAGCTCACTGCATGAGCCCGAGCATTTAATTCTGGCTTCTGATCGAATTCCAAAGAAAGGCACACCAGATTTCAGATTTCAGATTTATTGTCAGATTGCATAATTGACATCACATAAAGCCCTGAGATTCTTTTTCTTGCAGGCAAGGTAAAATTACCAATTATTGGGAGTGCAAAAAAACTCTATTCAACATACACATGTAAACAAATAAAGAAATGTAAACAAACTGACTGCAATACAAGAGCAAAAATTCAATTAAGTGCAAAAATGAGAGTCATCAGACAAATCTCTGATTGAGTTTGTTATTGAGGAGTCTGATGGTGGAGAGGGTAGCAGAATTTCCTGAAGATTCTGGTACAAGTATTGACACACATATCCCTTTCATAATGGGAGTAGCAAGATCAGGGTGTGCTCTAGGAGAAGTGTATCCTTGACTGCTGCTGCTCTCTGATGGTAGTGTTTCCTATTGATGTCTGTGATGTCCTGGGCCATGTCCACTATCTTTTTCAGGGCTTTACATCCAGGGGTATTGGTGTCCCAATACCAGACTATGATTCAACTGTTCAGCACATTTTCCACTCACATCTATAGAAATTTGCCAGGGTTTTCAATGTCATACCAATCCTCCACAAAACTCCAGGTGAAGTAGAAGCACTGTCATGTTTTCTTCATGATACCATTAGTAGGTTGGGTCCAGGAAAGATCCTCTGAGATAGTGACTCCCAAGAACTTAAATGTGTTCACTTTCTCTACCTCTGATCCCTCAAATAACCCTTCTAGTTTTCCATTCCTTAAGTCAACAATCAGCTCCTTGATTTTGGTGATATTGAGTGTGAGGTTGTTGTTAATATACCATTCAGCCAAGTTTCCAATCTCCCTCCTGTATGCTGATACATCACCCCTTTTTATACAGCCCACTACTGTGGTATCATCAGCGAACTTGGAGATGGTGTTGTTGTTTACCATGCCACACAGTTGTAGGTGTATAGTGAGTAGAACAGGGGGCTAAGAACACAGCCCTGTGGTATTGATGGAGATTGTGGAGGAGATGTTTTTTACCATTGATTGTGGTCTGGAGGTGAAGAAATCCAGGATCTAATTGCACAGTGGGGTGTTGAGTCCAGGTCTTGGAATTTGTTGATCAATTTTGAGGGGATGATGGTGTTAAATGCTGAACTGTAGTTGATAAAGAAAATTCTGATGTATGCATCTTTACTGTCCAGGTGTTCTAGGGCTTTGTGTAGCGGCAGTGAGATGGCATCCGCCGTAGATCTGTTTTTATGATAGGTGAACTGAAATATATCCATGCCGCTGCACAGATAATATAAGTGCCACTGGTTGATACTCATTTAGACAGGTTACCACACTCTTCTTGGGCACTGGTACGATTAATGTCTGTTTGAAACAGATGGTTACTGTGCCCTGGCAGAGGGAGATATGAAGATATACATGAATACATTGGCAAGTTGGTCATCTCAGGTTTTTAATATTGGGCTGGGAACTCTGTCCAGATTGGATGATTTCCTCGGATTCACTCTTCTGAAGGCAGCCTGCACATCATCCTCGCTTATGGAGAGGAGAGGATCATCGAGGGCTGCGCAATGATGGTTCTTCCTTGTTCTTGTGGTTGAAATGGGTGAAAAAGGAATTGACTTCATCTAGGAGTGAAGCTTTGCTGTCTCCCATTGCACCGGATTTTGTTTTGGAGCAAGTCATTTAGGCCCTGCCACAGCTGTCGGGTATCCTTCGTTGTTTCCATTTTTGTCTGGAAACTCCATTTTGCCTGGGAGATGGCTTTCTGCAGATCTTTCGTCTGTAGTGATTTAGATTTCAGGGGTAAATGACTCCGGCATTTGTGATATAGTTCTCAGCAAGTTCCAGATTTCATTGTTCAACCAGGGTTTTGATTGGGGAAAACCCTGCATGATTTAGTGAGGACAATCTCATCCACAGCTGTTTTGCTAAAGTCTGTGACAGCCCTCAGATCCTCAGCTGAGTCCTTGAGCACTGACCAATCCACTGACTTGAGGAAGTCCTGTTACTGTTCTTCAGCCACCTGCAACCACCTTCCAGCTGTCCTGATCTTGGGAGCTTCTTTTTTTAGGGTTTGTCTGGATGAAGGCAGAAGGAGCACACCCAGGTGATCAAACTTGCTAAAGTGTGGTCTCGGGAAAGAACAGTAGGCCTTCCTTATCTTGGTGTAGCAGTGATCAAGTGTGCTGGGACCTCTGGTACAGCAGGTTACATGTTGGTAGTAGTTGGGCAGGGTTTTCTTGTCACAGGCCTGTTTAAATTCGGCAAGTAAGATTTGTAGTGTGTCAGTGTGGGCTCTCTCTTGTTTACTGACAACAACATGCAGCTCCACAAGTGCCTGTTCGTAATTGGCATCAGGAGGGATATAAACTCCAGTGAGAATCACTGATGAGAACTCTCAGAGCAGATAGAAGGGTCTGCATTTAATCAGGATTTGCTTTAAGGCAGTAGAGCAGGAGGCTGGCATGATTCCAATGTCCGTGCACCAGCCTGCATTAACTAGAAAGCACTCGCCACTCCCTCTCCAAACTTTTCCAAACCTCAGAGCCTTCCAAATGTTTCACAGCCAACAAAATACATCTGGAAGGAAACAGCAATCGGTACATATGCAGCAAGCTCCACAAAGCGCACTGTGACAGTGAAGTGATCATTTGTTTTCTAAGATGTTTGAAGGATAAATATTGGTCACCACACCAATAAGAATTTCTGTAACATTTAAAATATTCCACATACACCTCAATGGAAAGAATGAACCTTGGTTTAATGGTTCAAAGAATGCAGTATCCTCAGCAATGCAGAACTCCCTCAGTACTGAATTAGGAGCATGATCCTAGAATGTGTTTAAGTGGCTAGTCTAAACCCAGATAGCTTTAAAGGCACTAACACATACAATATGAATAAGACCTGTGTGTTGCAGGATATGACTACCATTATTGAATATGCATAATCCTCATTAGCTAATAGATTTTGATTGTGTGAGACATTAATTTCTGTGTTGAATTATCAAAACTCATACTATTTCATGTGAGAATTCCAGCAATGTATCAGGGTTTCAGGTCAATGGATTAAAATAAGTTTTGCCGTGTTTTTCACGATGATATGTGATGATGCAGACTTTGTACCAGAATTAACTGATGGGCCTTCATTTGGACTGGTGGTGAAGTTGGTTGTGCCTTTGTGAATGATTCAAACTGGAAGGACAACACTACTTCTGAAAAGATAACCATGGGACCACTAGGCCAATTTCACTATTCTGGCATTCAATCCGATTATGCCGATCTATTTTTTTTCAAACTTACTTTTTTGTTTTCTTCCTCTAACCCTCGATCTCCTTCTTGATAAAAAGAAGAATCAGTTTTGAATATATTTGAACATCCAGTTTTCTATTTCTTAGGACAAGGAATTTCAAAAGCTCTCATCTGCCAAAGAGAAGATATTCATCTTCATCAACTCAGTCGTAAAAAGTTGTCCTCTTTCTCTGAGACCATGTCTCACATTAAGTTGTAGACTGCCTTAAGAAACTTTGTTGTTTTAATAAGATCTCTTCTGATTCTTAATTCCAAGAGTGTGAACCCAATCCTGCTCATAGAGCAATCCCTTCATATCTCACGTCATCCTTTCCTGAGCTGCCGCCATTGAAAATAAATCTCTCCTTAACTAAGGGACCCACAGTCCTCTGAAGGTGTCCTTGCACTATTGCATAAGGTTTGGCTTCTTTTATATCCCAGTGACCCAGAGGTAAAAGTCAGAATTCTATTAGCCTTCCTGGATATCTACATGGTAGCACCTGCATGCTACCTTTCTGTGTTTCTTGTACAAGAACAATGAAATCCCATTATGCTGCTACTTTCTGCAGGCTTTCTCCACCTAAATAATAATAGGTTTGATCAGCATTCCTTTCAAGGTGCACAACTTCACATTTTCCTTTGTTAACTTCTTGCCCATTGGACGTGTGTGGAGATTTTAGTGCACATGGATCAGAAGAAGTGGCAATGGTAGGTGATCCATTTCCAGAGAGGACAAGTACACAAAGCTCTAATAAACAACAGAACCTTCAGTGTAGATCCACGCGTATGAGTCATATAGATTTTGCATTATCCAATGCCACAAAACCCCTGATTATAGCACCACAGCAGCAAAGTAAAAGAAAAACCAATGGATTTCTGGAGATTGTTATAATGTGTTTATTCCTCATTGGGAGTTAATCAAAGCTCTTTTTTATTCTTTTTTAAGTAAATACTCCAAAGTGGATGATCAGAACAAATGATAACAGCAGCAATTCTATCCAAGTCCATTAGATTACAGTGTAAACTCAGGACACTCTAGATAGCTTGCCATATGGTTAATGCCATGGTTCACAATAGTTTTATTTATTGCACAAACCTTATAGAGTACATACACGATGGCGCCAGCAATGGAAATAAATTCACGTCACGCATAATTGCCATGAATGGCAATGGGGAAGGAAATTTCATTAATGCAGTAATATTAACTCTTCCCAAGCATTAATATGCTTTTAATCTAATGGTTTTCTGTACGGATTGTTTTATGCGTGTTCTGGTCTTTTGAAGCCTTGTGATTTGTGAACTAAACCTGATGTGGACCATAAACTGGGTTTGCTGTACTTGCCTATCTGTTAATCAGGTTGGAGATGGCAGCTGTTCCCCATAAAGAGGATTTCAAGGCAGACAGAATAAAGGGGAGTGCAAACAAAGCAGTGGCAGTTAAATTCTACTTGAAGATACCAGATGAAAATCTGCAGTGATGATTTAAATCCCTTAATGGATTTGCTTCGCACTTATTTAATGGACATTTTATGATGTTAAATAAATCTGTTTAAATATGCTTTTATGCTACTTTATTAAACTTTGAATCATGCAAACATTGTTTCTAATGTAACTGTTCCTTAATTGCAAATACTTGTTATTTCTGAGTAACACATTTCTGAATTTCGTTTTTGAAACTGCAATCAATGTCAGTCATTGTACAACTCTTTCTTTGTGTATATGTGTGTTTGAGTCATAAACAATGGAAACAAGCCATTCAGCCTACAACTCCCATGCTGTCAAGTGGACACTCATATGTGCTAATCCCAACTTCCAGCACATGGCTAGTAGTCTTCTATGCTTGGACATTTAGATGTTCATTCAGATACTTCTTAAATGCTGTCAGCAACTCAGTTTCTACCATTCTCTCTGCAGTGCTTTCTGCTAATCACCACCTTCTGGGTGAAAAAAAACTTCCTCTAACATTCCCTTTACATCTCTTACCCCTCTACCTAAATCTATGTCCTCAAGTTTTATCTAGCTCTGAAATGGAGAAAAGTTTCCTATAGTCACCTCCCTTTATACCTCTCATAATTTGATATTCCCTCTCCACTCCAAGGAAAACAGACCTGGCCTCTCCAGTCTCTCTTTATATCGAGGCAACAGTCTTCTCTGCCCTGTTAGCATTTGCATATCTTCCATCATGCAGCAAAATGAACTTCATGCAGTACACCAATGTTTTATAAATTTGGAACCTAATCTTCCTGCTCTTGAATTCATTGTCATATCTAAAGAAGGATAACATCATGTATGACTTCCTAGCCATGTTATCTACCTGTGTTTCTAACTTCAGGGATCTTTGGACTTGTGTTCCCAGGTTCCTCTGTTCATGAGTACTCTCCATGACCCTATCATTAGTACTTCCAAAATGCCATCATCTCTCATTGATCACGTGTGGCATGTGTGTGCGGATGTCAAGGACAAAGGGGCAATCAATACTGCTGAAAAGAACACTTTGAAACCCTTCGCAACCATGACTCTGCCCTTAAAGTCAGCTCTCCTGGGTCCGTCCTTATTGCCATTCTTGACCAACAAGATATTGAAGAGGCCACATTTCATCAGTAAAATAATGAGGTTCTCAGTGCAGATGATATCCTCAGTCATGAACTAAAAATACTTTGACACAAATAACTTTATTTATGATTACACAACTTAATTGTCCATATTCGGGAAGGGGAGGATATACCACAGGAGCTCAGGGATGCCAGTCATGACCATCTTCAAGAAAGTCCAATTGGGGTAAGTGCAGTGGGTCTCCATGCTTTACGCCATGGGTAAGATCATTATCAGGGTCCTCATTGATCACCACTTCCAGGGACTGTAGAACTTCTCTTAAATCACACTGTAGATTCCATACATTGAAAGCCAAAGGGACATGATTTTCATCACAACTCAAAAAATTCAGAGAGCTATACTAGCCACGATATGTCATCTTCTTCCTCCTCTCTAAACCTTTTGACTGCATGCACTGCTCTCTTCATGTTTGCTTGCCCACAAACATTCATCTCCATTTTACATTTGCATCATGACACCAAGCTAACCATGGAGACATAGAGTTGTTCAAAATAAAAGCAGGCCATCAGGTCCAACATGTTCATGCTGGCCAAGTTGTCTACATAAGCTCATGGCAATTACTTCCATTTGGCTGTTTTCCCTCAAAATCTTTCCTATCCACGCACTTGTTCAAATATCTATTAAATATTGCAATTGTATCCACTCTCCAGTTTCCTCCAGCAACTCATTCCATATACCCAGCAGAGTGATACTAACTGAAAGGTCTACAATAGAACTAATATCAGTGAAGTCTAGTGTCAAACAAGACTGCAACATTGCCCCAATGCTCTCTTCAATCTTTCCCACTCTGATGTAGTATCTCATCTCAAAGCAACCTCCCAGAGGATTTATCTTCTGGGCTAATAACAACCTGTTACAAAGCAATAGGGGACAGCAAAGCTTCATCCGAGATGAGCTCAAGGACTTCTACACCAAATTTGACCAAAAGAACATGGAGGAACCGTGGTGTATCCCCATGTCCCCTGATATTCCTTTACTGTGAGTATACAAAAATGATTTTAGGGCTGCCTTCAGAAAAGTGAATCCAAGGAAAGCATTTGGTCTTGATGGAGTACCTGGTTGGGTGGTGAAAACCTGTGCCAACCAACTGGATAGTGTATTCATCTTTCTTTGGCTTGGCTTCGCAGACGAAGATTTATGGAGGGGTAATGTCCACATCAGCTGCAGGCTCGTTTGCGGCTGACAAGTCCAATGCGGGACAGGCAGACACGGTTGCAGTGGTTGCAAGGGAAAATTGGTTGGTTGGGGTTGGGTGTTGGGTTTTTCCTCCTTTTTCTTTGTCAGTGACGTGGGCTCTGCGGTCTTCTTCAAAGGGGGTTGCTGCCTGCTGAACTGTGAGGCGCCAAGATGTAAGGTTTGAGGCGATATCAGCCCACTGGTGGTGGTCAATGTGGCAGGCACCAAGAGATTTCTTTAGGCAGTCCTTGTACCTCTTCTTTGGTGCACCTCTGTCTCGGTGGCCAGTGGAGAGCTCGCCATATAACACGATCTTGGGAAGGCAATGGTCCTCCATTCTGGAGACGTGACCTACCCAGCACAGTTTGATCTTCAGCAGCGTGGATTCGATGCTGTCGGCCTCTGCCATCTCGAGTACTTCGATGTTGGAGATGAAGTCGCTCCAATGAATGTTGAGGATGGAGCAGAGACAACACTGGTGGAAGCATTCTAGGAGCCGTAGGTGATGCCGGTAGAGGACCCATGATTCGGAGCCGAACAGGAGTGCGGGTATGACAACGGCTCTGTATACGCTAATCTTTGTGAGGTTTTTCAGTTGGTTGTTTTTCCAGACTCTTTTGTGTAGTCTTCCAAAGGCGCTATTTGCCTTGGCGAGTCTGTTGTCTATCTCGTCGATCCTTGCATCCAATGAAATGCTGCAGCCGAGATAGGTAAACTGGTTGACCGTTTTGAGTTTTGTGTGCCCGATGGAGATGTGTATTCATAGATATCTTCATTCTCTCTCTCCGACAAGGTGTGGTATGCACCTGTTTCAAACTGGCCTCAATTGCACTGGTGCCCAAGAAAAGCATGGAAACCTGCCTAAATGACTGCCTATCAGTGGCACTCACATCCAAAGTGATGAAATGTTTGGAGAGTCAGGTGCTGAAGCATATCAGTTACTATCTAATTGGCAACTTGGATCCATTCCAATTCGCCTACTGCAGCAAAGGGCTACGACAGATGCCATCTTAGTGGCTCTGCACTAAACCCTGGAACACCTGAACAGCAAATATGCATACGTCAGAATTTATTAATAATAGTTTGGTAACCTGACTATCAACCAGTGGTACTCAAGTCAACAGCGATGAAGTGTTTTGAAAGGCTGGTGTTGAAGCATATCAGCTCCTGTCTGAACCGCAACAAGGATCAGTTCCTATTGGCCTATCATAGTAACTGATCCATGACAGATGCCATCTCACTGGCTCTACACAAAGCCCTGGAACACCTGGACAGCAAAGATGTATACATCAGGATGCTCTTTAGCGACTACAGTTCGGCATTTAACACCATCATCCCCTCAAAATTGATCAGTAAGATCCAAGACCTGGGAGTTAACACCCCATTGTGCAATTGAATCATGGATTCCCTCAACTCCAGAGAGCAACCAGTGAAGATTGGTAAGAACTTCTCCTCCACAATCTCTATCAGTACCGGAGCAGCACACGGCTGTGTTCTTATCCCCCTGGTCTACTAATTTTACACGTATGACTGTGTAGCTCGGTACAACAATAACACCATCTACAAATTTGCCAATGATGCCATGGTGGAGGGTTGTATAAAGGAAGGGGATGAGTCAGCATAGAGGAGGGAGATTGAAAACTTGGCTGAATGGTTCACCAACAACAACCTCACACTCAATGTCACCAACATTTTGGAAGCAGAGGTTTCCAATCCAGTGATCATTGGGGGATCAGAGGTGGAGTGAGTGAGCAAATTTAAATTCTTGGAGGGTCACTATCTAGGAAGATCTTCGCTGGACCCAACACACATCATGAAGAAAGCACGTCAGTGCTTGTACTTCCTCAGGAGATTGCAGAGGTTTGGTATGACCCCTGGAGAATTTTTACAGATGTTTGGTGGAAAGTGTGCTGATCAGCTTCATCACAGTCTGGTATGGGGGACACCAATACCTCTGAGTGTAAAGCCCTCCAAAAGGTAGCGGACACAACCCAAGATATCACAGGAAAAACCCTCCCCACCATCAAGATAATCTGTAGGGAACTCTGCTATCAGAGAGCCACAGCAATATCCAAAGATCCACACCACCACTCTGTTCTCACTGCTACCATCAGGAAAGAGATATAAGAAAGGTTGTTTCCCATGGTGGTAGAACTAGAGTGCTCAACTTCAGGGTGACCACTTAGAACAGAGATGCATCAGAATTTCTTAACCCATAGGGTGGTAAATCTGTGGAATATGTTGCCACAGATAGTTGTGGAGGTCAGGTCATTGGGTGTATTTAATGCAGAGATTAATAGGTTCTTGATTATCCAGGGCATCAAAGGTTATGGGGAAAAGTTTGGTCAGTGGGACTGAGTGTGAAAATGAATCAGCTCATATTGAATGGCAGCTCATATCATCTTATGGTCTCACAGAAAATCAGAAATATATGATCCAGAGATCATTGGTGGATCAGAGATGGAGTGGATGAGCACATTTTAATTCTTAGGAGTCACCAGTAAATAGAAATTCTGCCTGGTCCACAAAAAAGGATCTCAGGGTTGTATGTGGTCATTTATCTACTCTGACAGTAAATCTGAACTTTGACTTAATGGGAAGCTGTCTGACTTTGGGTGATTACACTGTAGAACCAACAACATCCTCATCCTCCATTGTTGAGCTGGAGTACGTAGAGAATACTTTCCTTTGTCCAAACTTAACAGCTGAGCTCCAAGATATCAACAACTCATTCACCAATACATGTGAAAAGATGTGTCTTACTTTTAATATCTGCAAACCCAATCTATGTTTGATGCACTCCACTCCACTCCAACAATAAGGATTCATGGTGAGACCCTGCACAATGAGGACCATTTGCTCAGGAGCCACCTTGCACTGAAGGTCAGGAACCAATGTTGGAATTCCTTACCTGTTTCAATGCACTAGCCAAACCTTTGAGCAATTAAGGAAAAAAATGTTTGAAGGTCAAGAGCTCAGATCTGGCATGAAACTATTGGTCCACTGGACAGTGTTCTCTTCCCTTCTATATGTTTCTGTGATCTGGATTACTAATAGCACTTCAGGGACTGGAAAGGCAGCACCAGTGCAAACTCTGCCAAATCTTTCAAATAGACTGGGAGAGTAAGTAAAGCAATGTTAGGTCCAGTCCCAGGCTAGCACCTCCAGCAGTGTCTTGCTCCAATCGGCTGGCATTGTTTGAATGCCTGAGACTTGTTTGAATGCATGACTTTCTGCCATGCCAAGAAATTACTAGGCACATTGAGGCAAAAAGTGAAGCAAGTATTCAATGCCTTCATGAAAGAAAAGCAAAATTCTCGCTATTTCCTGAGAATTTTTGGATCATAATCCCTCTAAGCAAAGAAAGAACATTTGAGATCCCATGTTCATACAAGAGGAACATGGTGAAGCCTATGCATAAATGGTGGAAGGAGAAGATCACTCACCAATCATCTCACCCCTCCCGAGGAAAGAGACTTGTGATTCCCACAATGCCAGAACCCACAAAACAAGAATAGAAGCAAGGCATCCTTAATTCCAAGGGGCTGCCTCAAAGGTAGATCAGGTGTGTTTGCATGAATCATTTTGCTTAATTGGGTGTGTATATTTAGCCATATGCGTGTATCAGAATGTACTGTATATTGTTTTGTGTGTGTATATATGTTTATCAGTGTGAGTGTTAGCGTGTGTGCATGTTTGCTTTACTGAGTGTGTGCTTGGTGTGGGGAGAGCAAAACTAACAAAAATGTTTCCAAGGCTAGCATAAATTCCACTCATGCTGGTTTCTTGTTTAAATAGCCATAGCGGGTAAACACTATCCCATATAGTTTAATGTTGTAAAATCATCTTTTGTGTATTTGAAGACAGAGACAGCTTCTGAAATGTCAAAACTACTGATAGCATTTCCCCTTTGTGTGTGAAAGTCTCTTTTGCTCCAGTATTTATTATTGGCTCAAGTGCAGTAAAAAGGAGCCAATGTGTGCCAGGAGACTTCAGTGGCTGAATGCCTGCGCAGAATTATGTTAATACATAATACTTTTGAATATTTTGATGCTCACATTTACATTTCATTCCTCAGGATCCAATTAAACCCTCAAGTCTAAAGATTAATGTCTAATTTAAAAAGAATCAACCAAAGCCTACTAGCACAGAGAACATTTTGGGAATGCAATTGATTTCATTTCTTTTATCCACAGATCTGTACGCCTAAACATGATGGCGAGTAATATTTCCAAAGATTGTGGTCCAGATTTATATTGGAATATTTTGGCAGTTTATCATATTGCATGCTGAAGTGCCATTATCCAGTACTAAGAAGTAAAAATTTGGATGATCTGAAGTGATTGCATCTCAAATTCAAGCTTCAACATGAAAGTGATCATCCAAGGGAGTTGCTAAGCTACCAAAGTTGCCATGATGCTTGCAGACCAAGAATCACACCATAACAACTTGAATTTCAAGTTTCAAGTTTAGTTATCATCCAATTGCACAAGTGCAACACGACCAAACAGTGTTCGCTAATCCTCAGTGCAAAAATGTGCAAACACACAACCAGACACAACACACATACAGGCAAATGATACATATTGCAGAACAAATAATGTTTACGTATATAGAAATAAATAAATGTTGATTAATAAATAGTCAAGTCTCTGAGGGGTAGCGTGAGCAGTTCATTTAGTCGTTCAGTATCCTCACTGTCCTTGGGATGAAGCTGTTTCTCACCCTGGTGGTTCTGGCTCTGATGCTCCTGTATTCCTTTCTTGACAGGAGTAGCTGAAAGACACTGGGTGCAGGGTGGTAGGTACCCTCAATGATTTTGGCATCCCCTCTTCAGACAATGATCCTGATTGATCACGTCGATGGGGGAGAGGGAGACCCCAGTGATTATCTGCCTCTCTTATGGTCCTGAGAATTGACCTCAGATTCAAATCTCTGCAACAACTGCATTCCAAAGTCTTTTCACTGGTTACTTGATATTAAGACAAAGAAGGAGAATTCAAGATCCTAAATATTTGGTTGAGGGGCTAGATCAGAATCAGAATTTACTGTCATGAACAAGTCACAAAATTTTGTAGCAGCATCTTAGTCCGAAGATTTATATAAACCACCTTACAACAATAAACAAAAATAGCGCCCAAAAGGTCAAAGTAAAGCAGCGCCTTTGGTTCATTGATCATTCAGGAATCTGATGGCAGCGGGGAAGAAGCTGTCCTTGTGCCGCTGAGTGCTCGTCTTTAGGCTCCTGTGCCTTTCCCCCAATGGTAGCAGAGTGAAGAGGGCATGGGCTGGATGGTGGGGATTCTTGAGGATAGAGGCTGCTTTCTTAAGACACCATCTCTTGTAGATGTCCTTGATGGAGCGGTCTGGTGCCCATGGTGTTGCAGGCTGAGTTAACGACCCTCTGGAGATTTTTTTTCTTGTCCTGAGAGTTGGCATCTCCATACCAGATAGTGATGCAACCAGCCAGTGGCGGATTTAGACTTGTTGAGGCTCTGAGCTGTATGAGGCTTGGAGACCCCTTGTTAAAGAAATTGCGTCAGAAAGTCTCACAAATCTTGAAAACAAATTATTTGACCTGAAATTAAATACAAAATTCAGAAAATACAAAGCAGAACAATATTAAAATAAATACAAATCTCAAAATAGAAAATGTTCACATGAGATATATATATATCTTTCAGGTGCCTTGTCATTTGTCATGGGTGATCATGTCTCTCCATTCGTCACAAACTCTGAACCTCCAAAGTTTAGTTGTTACCTCCCCTATTCTTCTTAAGTGAAGGCTCCATCTTTGTTGAGTTCATGATTATACAAGGGAAAAATACTGAAGTAGTTTCCTGTTGCCTGCTTCAGTTGCAGTGTCCCTGGCCACTGATCTGCAGATTCATCTTGCCAGCCTTTTCAGTTTTACAATCTTAAATTCCAATTTGTAGAATCTGCTTGTAGAATCCATCATCTGCAATCCATGGCTTCATATGACCCTGATTGGGAGGCTAAACAAGTATTACCCCTTGCTCAAGGGTGCCCTGTAGGTTATCGGATGGCAGAAGCCTCTTACACCACCTTTTGCTGAGCAATTGCACAGCACCGACACACAGTAAGTTCATATAAAAATTTAAAAGATCCCCAAAAATTTCTGAAATTTTTGGAGGCCCCTGTGGGTTATGAAACCCTAAGCTGTAGATTGTTTAGCTTATGCCTAAATCCTGCACTGGAACCAGCCAGAATGCTCTCCATGGTACAACTGTAGTCGTTTTTGAGAGTCTTCAGTGACACACCAAATCTCCTCAAACACCCCATAAAGTATAACTGCTGGCGAGCCTTTTTTCGAGATTGTATTGACGTGGAGGCTCCAGGACAGATCCTCAGAGATGTTGACACCCAGGAATTTGAAGTTCTTGACCTCTCCACTACTGAGCCCTTGATGAGGACTGATACATGCTTTTCTACCTTTCTCCTGAAGCCCACAATCATCTCCTTGTTTTACTAATGATGTGTTCAAGGTTGCTGGTGAGCCACCACTGAACGAGCTGATCTATCTCCATCCTGTATGCTTTCTCATTGCCATTTGTGATTCTACCATCAACCATGGTGTGATCGCCATATTCGTAGATAGCATTTTCATTGTGCCTGGCTACAAAGAAGCATTGCAATCCTGATCTTGGGTACTGTCTCTGTGGAGTTTGCATGTTCTCCCAGTGAATGTGGGGGCTTCAACCAGTTGCTGCAATTTCATCCTACATCCCAAAGATATGTTGAGAAGTTAATTAACTACCAAAAGTGACCCCTTAATGAGAGTTTGAATCAATAAAATCAAAGGGGACATGTGAAAGAATCAATTCCTGTGACTCCCAGAATGAAGATTGTAGAAACTGAATCAATAGGATTGTTCCATTCAGAACTGGTATTAATCCAATGGACTGAATGGACTCCTGTCTTGCAGTTGATAAGTCTCAGGTTCATGACTTTTCATTCAAGGATGTTAAAAGATCATGGAGCTAAAGTGATGACTATATTCCTCTCTAGTTCCTGCCTGACCTGTTAAGTCATCCAGCATTTTCTGTTTTACTTTAGACTTTCAGCATCTGCCGTTTATTTTTACATTTTGATTACCAATTTCAAAAAGACACCTATGGTTCAGAACCACTCAAACACTCATAGAATGTAAAAGAAAAATGTATTTTTAAATGTCTGATATTTTTATAGCTTTATTCAAATTGATTTTTTGGTTTAAATTGCATCTCTCTTAATGGCTAGGATCATTATGTGTTTTTTTCCCCATCCAGACCAAGATAAAACAGAGGAATATAAATTTCCTGGAAGTTTCACTTTATGGTATGAAATATAATGAAATCCAACAGGACAATTTCAAGATGCTATAACATGCACAGTGAAGTAATTGAAAAAAGTAATCGAATATACACAGCATGGACTTTAACAATGTCATAACTGTCTCCTAAAATTCAGGGGTTTATGGGATCAGTAATATCTAGTGTCATTGTAAAGACTTCAAACTCATGCTTCCCATTTCAATAAATGCTTCTCATATCAATGGTGGGTTTTCCTGGCTTCAGTGCAGTAGTTCTTCCATTTGGGCTCCCAGGAGTGTTTTTGCTCAGTGGATGGGGATCCACTCACTAATGATAGTTGTTGGAGGGTCAGTGAGGGGATGGATTGAAAGTTCTGAAAACGACAGCTTCCACATAGTTCTGGGGAATTCAGGTTTGGAAATATTGATATCAGTTCAATCTAGTAGTTCGTAGTTCATTATTGGACAGCACAGTTAGCAAATCAGTTAGTGCAATGGTCATACAGTGCCATCGACATGGGTTTGAATCTGGCGCTGACTGAAGGGAGTTTGTACGTGTTCTTTGTGTCTGCGTGAGTTTCCTCTGGGTTCTCCTGTTTCCTCCCACCCTTCAAAAAGTACAGGGGTTGCAGGGTGTAATTGGGTGGCATGGGCTCGTAGGTCAGAAGGGCCTCTTACCAAGCTGTATGTTGAAAAAAGATAACAATAGCTTTTGCTTTGAAAGTAAACTCCAGGAGCAATCCTTGGTTATTCTTCTTTGCAATGCTTACAGTGATCTTGCATTTCTGACCCCGAACCCTTCTCTCCCAATAATCTCCCCCAACCTTGGCCTCTCGATTTGATCATCCATTTTAACTGTGCCAACACTGTCCCTTTAACTGCAATAATTCTCTCTCTTAAGCTTCATTTTTTTTAAATCAACCTCCTTAAATGGGGACACTAAGACCCGACAACATTTCTTTCTATGCAGCTCGACACTATTTCTTTTAGCAAATGTTACTGGGAAGCATCATGTTAAATGAATCAAAATGGGAAGTTTTCCTCATGATTACAGTGCTGAATGTCTTGACCAACCATTGGCATCAGTGCCGAGCATAAAACCAGAGGTTCCTTAAATGCAGCTGAAAGACTCCCACACTGAATTTCTGAATTGCAGCCTTGAGTTTTAATAGACTTGAATTACAAACTAGGTGGGCCTACAAAATAAAGAGGATAATGTTTCTTTAACCCTCTGCCCTTTGCCTTCTTGATTGCTTCTTGTTAAAAAGTGGTCCAGGAAGGGAAGCAGGGTTAACAATTTGATCCTAATAGGCAATTTTGTCTAATTGATTAAAGACCCAAGATTTCTCTAGAGTAAGAAGCCTTGCCTTTTAGAGAGAAAAGTACTACATTGTGGTGCATTTGGCCAGAATGAAAGACAGACTAAATACAAAGTACAGTTAGAGATTTTACAAACCAAGCTGAAATGTTACAGAGCACTGTCTGGAATATCCTGCACACCTAAGAACTGAACTTTAATTTCCAATGTAAAAATAAGTTTCTTTTTCAAATTCTCTTTGAATGTTTTTCAGTTGCTATAAATAAAATGTTACATTTAAATTTAAATTCAGACACACAGCACAGTAACAGGCCCTTTTGGCCCATGAGCCCATGCATACCAATTGATTTACAAGCCCCAGGTACGTTTTGAACAGTGGGAAGAAGCCAAAGCATCCAAAGGAAATGCAGGCAGACACTGGGAGAACATACACAATCCTTACAAACAGTGCAGGGTCAGTCCCAGTTGCTGATGTTGTAACAATGTTGTGTTAACCATGCCACCATGTTGGAGAGGTAGAAATAATTGAATCTATCAGTCTATTTTACAATCAACAAGTCTGACTGATGGATGATTTTTTAAAAATTGCAGATGCTTAAATTAAAAATTAAAACAGAAAATGCTGGGAATAATCTGCAAATTAGATCTGTAGGAAGATAAACAGAATCAATGTTCCAGGTCTAAGAAACTTTGTCTGAACTGGGAGGAGACAAAAGAAGCTTGTTAAGCTGCAGAGTGGATGGATGAGTGAGGATGTCTCTGATGGTATAAAACCAGGTAGCCATGGGAATCACTTGTAAACAAAATTACTTGGTTCTGATGTAGGGTCTTGACCCAAAATGTCAACTATCCCTTTGCCTCTCTCGATGCTGAGTTCCACCAGCAGTTTTTTTTTCCTGTTCTGGATTCTACCATCTTCAGTTTCCTGTATCTACTGCAAACAAGTTTATCTGGTCAATGAGTGAATGGAAAACAATTAAAGTGCGAGAACATAGACAGAAGAATGGAGGAGTTGCAAAATGCAGAGCAGAAAGACATGCCCAGCAAGTTTGGCAGAGAGTTTTCTCCATTCTGAGAGAGCAATAAAAAAGAAAAAAAGTGGGCCTTTGGGGGTTTAGGTCATCCATGGGAAAGTTGATTAAGCTTCAAGGAATGTCTCCTGTAAGACTGTCAAGCCAGAAATTTGGCACCTTGTGTAACACTGGGCCCAAATGGATTTTCCGTTTGCAAATCTCCCAGAATCCCTTGCTCTCAAGTTAAGTCACCTTTATTTGCCATTCATACCAGGCATTGCATGGTAAAGATGAGATAACATTTCTCCAGGACCATGGAGCAGATTTACATAAATGTAGGTCAAAATAGAAGTTAAACTATTAAGACGTTTACAGTAAAAGTCCACGGTATACTATCCACATATGTTCTGGGAATTCAGGAGCCTGATGGCTTAGGGGGAAGAATACTGTTGCCCAATCATGAACACAGCCAATCAGAAGGTTGAGGTCCTTCAGCCCACTCAGAAATACTTAGGTACAAATCTTGGAAATCACAAAAAACAATTTTGAACTCCATAGTGTTTTTCACATTCTTGAAGGTGTCAAAATGTGATCACTATTGTAGGGCACCCCAAGATGCCACAAATAGCTGCATAATAATGACCAGTCAATCTTTTGTAATGGCGCTAGCTGAAGAATAAATGTCTACCAGTGCACCAAGCGTGGATGCTTCTGGTCTCACCCAAACATATCTCCATTACATCCATCTATCCATCTGAGAGAGAGCATTCAGGTTCAAAAGATGGAAGCTCACTGATAAAGCTCTTCTTTCAGCACCGGAACGTATGCATAGGTTTTTTTCTGCTCAAGTGTTTGAAAGTGACTTGAACCCACAACTTTCAGTCTCTTTGGAGCAAGTGCTATCTTCTGAGCCTTCTCGCAATGAGCTGCTTCTTTGATGAAACACAAGGTAACTGAATGTCATTCTAACTGGGAGTCTGCAGCTCCTTTCCATTTGAGACTGACATTTATCAAACTTTTTACTTTGCCCTCATAAAATATACTTCAACCTTGTTTCTTGCACTTTACACTCAACTTCATCGAATAGACCTTTCAATAAACTACAGCGTTAACACCACAGTGCCCTGATCAGATGCCTATTTCCACTGACTGATTCACATAGAGTCATCTGAAGAAGGAGCCACAACCTACAGCAATCTCTGCTTTCATTTTATGATACAATTCTATGGACTTGTGCAATACTTTAGCCTGCCATCCTTTCACTTCTGGGACTTGGTTTTACATCCAGCCTTAGATAGATGGGATGAAATCTCCTGTCTCGAAGCTTCTGCATGAAATGACTCTGGGCAGACTCAATCCAACAAAGGCCCACAGCACAAATTGACACTAAATTGGCAATCTCGCCTCGAGATATTGCAAGAATATGCGGTGAGGGGAGGGTAAAGATTCAGGATAGAGCTGCTGAGTGAGCTTTAGTGAGTTAAGATTAAAACAGACTGCTGAGGCTGATCAAAGGATAGTTTACTCTGCACTTTATTGGAAGATGCCTGTCCTGGGAGTCCTTGATGCTGACAGAGGGGCCCGGAGATTCTTAAAAAGTCTCAAAGGCTGCATCAGCCTTGGCCAAGCATAGGATAGCCACAAAGGGGAAATAAAACCCCAAATAAAATAAAAATAAAGGTTTGCATTTTACAATCACAACAGATGCAGGGAACTTGGCATTTGATTTTGAAGCAACAAGATCTCACAATGTAGTAACGGTTAGCTACTCAGGTGTGGATGTTGGATGAGGGATAAATATTGTCCAAGAGAGTAGGGATTAGAGGAGATGACACTTGTAATAATTATATTGGGTCTTTGATGTCCTGCCTAGAGGGCTGATGAAGTTAGTATGGTTTAGACCAGTGCTTCTCAACCTTTTTCTTCCCACTTACATACCACTTTAAGTATTCCCTATGCCATAGGTGCTCTGTGATCAGTAAGCAATTGCTTAAGGTGGGATGAGAGTGGAAAGAAAAAGTTTGAAAACCACTGTTTTAATCATATCTAATTGACACATTATGTTCACGATTTCATAACTCCAAAGGAAATGGGCCAATGACAATTTTTCTCAAGCAAAATATTTCAGTAACAATTGTCTAGAACAGTGGTTCTCAACCTTCTCTTCCCACTCCCATCCCACCTTAAGCAATCCCTTACTAATCACAGAGAACCGATAGTATAGGGATTGCTTAAAGTGGGATGGGAGTGGGAAAAAAGGTTGAGAACCATTGCTTTAGACCTCCTGTTCATTTGTAGGTGGGAGCAGTATAGCACGATTTGTCTTCAGCTGAGGGGGAGATAGTGACTTGATTAACAATAAAACTATGTACAAGAGAAAGCCCTGCAGTCTTTTCACATCTTTGGTGTCATTTTCATTAATTTGCTATGTCCCCTCAGGTTTCAGCCCCTCAAACCCCATAGCTGAAGTACTCCAGACTGGAGATGATGGCTTATGTTGAACAATTGTAGACTTGAAAGAAACTTCTTCCTGCAGTGGGCAGTAATTTTATGAAATTCTCTGCCCCAGAGAGTTATGAAGACCGGATGTAGGTAAAGATGAGGTAGATTTCTTTTTAAGGATTGAGGGTAATGGGGAATATGCTCAGAGGAGGGTTTCAGGCCTGGAGTAAGATCAACTATTCATCATAAAAAAACATAAACATAACAATTACAGCACGGAAACAGGCCATTAGGCCCTTCTAGTCCGCACCGAACCAAACACCCCTTTCTAGTCCCACCTCCCTGCACAATGCCCATAACCCTCCATCTTCTTCTCATCCATATACCTGTCCAACCTTTTCTTAAATAATACAATTGACTCCACCGCCACTATTTCTCCCGGAAGATCATTCCACACAGCTACCACTCTCTGAGTAAAGAAGTTCCCCCTCATGTTACCTCTAAACCTCTGCCCCTTAATTCTTAACTCATGTCCTCTTGTTTTAATCTTTCCTCCTCTTAACGGAAATAGTCTACTCAGGTGTGTCTGCATAATGCACAGAGGATTCTCTGATCTACCAGCTGTTCCATGGGATGCATATCGAGACAAATATCATGTGCTTCCAGAAGATCCAAACTTGGTGAGAGATGCACTTTGGTTTGCCTGACATTTATTGATCTTCCGGTACAACAAGATGTCCAGAAAGGAATATTGCTCCCTGGCACATTCCAGGTTGCAGGAGTGAGACCAGGCACAAAATGCTGAAGGAACGCAGTGGTCAGGCAGCATCCATAGAAGGCAATGTATGGTCAAGGCTATGGGTCCAAAACACGGACTATCTATTCTATTTATGGATGCTGCTTGATCCACTGTGTTCCTCTAACATGCGTGTTCCTCTGGTTTTCAAGCATTTGCAGTCTCTCTTGTTTACATGCAGGAGTGAAGGATATACTGAAGCTCGGTGCAGCCATTGCAAAGGGTCTGTGGGGATGGACTGATGTTTAAAGTCATTCTCGTAATGTGCATCGAAGGCTAAGTCCCATGCAGAAACCTCTCAAACACTTAAAGATCTTATCATCTCAGAAGGCCACATGAGCAACAACAATGCTCTGTGCACAGAATTTGCTATCACTGGAAACATATGGAACTAATCATGTATAAACTGAATGACACTAAAGAAAGCCATGCACTGTTGTTTGGTATTTCTAATCTATGTTTTTTGAGATAAAGGAAGATGCTTCCTGACTAAATTGGATAAAAATTACTTCACTGGAGGGGGTTCCATCTGATCTAGTAGCAAGTGACTGATTTTGAGGAGCTCAGTGGATCAGGCAGCATCTGCAGAGTCAATTAAGCTGGATGGGTGCAGAAAAGATTCACAAGGTGAGAGGTTTGAGTTATAAGAGAGATTAGATAGGTTGGGAATGTCCGAGGTGACTTTATCAAGGCTTATAAAATCATAAGGGGCAACGATAGGATGATAGTCTCAGTCTTTTTCACAAGGTAGTGAAGTTTAAAACCAGAGAGCAAAAAGTGAGAGAAAAAATATTTAAATTGAGTCTGAGTAAGAAGTTGTTCAAAAAGAAAGTGGCTGGTATGTGATGCAGACGGCCAGAGGAAATGGTAGTGGTGGGCATAATTTACAATATTTAAGACAGGTACTTGGAGGAAAGGGTTAGTGGGACATGGGCCAAGGACAAGCAAATGAGCCTTGCTTACGTAGGTAACTTGGTTATCACAGAAGATTTGGGCCAGTGCACCTTTATCTGTGGTGAATCACACCATGACTCTAACTGGAGTGAACGTTTCAAAGCGATGAATGAATAAATGCAATAAATGTCCAGAATTTGTGTCCTCAAGTTAAAAGGGTAGAACTTGGGCTATCTTTCAAGGGAGGAGAGCGGAAAGATTTATGGAGGGGATTTCCAGCACTTAGGTCACTCATGGAAATTGTGGATATGCTGAAGGCCACAGGTGGAGGAGAACAGAGTTCGCAGTAGATCATACAACTGCGTACAGTGGGAGTTGCACACAAGCCAGTTAATAGGGCAATGATTTTGGCTGTAATCTTGCTTCCTAATGTGAAGGAGAGGGGAGAAATCCACTACCCAAGGTAGTCAACAGCGGGAAGTCTGCATTACAGAAAAAGTGACAGAATATGCAAACTTTGCAATCAAGAAAGGAAATTATTAAGGCAATCTTGCCTAAAAATTAGATTTCACGATTTTATGTGATGATCTCAGTACATGCTGCTTATAGAACGAGCACCCAGTCAGATCTCACACACGAAATGATGTGAAACTGACGGAAAATACATTATATTATAACCAGTGCAATGGATGGTCAGCAGCCCTTTGACCTTGGCTTTGTGCCAGCTGTTCCATTTTCCCACAGGCCTTGTGGTCTCCTGACAAAGTCCTGTCATTATATTTCATCATGATTTAGTAAGTTTTATTTCTCCATCTCCATTATTCACTCAGTTCTCAGAAGGCGCTGAGCTGCTCTTTGGAGCTGTTTTGTTCTAATTGACGAGGAGGGTTATATATGACCAATCAGTAATCACTGAAGGGCAAACACTCTCAAGCAGCCTAGAGGATTGGGGTAAACATGTTATTATTTCTGTGTTAAGTAGCATTTCACTTTGACCATAGGAGCATTTGTCATACACAGGCAGAACACAGGTTGCTGTCAAAGTACAATCAAAGTGAAATCATGGTTGCCAGCAAGGTAATTTTAATCGGGATGGGATGCTGCTAAAAGCAACCAATTAAATGATTGCAGTTTTTTTTTTGTTTTTTTTTCTCTCCAGCGCAAGATTTTTTTTTTAACCTTCCCCCTGTTCTGGTTTTTTTTTAATTTTTTTATTTTTCACACCATAAATCACATTAGCCATGATACACACTTTTACTTTTTCACACATATACAGTGACTTTTTCTCCCCCCCCCCTCCCTCCTCCCAGGCCACCCCCCCACCCCCCCACCTCATCCATTTTAGGTATACAATCTAGGTTGCATTAAACCAGTCAGACAATGTTGTCATTCAACAAAAATACACCAGAAATTCTACTGAGTCCATTCTTTTCTTTCCATCTCCTTCCATCAACTTAGGTAATGTTTGTCCCCGGTTTTGATGAAAAGAGGCATGTGGTCATGCAGACATGTTCAATGGGTCCTTACAGTGTACAGCTCTAGCTAATCTTCAGTAACTCATCATTTGGTATTATTAAGCTGTGCTGACACAAGGTTCCCTAATAAAACTGTACCAACAGATTTTGTTTAAACCTAAAGTTTTCCCATATTGATGTCTGCTCTTTAAGCAATCAAGAAAAACTATCTGTTCTATCCACTGAACAAACATTATGCTTTTTATCTTTCAGCGAGGAATATAGCACTCGCAGCCCTCTGTCGATTTCGTTGGTCTCTTTTTTCATTAATTTTATGCTATCAACAAAAGCCTTCCTGCTTACACCAATTATGATGTCCTTCAAATGCCCACAACATCAGGCTTATAGGAATGAAGTTGGAACAATAGTGCAAAAGTCAGAGGGGTCAAAAAGAGACTTTGCATTGGCCTTGCACATTTCATGACCTCGGATGCCCCAAAGTTGTTCGCACTTTTTGATGTAACATAGGAAACATGACAGCTACTTTTGCAGAATCCCTCAACAGGAATGTGACAAGTTCAAGTGATGCAAGTTGGGTATGAATATTAAACTGAAAGAATTCCACTGCTCTGCAAAATAATGTTATCGGATCTGATGCAAGGCACTGAGAGGCAAGATACACCCCATCCAAAAGACTGAACCTCTTACTGTGCAGCACCCCTTTGGCATTGCACTGAAGTTTTGAACTTGAATTTTGGATTTAATCCCACATTCACCCAAATTGCTGTCTCCACTATTGGCACCTTTTAACATGGTCTCCAACCCCATATAAATGGCAGGTGCTAAGGAGGGCACAATTTTTAACTCCTCCCCCCCTTAAGTTGAAATGAGGGCAGCTACTTACACCATCTGATCCCTCTGCCTTCCTGTTGAGCCAGCAGTTGATGTGGTGCTTGTAAACAAGTGAGCAGCTTTAAGCATGCAACCGTTTGTCAAGGCAGGGTGCATCCATGCGTTGCCACGAGTTTGTTCTGTCAAAAGTAAAGAAATCAGTAAAGTTGTTTCTTCAAGTTTGAACAGCTGAGAGGTAGATCACAAACCAGGCAAGTAAACCTGACAAGGAAACCTCATATTATTACACTAAGACAAATGATTACTGTAGCAGTCTAAAGGTGACACTTCCTCTTGCTGCTCATTCGATGAACTTACTACCCCTCTACGTGTAAAGGGGGTCCCTCAGGTACCTTTTAAATCATTGTTCTTTCACCTTAAAACTATGCCTTCTAATTTTAGTTTCCCCTGTTCTGGTGGAAAAGACTATGACCGTATCATTTTAGTTAAATACGAAAGTCTGAAGATGCTCAGGTCAAGTGCAGTACACCAATGTGCTGAGAAAACTTAGCAGGTCATGCAGCATCCTTAGGAAGTAAAAGGTAACCGATGTTTCTGGCCTGGGCCTGATGAAGAGCTCAGGCCTGAAACATTGGTTATGCTTCACTTCTTTTTAAGAATAAGCGATATAAAAGCCTCATAAAAAATCTGTGGCAACATGCCAAGTTTAAAAGAATCAGAAAGACGGTGTATACAATAAAGAAAAAGCCTTATAAAATTCTCCAGGAAATCCACCAAGACCTGGTGACTTCCCAGAGTGTAGTGAACCTAGAGCCTCGAGAATTCTTCATGGCGAATAGGCTGATCCAGTTCCTTTTGATTAGGAGCAGATAATACAGGAATATTCAACTTATCTAAAAAAAATTCATTACAATATTATCCTCGCTCTACTCTCTAAGGATGTTGCATGACCTGCTGAATTTCTCCAGCACATTTGTGTGTAGCCCTCATGATTTTATAAGGTTCCAGTTGAATCCCTGTCAGCCTCTGACACCTCAGGGATTAAAAGTCAAACCTACCCAGTCTTCCCTTATAGTTCAAGCTTACTAATCCCAGTAGCATTCTTGTGAGTCTTTTCTGTACTCTTTCCTGCTGAATGATATATTTCCTATAGCTGGATATCCAAAAATAGGAGCAAAATTCCATGTTAACTCATCAAGTCCCATGCAGTTGCAGCATGACAACCTTGCTCCTGGTCAGTGCCCTGACTAATGAAGGCAGCATACTCAATGTCTTCTTCTCCGACTGTGTTGCCACTTTCATTGAACTATGTCCCCATATCCCAAAGTCTCAAATTCTCACAGGATCCAGAGAAGGTATAAATTATTCTCATTTTAATTGCCATGTGGTAACAACATTTCTTTGTGCAATTAAAGCAGCGTCATTTAACCAGAAGAAAGACAAGCAATCATCTGCTCAATATCAAATATATAAAGTGGGAGCATAAACATTTCTGACCATTTTCAAGTCGAACAAAAAGGATTAGTATTTGGTTTCAAGTGAGTGAATAAATCATCCTCCTTTTATCATTGTAAGAAATTTAGCAGCATTTTATTGGTTGGATTTTGCCATAATACTCACTTTCTTCGCAAGAGGTAGAAGCACTATTTTGAGAACAGTCTCTTATGGAATGGAGTCATAGACTGGTTCTTCTTTGGCATGGCTTCGCGGACGAAGATTTATGGAGGGGGTGAATGTCCACGTCATAGACTGGTACAGCATAGGAAAAGACCACTTGGCCCATTGTGTCTTTGCTAACTCCTTGAGAAAGTTATCTAATTAATCCCACTCCTCAACTTCTTCCTGCAGCACCGTGAAACCTCTCTCTTCAAAGTATGTAAACAATTCTTTTCTGAAAATTTTCCAGAATTCTGCTTCCATTGTCTTTTGAAGTGGCAAATTCAGGTCCTTACAGGAAGAAATTGTTTATGAATCTTGAGGTCAGTGTTTTTAAGCTCACATATCTTCTGCTCAGTGGAAGAGGGAAGAAGAAATAGGACCAGGGGTCTTTGCTTATATGGGCAGATCTCCCAAGACAGTGGAAGGATGAAGATGGAGTCTATGGAGAGGAGGTTGATTTGTGGAATGGTCTGAGTTGTGTTCACAACTCTCTACAGTTTGTTGTAGTCTCCCACAGAGCGGTTCCTTTACCAAGATCCTGACAGGATTTTTTTCTATGATGCATATGTAAAATTTTGTAAGATGCCTTGGTGGAAACATCAAACATCCTTAGGCTTCTGAGAAAATAAAGGCTTTGGTGCGAATTCTTGTTCATAATGTCAATGTCAGGATAGACTGTTGGTGATATTTACTTCTAAATGCTGGAAGCTATCCAACATCTACAGCTCCATGTGGAGTTTGCATGCTCTCCCTCTAAACAGAGGGTTTTGTCCTGGGTGCTCTTGTTTCCTCCCATAGCCTAAGAATGTTCTAGTTGATAAGATATCTGGCTTCTTTAAACTTCCCTTTATACAGTGTAGGGAGCTCTGAAGAGAGGGAGTACCTTTGGTGCTGATAGCTGTGCCTCACTAAGGTGGGGATGGTAGGCATCACTGGACCTCACTCATCTCCTAAATCTCTCACTTGTTGGTTCCTCATGCCACACCCTGGAAACCACTTCAGCTAGCGGGCGAAAACAAGTGAAGGGGTGGAGTCATTACTACACCACGAGGTGATCATCCCAACGGCAGAGCAGATGGAAGAGGAGACATCTCCCAACAGCTGCAAAGGTGGATTAGGATGCCCAACAATGGGTATGGAGGCTTGCGAGCACACCGCAAGAATTGCCTTGGACCCACAACACTCAGGGCCTGTCTACCTAGCGTGTGAAATCTGGATTCGGCGGACTGTGCGGAAGAAACCTTCACTGGTTCAATGGGTGGAAAGGCAATTCTCAGCAATACAGAGCGCTAAGAGGGCACAGTGAAACACATACAGAGCACGGCTGGCCATCCATTACATCCTGACCTGTCTCCGGCCATCTCAACTATGTCTTGCCACTGGGTCCAGATAGATAGACCGGGGTGAGAGAGTGAGGCTGACGACCTGTGCAACTCTCCCTCACTTTAATCCAAGTCAAGCGCAAGTCATGAGTTCAAACTCAAGACATCAACACATGGTTGACATTTGCCCTCGACCATCCAGCTTGGCGCAGCAAGATCACCACAGGAGCCCGTGCAGCTGAAGTCAGGCGCATTACGTAAGCGTGCTGTGCGCAAGGCCTGAGCAGCATCCAGTGCCATAACACCACCCACCCACTTGTGTCCTTCAGGGCACGGATTGGCCTCATCAGTCACCTCCAGACCACAGCCATCAATCTTCTGTTTCACTTTGAAGCCATGGTCATCTTCGACTATGAAGGATGAACAGACAATATATACCTTGTGTTTGGGTGCAGGAGAATGGAGGGGTGTAGTTGGTGGGTACATGAGAGAAAATAGATGAAAATATGGTAGAATGAGCTTGATGTAAAATCTCTGAAAATAGATATGATTCAATGGGCCAAATGGCCTCCTTTTTATTATGGACAATGGTGGGGGGGGGGTAATAATTGGATGCAGGCTGGTAAATTGAAGGAGAGAATGAAAGGGTTGGGTGAAATTGCCAACAGGGATAGAAAAGAAAGAGTTAGAAGAATAAGAGAGGGATGGGAAAAAGTGAGAGAGAAGGATAAATTAAATGTTTGAAAGTGCAGTAACCTGCCTTAATGACTATCGACCAATAGCACTTACATCAAAAGTGATGAAGTGTTTTGAAAGTCTGGTGATGAAACATATCAGTTCCTGTCTGAGCAGTGACATGGATACATTTCAGTTCACCTATGGTAGATACTGGTCTACGGTGGATGTCATCTCACTGGCTGTACACAAAGTCATGGAGCACCTGGACTGCAAAGATGTATACATCAGGATGTTCTTTATCGACTACAGTTCGGCATGTAACACCATCATCTCCTCAAACCAAATCAGCAAGATCTAAAACCTGGGAGTTAACACTGTGCAATTGGATCATGGATTTCCTCAACTCCAGACCATAATCAATGAAGATTGGTAAGAACATCTGTTCCACAATCTCCATCAGTACCAGAGAACCACAGGACTGTTCCCCCTGCTCCTCTCACTTTATACCTAGGTCTGTGCAGCTTGGTACAACAATAACACCATCTACAAATTTATCAATGATCCAACAGTAGTGGGTTGTATAAAGGAAGGGGATGAGTCTGTATACAGGATGGAGATCGAAACTTGGCTGAATGGTTCACCAACAACAACCTCACACTCAATGTCACCAAAACTAAGGAACTGATTGTTGACTTCAGGAAAGGAAAGCCAGAGGTTTACAATTCAGTGATCTTTGGAGGATCTGAGGTGGAGTGGGTGAGCAAATTTAAATTTCTGGGTGTCACTATCTAGGAGGATCTTTGTTGGACCAGACACACTAATGGCATCGTGAAGAAAGCACGCCAGCTCCTCTATTTCCTCAAGAGTTTGTGGAGGTTTAGTATGGCACCAGAAACCCTGGCAAATATCTGCAGAGGTACAGTGCAAATTGTGCTGACTCGCTGCATCAGAGTATGGTATGGAAACACCAATACCCCTGAGGGTGAAGTTCTCAAAAGGTAGTGGGCACAGCCCAGGACATCACAGGCAAAACCCTCCCCACTATTGAGTATGTCTACAGGGAACACTGCCATCAGAGGGCAGCAGCAGTCATCAAAGATCCACACCACCCAGCACATACTCTGTTCTCGCTGCTGCCATCAAGAAAGAGGTATAGGGGCCACAAAACTTGATCACTAGATTTAGGAACAGCTTCTACCCTTCTATCATCAGAATCCTCAATGACAAAGTCAATCGTTTAAGGAGTAAGTATTTTTCATCTAATATAATCACTGAGGTTTGTTTTCAAGCATGGCTGGTGAGCTCTGACCCATGTCATGCTCCTGCTGTGCCATTTGGGAACTCAGGGACACAGACAGGGTCCCTGAGGACTATGTGTACAGAAAGTGTGTCCAGCTGCAGTTCCTGATAGACCGCATGATGGGACTGAAGCTGCGTGTGGACTCACTTGGGAACATCCTGAACGCAGAGAATGCAGTGGATAGCACATTTAGTGACATTTGGTCACACTGGAGCTTAAGGGAGTAGAGAAAGATAGGGACTGGGTGACCAACAGCAAGACAGTAACAGGAAGGTAGTGCAGGAGTCTCCTGCGGTCATCACCCTTTGGAAATTATTGGGGGAGATGGCCCATCAGGAGAAGGCAGCAGTAGCCAGGATCATGGCATGGTGAGTGACTCTACTGTGCAAAAGGGAGGGGAAAAGAGTGGTAGAGCAAGAGTTATAGGGGATTCTGCAGCAAGGGGAACAGACAGGTGCTTCTGCAGCCACAAATGGGATGCCCAGATGGTTTGTCAAGGGTTAGGGACGTTTTGGAGCGGCTACAAGACATTCTGAAAGAGGAGGGTGAGCAGCCAGCTGTCATGGTCCATATTGGTACCAACAATATAGGAAGAAAGCAGGATGAGGTCCTACAAGTTGAATTTAGGAAGCTAGGAGATAAAGAGTAGGACCTCAAAAGTAATAATCTCAGGATTATTACTGGTGCCATGACCTAGCCAGAGTAGAAATAGCAGGATAGTTAGAATGAATGTGTGGCTTGAACAGTGGTGCAGGAGGGAGGGTTTCAGTTTCTTGGGGCATTAGAACCAGTTCTAGGGCAGATGGGACCAGTACAAACCAGACAGTCTACATCTGAGCATGGCCAGGATTAATAGTCTAGGGAGATTGTTTGCTAGTGCTGTTAGGGAAGGTTTAAACTAATGGGTAGGGGGATGGGAACCTACAAAGAAAAAATTAAAAAGGAGATACAGAGACCAAAGCGAGAGTTAGGAAAGAGAAAAAAGAAAAATGGAGGGCAGAAAAGTCAAAAGCAAAAGATGCAGAGGTCACTAGAATCTAAAAGGACAATGAACATAAGGGTACTTTATTTGAATGCCTGTAGTATTAGAAACAAGGTTAGTGAACTTGAGGTGCAAATAAATACCCAGGCGTATGATTTAGTGCTCATCACAGAAACAAGGTGGGCATGATTGGGAATTAAATATTCAAGGGTATCAGATAATACAAAAAGATAGACAGGAAGATAAAGGGTGGTAGTCTTAATTAAATGAGAGACGATAAGACCTAAGGAGCAGAATGTTGAGTCCATCTGGGTAGAGATTAAGAATAGTAAAGGGCAAAAAAAAATAACTGGTGGGAGTTGTCTATCGCCCACCAAATAACAACAGCACAGTGGCACAGGCAATTATTAGAGAGATAACTTAGGCATGTAAGAATGGAATGGCAGTTGTCATGAGGGACTTTAACTTCCAAGTAGATTGGGAAAATCAAGTGGTCGAGGTAATCTGGAGGATGATTTCATTGAATACATTCATGATAGCTTTCTTGAGCAGGATGTTAAGGAACCAACAAGGGAGAATACTATTTTAGATCTAATATTGTGCAATATTAACAATCTTGTAGTTAGGGACCCTCTTGGAAAAAGAAGTCATAGTATGATTGATTTTCTCATACAGATGGAGGGTGCAATAGTTAGATCTAAAATGAGGGCATTATGCTTGAACAGGGGAGACTACAGCAGGATGAGGGAGGAATTGGTCAGTATAGACTGGGAGGACAGGCTAGTTGGCAGAACAGTTGAGGAACAGTGGAAGACTTTCAAAGAACTTAACAAAAATATATTCCTGGTAAAAATAAGGGCAGTAAGAGAAGGAATAGTCAACCTTGGTTAACTAAGGAAATAAAGAAAAAGTATAAAATTAAAAGCTCATGTGTACAAAGTAAGCAAGAATAGTGGGAAACTGAAAGTTTGGGGTAACTGAAAGTTTGGGAAAACTTGAAAGGCAACAAAGGACAACGAAATGGGAAATAAGGATTAGGAAGGTAAATTTGTACAAAATATAAAAACAGAGAGCAAATTTTTTTTTATAAATATATTAAACAGAAGAGGGTGGCTAGATGAGAAAGGAAGATTAATATTGAGTCATGAGGAAATGGCTGAGGCATTGAAAAGATATTTTGTGTCAGTCTTCACAGAGGAAGACATGTCCAGCGTGCTAAAGAGCAGTGATAGGGATGCAAAGGCAGGAAAAAGTATCTCAGGGTTGTATATGATGTCATCTATGTACTCTGACAATAAATCTGAAATTTGAATCTGAAAGGGGATACATGTTGAGACAGCCTGTTAGTGTGACAGGTGAGAGCAAAAAAACCTGATGAATCAAAGCTAGAGAAAAACTGAAAATATCCTTTGTGTGCCTTGGTAGAGCAGTTTGTATTGTTACGAGCCCAGAGGACCCCAAAAACCAGCAGTAATAGAAATTCACCAAGACAATGGTTACTTAAACAAAAGTTACTTTTAATTTTCTTTAAACGTAAACTTATTACTATTAACCCCCTTCTAATTCAAAGCGCACATGTATATGTTCAGGAAAATTCTTTGCTTTATTAGTCTAGTCATTCACTTCTCATTTCCCCAAGTTCACCTGTATCACCAATTCTCATACTGTGCACAGAATTTAACATTTATGAATTTTCACCAGGCTCGGTGCTTAAAGGTAAATGTTTACTGCTCAGGAGGTTTCTTGTTGGTTTCAGAGAAATATTTGTTGCTCGTTGGATACACACAACTGATTTCCTCTAATCATCCACTTCAGTGTCTTGCCAAAGAAACTTGCCCCTTTATGGGTTTTCCAAATGATGAGCTCTTCTTCCAGGTCACCACAGAATTCCTCTTGTTTCTTCTAGCCAGCCATTTCCTCTTGTAAGGACTACAAGGGTTTTTCAACAGGCTGAACTCTGAACTCACAACCCATCTTCAAAATGGGGTTTTCAACAAGCTGCCAGCTTGCCATGTTGCAACTTCAATAAGCTACTGCAGAACTCACTTCTCCCTCTCTCTCTCTCTCTCTCTCTCTCTCTCTCTCTCTCTCTCTCTCTCTCTCTAAGAGAAGAATCCTATTCCTTCTTTCTTCTCTCTCATTGCTTGTAAAAATCAATACCCCTCCCAAAGCTCCAAATCAGATCCTTGAAAGATCTCAACCAGCACTTGAGCTTGGACTTCTCCATTTGCACCTACTTTTGAAGTTCCTTCCAAAGCAGTTCCATTGTCTTTTGCAAAGTCACGGTGCCTGGCTATCTAGCTTTAGCAAAGCTCTTGGATTTTAAATGTGATGCGAAGTGTAAGTATCTGTTTGTGAAGTGACCTACACTAAACCCCCAACAATCAATCTCTTTTAAAAAGATATTTATATTATAATATAACCTGTAACAGTATAATGTCAAGAATATTTTTAGGATGGCCAACAGACACTAGAAATCTGATCACCTAAGATGAAAGTGTAAGGCTCTTAAAGTGCACAGTTGAATGATGCATTCCTGAACATTATAATCAAAATCTTGACTGTGACATTGTTCTGCCCACAACTAGAATAGGTTGAGTACTCTGCCTCTTTCACTGGTGGCTATGATTAGTCCATTGCCCTCACGTGCAAAAAGACCCATTAACACATTGCCCCATTAATTTCAATTTAGCCTTTTTAAAATTTAAAGTAATTGAAGGAGTTTGTACAGATTCAAAGCATATGGAAGAATGATTCCTGATTCAATGGACCTTATCACTCTTGTGTTTTACCTGTACTGGTGGTAACATTGGTGAGCTTTCACATTGGGAGCTGATGGAGAATTTATAGTAATCGCTGAGTAGTTGATGGGATGGTTAACTAAATTATGAGACTAGACATCGATTATACTTACAAACAAGTGGCAGATAGAGAGAAATTCACCTAAAAATAAGGTATCTTGCAAAACCATATCCCACAATGAAAAGAATTGAAAAAATATATATTTTACAACATTTACCTTTCATTTCAAATGATCCTAATTCATCAAGCAATGTATTCACTATTTTTTTAAAAAAGATAATGCTTAGGTTAAAACACTGCAAAGTTTCTATGACATATGTTGAACAAACTTGTGATTAAATGTTGATTTTGTCCAAGCTTTGGTGCAGCATGGCCAGTCTCACAAATGAGAAGCATTTAATTCTTAAGCAGATAGAAAAGAGCTTTAATACAGCGTGATTGAACCATATGTCCCATACAATCAAATCACATTGTAATTGCAAAAAATCTCACAGATGCACTGGCTCCTCAGAAACTCCAGCACCATCTGATCCTAAATAAAATGATGCTCAGAAGCTGTTATTAACATGTGGGCATCAGCAATTCCACTGCTGGGGTAAAGGTTCCAATAAAATAAAAAGTGAGAGGCCATTATTGTCATACACACAATAGTGCATGCATATTCGCAGACATGTGCATTTGCACATTCACATACACAATTAGACAGAAACATATGCATTTGGACTCATATGTAAGAGTCCACAAACATTTACACATATATATGTGAATACACACAAATATATGCAGACACACACACACATCTGGTTTTCTGGAGAGAATTTAAGAGTAAAAATTATTCTAGCAAGTATGGAATTCCCTTGAATTTAAAAGGTTAAAGAATGATATGACTGAAGATAACAATCTATCAAGGAGAACTGATGGTGTGAATCCTGCTGTTTGAGAAGTCTGGGACTTGGGGTAGGAGACAGAGGTGTGTGTGCTTAACTTAGATCAGAGATTGCTCATTTTTTGTGATCTAAATATATTGTGGGACAGAGATATGGAGTCACACACCTCACCAATTGGCCTTCAGTCCAGCTCCATTGACTCCTTCTGCCTGATGAAAGCATTTTCAAAATTTTTACCATTTTATAAATCCTGACGTTAACCCCTACCCTTCATTATGTTGGGGAAGTCAATAACATTCACTGATATTTAATATAATCTAACCTCCAATCACCTCGAACTTGAAATCCCTCCTCAAAAGAAAAGTAAAATATTGACTGCTGTGAGTTTTTGTTGGAAATAAAATGAACAAACCTGAGTTTAAATGCTGTGAAAGCACAATATTAAAATATGTATTTGTTCCTTTCTATTATTTTTTATCAATTGAACGTACCTTCTTCAGTTAATCCTTCCAACATCAGTATATTTTATCAAATATAAATTACTTCAAAGTGAAAATTAAGGATCTACACTTAACCATGGACTGTCTTCAATTCTACAGGCATTGGAACTGCTCTAACAAAGATTGTTGAACCATTCATTTTCTGTACATTAGTAGACCAAGGTGATGTAAATAAATGTCGACAATGCTGTTATCTATTAAAACCATGCCCATTGATTTTAAATTTATCATCTAAAGTGCAATGTTGTATTTCTGTACTAATCTGATTGAGGAATCAAGAATTATTTTGTTCTCAAAAAGCATGATTGATATTTAGTTACATGTATTCTATTTGATTCTGATGGTTTTATTACATTTCCAGCAGTGGTGTGTACCTCAGATATCAAAAGGGGAAAAAAATTCCCTTGATCATGTGAGATACATAGAGGTGACCACTGGATGCTGGTTGTATTCACTTCTGCATATTGAGATCTTTTGACTTCAGATGCACTAAGTAAGAATCAAATATGAATTTCTCGATTATAGAAGCATGGGTGAAGACCTGTCTTCTTGTCATGCCCATATCATCACTTTGAGAATTAATCCTGCTCAATCCCATATCCTCATTTCTTGTCCATTAGCTTGTTTACAGAATTAGCTTTAACCTGCTTTTTTTAGGAACAGCATTGCTAATCTTGACAAATCTAAATAGGGTAAAAAAAAAAGTTCCCTCCGATATTTTGCCATCATAACCAGACTTTTGGTTTGAAAGTAGAAAAATACCTTTTTATTTGCAAAGCAACTATCTTTTCTTTTTATGTAGTACTTTCAACACATTTATTTGAGAGCCCAAAGAGTTCCATAACAGTGATTTATTTTAAAACATTGTCACTACTGTTATGTAAGCAAGCCCAGTCTGTGCACAGAAGGGTTTCACACAAAAGAATAAACTACAAGATAGTTTGTAGTTTGTTGGTTTTGATTTTGGGAGAAATATTGTTTGCAACAAGGAGAAAATACCCACTGCTTCACATAGCACCAGCGGATCACTTATATCCTCCTGACCAAGTTCATGACAACCAAAAACTAAAGCACTCTGACCTCAGTATTGCACCGAAGCCCATTCCTAGATTGTGCGTCCATAGTGTTGCAATATATAGAATCTTAAAATTCTCAAATTCCAGTTTAAAAAATTTATCACTATTTGAGCAATTATTGCATTTAATCTTAATGTTGCAAGATTACAATCATAATCCTTTGAAGTTAAAAGAACAGAAAAAGTCTATTCAGCCCATTATCTTATCTGCAGAAATCCAAAACTTCTTCGCTATCTTGTTCTCCTTCCTACTCTCTCTCTCTTTCTCTATCTATCTCTATCTCCAATTATCCAACAAACTCTGATTCAAGCTTTGACTTAAATAGTCCATGTCTTATCTATTCCTTGCAGAAAGGCACTCATTCCTCCACCATCTTCACATAATACCAAATAACCCCTTAGCTTGCTTTTTACTTTTCAAATTCAAACTCTTAATGTGATTTTTTCCTCTCTATTTATGTTTGTAGAATGCAGACATCACTGATGATGTTTGCATTTATTGCCTATAATTTTGCATTTATTTACTATCAACACAGGCACACCCAAGGATGTGTGCTAGCCCACTGCTCATGAATGTGTGGCCAGGCACAATTCCACAAATTTACTGATGACATCACAATTGTCAGTAGAATCACAAATGGCAATGAGGAAGCATAAGGGAGAGAGATAGATCAACTCATTGAGTGGTGTCACACCAATAACCTTGCGCTCAAAGTTAGCAAAACTGAAGAGATTATTGTGAACTTCAGGAGGAAGTCAGGAGAAGACAATTCAGTCCTCATCAAGGGCTCTGTAGTGGAGAGAGTCAAGAATGTCAAATTCCTGTGTATCACCATCTCCATGGATCTGTCCTGGAACCTCCAGGCTGATGCAATCATGAAAATGGTTCACCAGCGGCTATACTTTGTGAGGTGTTTAAGGGGATTCGGTATGTCACTGAAGACTCTTGAAAACATCTACAGGTGTAGTATGGAGAGCATTCTGGCTGACTGTATCACGGAGATGCTAACGCTCAAGACAAGAAAAAGACCAGAAGGCTGTTACCTCGTCCTGCAACATCACAGGTACCAGACTTCACTCCATCAAGGACCTCTAATTGAGGCAGTGTCTTAAAAAAGCAGCCTCTATCCTCAAGGACTCCCACCACCCAGGCCATTCTCTCTTCACACTGCTAATATCGGGAGAAAAATTACAAAACCTAAAGACAAGCGCTCAACGACACAAGGACGGCTTCTTTCCCACTGTCATCAGGTTCCTAAATGATCCATGAACTAAAGACCCTGCCTTACTTTGACTTTTTGTGCACTATTTTTATTTTTTTTTAAATAAGGTGGTTTATATTAAATAAATCACAAAATGCTGCAGGCACCATGGTTGCAGTAAAAATACAAAATGCTGGAGAAGCTCAGCTGGTCAAACAGGATCCTTTATGTCGCCAAGACAAAGATACAGAACCGACGTTTCAGGCTTTTGTCCTTCATCAAAGAATGGTGAAGGGCTTTGATGAAGAGCTCAAGCCCGAAACATCGGTTCTGTATCTTTGCCTCTGCTACATAAAGGATCCTGTTTGACCAGCCGAGGTTCTCCAGTGTTTTGTATTTCTACAGGTTTATATGAATATTTGTGTTGTGACGCTACCCCAAAACAACACATTTTGTGGCTTGTTTATGACAATAAATTCTGATTCTGCTTCTGAATTGAAGAGACACTTAGAGTCAACTACATTGTTGTAGATCTGAAGTCACCTATAGGCAAGAATAGTGGATTCCATTCTCTGAATTACATTACTGAACCAGAACAGGGGATGGAAAGCAATACAGTACTTTCAATGCTATATTAATGGAAACAAGTAATAGTGTTACCCTATTCATTTTATCAAAGGCTTCATTGAAGTCTCTTTTGATCATTTTAGGTTCCAAAGGAAATAATTTCCTCACACCTCTGAACATATCAATTGGTTAATGCTGGTCTGGGTACCTTCGTTTGTCAATTTTTTTTAAATTAAATTTAGATATACAGTATGATAAAAGGCCCTTCCAGCCCATGAGCCTGTGCCGTCCAACTACCCTTTCTTTTCTTTCTTTGGCTTGGCTTCGCGGACGAAGATTTATGGAGGGGGTAAATGTCCACATCAGCTGCAGGCACCCTAATTAACCTACAAACACCCGTAGAAGGGAGGAATCTGGAGCACCCAGAGGAAACCCATACAGATGCGATGAGAGCGTACAAACGCCTGACAGTCATCACAGGATTCATATCTAAGTTGCTGGCACTGTAAGAGCATTGTCTTAACTTCTATCCAAACTTTCAAGATAATTTTGAATACAACATTTAGATGACAAAAATAAACTGGCATTTAGAATGAAACTCCATTTGTATAATTTAATCGTATAATCTGGGAAGAGTTGATAAAAATGAAGAGAGATTAGGTAACAAGGAAACAGATGGGGAATGGGTTTATTCTGTGAGTCAGTATAAACATTGGGCTGAATGGCATTTTATATTGTCACAAGATATTGAAATGTATCTTGAAAATGTATTTAGGTGAAGCTGATTTTTGCAAAGGCTGAACTATGTGATATGTGAGTGAAGTATAAGAGTGAATATATAATGTTCACAGCTCGCTCCAGAACAAGATTGGCTCTGGGTCCATTGCTGGAGCTACATTGCTCTGATTAATAGGCAATTCCATTCCTGTTGTGCCAGAAGACTGCCAGAATGGGGGAATGCTAATTAAATGGACTGTAACGTCAAGCAAAACCTCCATCCCCAAAAGGGAAGAACAATGAGAAAGCATCAAATTGCTCAGCCTTTCATGACTAGTATGGTTGGTGGAGCTTTGTGGTTCACTCCGCTTGTCTACCCTTCCCATTTTTGTGTTCATCCCTAAGCACCAGCGTGGAATATCCCCAAAAACAAAAGCACATGCCTTTATTTTACTGAGGCTGCCTTGAGAGAGCTGTCAGTTACACTGGTTTGGTTCTAGATATGGGTCCAGTCAAAGACAATGTTTCCTGCTTCAAAGGATGGATCTTTATGCAAAATTATGTCCTGATCCATTAAACAATTTTTTAAAATTAAATATATTGAAAGCTGAGATAAACATTTGAACCTCAAGGGGGTAAGGATTGTTATTGATAACCTCCTCTGTCCATTTAAGTCTACCTCCCGATATGATGAATCGATCTACCCCACCTGCACACCATTTGAAAAGAACTTGAAGACACGATGTTAAAGATGCTATCTGAATTCAAACAACAGTTGTTAAGTTAGTGAATTATTTTAATATTAATTGTGCAATAAAATAACGGTAACCCTGCTCATGGCTAATAAAGGGTTCTTAAATTTTAGCAACCAATGGGCTGTTCAATTGATGCCAATCCTTGCACATATCAGTAGGTGCACCTAGTAAAGCAACTGCCTCAAAATCCCAGAGATCCAGTTTCAATCCTGATATTTGGTGCTGTCTGTGTGGAGTTTGCATGCTCTCCCTCCGACCGCCTGGGTTTCTGCTGGTTGCTCCTGTTTCCTCCTGCAATCACAAATATCTGAGAGTCTAATTAGCCAATTGTAAATTGTTCCGGTGTGTAGGTGAATGGTATAATCTGAGGGCAATTTTAAAAATGAATTAATGTAGGATTGGTCTAAATGGATGTTTGGTGGTCAGTGCAATCTCAGTGGGCCAAAGGGATCTTTTCATGATGTATCTGTCATTGACTTTACTGTAGAGTAAAAACATTTTTTTTCCCCACATGCTTGTTTGTATCAAGAGCCTGATTGAGAATGTACACATACCCCTCTTCTGTTCTTAACCTGGCCATCTCATTGAGGGGTTGCGTCGGAAGCAGTGGTCTATTATCAGAGCATCACAACCTTCATCCCCACTGCAGAGTTAATGGCTGGAATTAAAATATAAAGGCCTTGTCTTTCCTCGCACATGCCTGCTTCACAATTAATGGGAATTTATTACTTGGCCTATTTCTTACCAGCCAGGGTCCAAGGGGCAAACCACAACTATCGCTGATGTCACCATCAAGGTCACTGGCAGCAAATGGACCCTGACAAGTGCACTACAAACAGAACATTGCACATAATAGTTGGAGCATGGACAAGCAGCCTGGTGAGGAAAATAAATTTTTAACCCTGCTTTAGTCTTAACCCTTTGACCTCGGTAGTGATTAAACCATGACCTTTCACTCAGCTGGAAGAATTTAGATTGTGTAGAAACAAAAGATGACACTGCATGGAATTCCAGAAATATTTTTATACAGTGGTATTTGGGCAATTCTAAATTTTGCAGCAGTGTTAGCGTAGCGGTTAACACTATGCTGTTACAGCGCCAGCAACCCGGGTTCAGATCCAGCACTGTCTGTAAAGAGTTTGTACATTCTCCCCATATCTGCGTAGGTTTCCTCCAGATGTTCCATTTTCCTCTCACCCTTCAAAACGTACACAGGTTGCACACTAAATGGGGTATTTGTGGGCAGCACAGTACAGTTACCATGTTGTATGTCTAAATTTAGTTTTTTTTAAGGATGAACAGATAAGGGAAGATAAAAATGGCTGCGGTTGGGAGAACAAAGGTGTCCATTGTAGAGTGGAATGCTGAACAGAGTCATTTCATACCCACCTACAGATTTATACAAGTTCTCAGTGACAGTAGGGAAAAGGTCTGAATCCTTGATAACCCCGACCCTATCCATTTATATCCTTTGCTGAGGCCAGGTCCAGAAAGGACTGTTGCCATTGACGATGAAATAATGTCTGACAATATTCTCCTGAAAAATGGAATAGTCCACTCAGCCCTTCAAATCTAGGCTGATCTATGAGCAGTCCTACCAATCCCATTTCCACATTTTTCCATGACACCTATTATCCAACCATTCCCATCAATTTCAGCTGATTCTACTACCTCCTGCCTGCATGATGGGCAATTGGCTACTTGACTTACCAGCCGTCATTGGAATATGGAGGGAAACTGGAGCACCTGGAAGAAATCCATGCAGTCACAGCCAGAACTTAAACTGCATATAGCAGCAGAAGAATCAAGATTGAACAAATGACCCTGGACCTGAAATATCTTCACTCCAACGGATACCGGAGCGTGAACTCACAACTGCAGGGAATAGGAAAGGCAAGTTGCATGGAAGGTAAGGTGGGGCTCAGCTGAAAGTCAGCATTCTTCAGCAGACCTGGTCTTTATTGGGGACCGAGGGTTAACCCCACTGCTTTGTGACTGACAAGAGTGAGCCTAAGCTGACATTTCTCAGATACCTGTATTGACACCATCCCAATCAGAAAACCACAAGTTGCTTGATTTGAGAATTGGAAATCATTTAAAAATCTGATTGACAGCAGACTGACTGAAAGCTCAATGTTTTGCTCAATTTGTATGTTTTCAGCCCTGTCTCTCTTTGTTTATTACACTTCAAATTACACTTAATGGAAATCTGATTTTGCAGCAAACTAACAGGCACTTAAATGGAAGTTTCACACACACCCATTTCCATGTAAGCCCATGAGTTCCTGTGTTTACGTACTTGTGTTTGCACTGGTGAATTGAAGCTATAGAATTGGGTACAATTGCAATGCACAAAGGACATTTGGACAGATGCATGGATAGCAAGGGCTTGGGAGGGCATGGACCAAATGCAGGCAAGTAAAACTAGCCCAGAAAACCAAATCAATTGACATGGACAAGTTAGAACAAAGGTCCTGTTCCATGCTGTATGATTCTATGACTAATTTGTGCTCATATGTTCTCTGTGAAGGCAATTGTCACTGTGTTTGAAAATGTGCATGTATATGCAGAAGTTCTAGTGTGCACATGCACACAGGGTTGTGAGGGGAGGAAGAGGGAAGAACAATCTGTAATTCAGGTTCCTCCCTATTCTTACCAATGTTTACAACAGCCTGGTAATTGAGTTACTGGCAATTGGGCAGAAGTCCTGAGGATGGGCTTTTAGTAAAAGGCAAAAGTGGTGAAATATCGTTACTTGAAGTTGAGATCTTACAGTCGTTTTCTTCTTGGTTAATCCCTTAGGATAGAGACTGCTTTGCTTCCACTCTGTGCATTCAGAGATGGCTGATGCGGCCATGGATTCCAAGGTGCCTGATTGGGTGGGCATGTATACTTTGGAATGTGATGCAGACCTTCCGCCATTCACCTCGGCTTTCCCATTTCCTCCATCCTTAAGATGCACTGGTTAGGAGATCAATTGGAAATTTTTATCCATTTTATAGGTGTCTTTTGAACACCAAGATCGACATTACGCTCCTGGTTTAATGCGATGGGTGTGCCCTTAAATAATTCCTCCTGGCACTGTACTCTTCCACAAATCCAGGCAGATCAAACAGGGTCAATGGCAAGAGGCCCTGAACACGAATCTAGTTAAAATTTGAATCAAAACTGAAGTTTCTGGAAATGCTTAAGAAGTCAGGTAACATCCATAGTTAATGTTCTGACAAAATGTCCCGGGCCTGAAACATTAATTTCTCTTTTCACAGACGCTGGCTGATCTGTTGAGCTTTGCCAGTTCTTTTTTTTTCTCTATTTTTAATGGCCATAAGTATTCTGTTTATGTTTATCCTGCATTAAGTGCTTCTGAAGACTCAATTCATTCTTTTAAAAGAGCTAATTGATTGGAAAATTGGTGTTTCTCAGAGTATTCTGCAGGAAAGTGAATCTGAGGGTTGTATGAGAAGCAATGTGTGTAGTCTGACAATAAATCTGAAATCTAATCAGGTGGGTTTAGATTTAATCTGAGTTTTGTTTTTTAAAAAAAGGAGTGAATAGTTGAGGAAATATTAGAAAAGGAATTCCAGAAAATGAGAACAAAAAAATACTGATAAAATCCATGAAAGATGAAATACCTTATTTATAAAAAAACACAGTTCACTAATTATGTTATGCCTTTTTAAAGAAAGCAAATTAAAAATTATTACGCAGTTTCCACCACCACTGAGGAAAACTGCTCAGAATGAAAGTTCCTGGTAACTCTTCATCTTTCTTCACTTTTATATTATTTCTGTAAAACTTTTCTTTTAAGACTCATATGTGATCCAACATCTATTATTGTGGACTAACTCAAATCTTCTTTCCTTGAGGATCAAAATTAAAAATTTTCTTGTCTGCGCTAATATTCCTATCAGTTTAGTATGCAGAAAGCTTAGCTTCTGAAACAGTGCACATGTGGTACACCATTTTACTTCAGTAATTAGTGACTTAACAATACTCACATCCTTTACCAAAGATCCTTGAGGTTTTAAACTCTTCAATATTCATTAATCCATTCAATAAATCGTTGGCAGAAATCCAATTTTATTAAAAACTTAAAATTGAAAATTACCCACCAAATAACCATGTGAGAGAAATGCCTCATCAAACTTAATTTTAGCACAAGTGTATATTCATTCCCTGAATATACTAAAGTTATAAACTATTTAAGAAGAAAAGCATTAAGTATCCCATTAAATTAATATATCCCGAAAGTGAACATGAATGCGTTAACTAAGTCCAGTAATAAAGCATAGACAAATTCTCTCCTTATTTGTTGTTGCTGGAGGTTTGCTGTCCAGTAAAGATGTCTTAACGGAGCAAAATGAACCTAGTAATGTAATTATCAAAATATTTATTTTTCCACTGCATTGAACCAAATTATAAAAAACACAAATTGTGCTATGCCTGTCATGAAGATTTGATTTCAAAAATCTATACCTCTGTTCAATAATTTTTCATTCAATTCCTTCTCTAACATACATGACTAATTCATGCAATGAAAGTGATTGGCATGTTGGTGGTTTGGTTTCGATCAACTGTGCAGCAGGCGTTCCTCAGGGAATTCTCGGAAAATGACTGATGATTTTCTCCACTCCATGCAAGTCTCAACCAAGAAAGTATTACCAGTCCAGTGGCTGTGCAAAAGAACATCTGGAGCAGGCAAATCTAATGTGGGATTGTTGCAGACACTGCAACAATTCTGTGTTGAGTTTTGAGATCCCGGCTGGATTACGTTGGACCTAGCCTGCGACTTAGGGTTTGCACCAAGATTCTTTATGCTGTCCTCAAAGCCGCAATAACTTTAAAGGCCCCCAAACAACCTCGTAACCCCACTGCTAGGGCTGATCCACAAAGCAAAGCAATTAAGTCTCAAGCACCACAAACCGATAAACCTTTCATTGTTTCAAATCATCTCTGATGAACAAAGATATTTGGAAGCAGAATCAAATAATTAAGGCAATTAAAAATTTAAAGGCTATTAAATAATAGTAAATTTGTTTGAAAACACATTTGGATGTAGTTAATTAATTACAAATGTAAATATGCTGTTACCCAAAGCAAAATATTCCAAAAAACTTAAATAAATTGATGATTGAGAAATACTTGGAAACTCCAGAAAGGATAATAATTAAATATTAGAACATGTTAAAAATAAAATGTCCTATATTTATTTAAGAATGATTTAAGCTACAGTTAGTGATGGGGTCATAGAGTTTCACAGTGTAGAACCAGGCCCTTCAGCGCATGATATCTGTACTGTCCTTTGTGCCCTACCTACACAAATCCCATTGTCCACTTTGTAACTGTATCTTTTATGCCTTGACTTTTTATCTCCCTGTCTAAATATCTCTCAAACACAGTGAATGTATCTGATTCCACCATCTCCACTGACACTTTATTCTAGATATCAGCCACTAATTATATAATTAAAATGTAAAATTTCAATTGAATAAAAATAATATAGAATTAACATTCATTCATATTTTTAATAAAGACTGCTGAACTTGTTTAATGAAAATGCCAGGAATGGCTAAATATTTTTTAAATTTTAATTTTAAAAAAATTAAGACAAAGAGCACAGTAACAGGCCATTTCAGCCCATGAGCCCGTGCCACCCAATTACACCAATTAACCTACATCCCTGGTACATTTTGAACAGTGGGAAGAAACCAGAGTCCCCAGGAAAAACCCACAGAGTCAATCTTGTTACTGATAATGTGGGATTCAAACCCTGGTTCCTATTGCTGGGGCTGTAACAGTATTTTGCTATTTTAACTGTGCCCACATCTCAGCTCAATAACTTAAAGAACACCCATTGAAAAGTATAAAATTCTTATAGGATTTGACAACTTAGGAGCAGCATGTTATTTCCCTTGGCTGAGGAGTCTGGAACTAGAGGGGATAAGTTTAAGGTGAGAGAGCAGAGACTGGAGGGAACTGAGTGTAATCTTTTTCACTCAGAAGGTGGTATATATCTGGAATGAACTGCCAGAGGGTTCCATTATGACATTCAAATGACATTGGACAGATTTATGGACAGGAGATGTTTAGAAAGAATTGGACTAAATTGCATACAAATGAACTAGTCCAGAACATCAACTTGGTCAGAAAGGATGTGTAGGGCTCAAGGGCTTGTTCCATGCTGTTGACTCGTGATTCCAAATGAAGATCAATAGGATGTTAGTGATGGTGTACCAAAGGATATAGGTTCAGTGCAAGAAAGTGATGCTGGAGTTAAAGACCAGCCTTGATATCATTAAATGGTGGAACAGGCTGGAAGGACCAGATGGGATACTTCCTGGTTTGTTCTTTTTTTGTGTTCTGATCTGTCATTGGCTGGTTGTAAATCCTGGAACTGGCTGTTTTGGGCTCCATGGGAACAGCATTGGCACAGAGACTCCAGCAATGGAAATTACTGCCACCTTCTCAGTCTACGCCAGGAAAGTACACCCTGGTGTTAATTATTCCTCTGACAAAAAAGATAAACAAATAATATTTGTCCATCAATTTAAAATTTGCATTCAGGTAACCCTTCACAGCTCATTGCTTTTGCAATGTTCTTTGGCATCTCTACTGACATTGCGAATCAAATGGATCATCTAACTATATAAAATTCTGACAGGCTAGATGCAGGAAGAATGTTTCTGATGTTGGGGATGTCCAGAATAAGGAAGAGGAGGATGTCCTTTGGGACTGAGATGAGGAGAAACCTTTTCACTCAGAGAATTGTGAACTTGTGGAACACCCTGCCACAGAAATGGTTAGTGTAGTGGTTAGCATAATGCTGTTGCAGCACTAGCGACTGGGATTCAAATCTGGCACTGTCTGTAAGGAGTTTGTACATTCTCCCTATGTCTGCATGGCTTTCCTCTGGGTGCTCTAACTTCCTACCACCATTCAAAAATGTATGAGAGTTGTAGGTCACATTGGGTGTGATTAGGTGGCATGGGGCTCATGAGCCTGTAACCGTACTGTATGTCTTTGAAAAAATTTGTTGAGGCTAGTTTATTAGATATATTCAAAAGGGAGTTGGATGTGGTCCAATTGGCTAAAGGGATCAAGGAGAATGGAGAGAAACTAGGAATAAAATATAGGACATATGATTAGCAAGTGATCCTAATGAATGGTGGAGTGGGCTCAAAAGGCGGATGGTAAATTATCTGTTTGCATGCATGTTGCTGCCTGAGTTAATTGCACTCAGACAACATGGTAGACCTCGGTATCAGCTGCTTTTGACTGTTGTACAGATCACAGCTGCCCCAGAATAAAACACAGTCATCCCTTCAAATGGTCATTATATTATAGTGGTTTTTAAGTAAGTTTAATTGCAAACAGAAACATTGAAGTGCTCAAATTCAGGCTGAAAATGTTGTTCACCAGGATTCAAACAGTGTCAGCCATTTTCAGTTATTTTTTATTAGCCTGTGTAAAAATATTTCCTCCCTCTGTAGAATGAACTATTTTCCTTTCTAATGGATGGTGTCAGCCAGGTCTATCTGTCCTGAGGAGGTCAACATTTGCAGATTTAAATTTTCTTGAATAAACTTTTAATTTAAACAGGAAATGTACCAGAGAGATAGACTGGTTGTATAACTCAAATGGTCAATGAGAGTGTTTGACCTTCATAAGAGCCCTCTTCATTTACCCTGTCAATATATTCCTCCACAGCCACTCCTTATTTCATGAAAGGGAAGTTACTGCAAATTATTTCATTGAGCAATATGTTGTTCATTGAAAAGACTGGGTAAATGCATTGTGGGTATTTTAGTACAATATATTCTTATGCAAAGAGAGTGACATTCCAATTCTCACAGAGAATATAGCTTATGAAAAGAAGACTAATTTCCTAAAGACTAAGTGGTATTATGCCAAGATTTGAAAATCATGTTTTTGGAAATTGAATGATTACTCCCTCATGTGGCTATCCTTAAAGTTTGGGGAACATCCATTTGACATCTAACTTAATTATTAAACTTTTTCAAAACCTTAAAGTTCTCTTTTAGGCCATTCCTCTGTCTGGACCACACAGACTCTCTAGATTCCAATTAGGTTTTACTCAGGTCTTGGAATCAAAGAGCACATTGCTGAACTGGATCCCCATGTCCAAACTTCTTATCTGTTGAAGTCAAGTGCACTTGGGTACGTTTCAGTTCCTCTTCTTGTCTCTGAGGGAGTTTAGTTTGGTGATGGAAATAATTAGTGTGACATATAGTACAAAGGAAGTAATAACATTTTCTATTTGATGACCATGACACCCTATATTCTGGTTCACACTCACCTCAGTCATGATCTATTCCTGAAATTATTGAAAACACTCTAATCCTTGTGCCAAAGAAATTGCAAAATGATTAAATGCCTTTCATCAGTCATTAAATTGCACAATTAAAAATCAGCCTATTTACTTTGCGTTTGAAAGCAAAGAAGGAATTAGTTCTATCAGATGCATTCATTTTCCTTAAAACAAGTGCAGACATTTCAGACAGACTACATTGAGTTGCTGAGGATAACGTGCAGTGTGGGCTTGAGAGGGTTCTGCATCCTAAGAGGCTCTGGCAAGAAAGCTTTCTTGTGCAATGATTCATATATGAGCATTCTTTGTGGGGGGAAATTAAATTTACAGTTACAGAGTATTAATCAGCTAGCATCTGTCTTTCTGTTTGATTTTTGCAAAAACAGAACTATTTCTGTCACTTGTAAATAACTAGATGCTCTTGCAGCTTCATTACAGATAGATTACTGCTCAAAAGATAAGCTTCTGCCTCTCAGCCTATACGTTAATGCCATCTGAAAGCACTACAAGTAAATACTTCAAAAAGCTGCTACTTTCGGGACATCTGTCTTCAATCAAAAAACAGCTGATCACTGCTTTATGATGGCATTCTTAATCTATGAGGGTCCCACTGGCTGTTCTGAGCAACATATATCAATCCAGCTCCTGTGTAAATCTAAGATGGATTTTACATGTCAGACCTACTGAAAGAGCAGGTAAGGGCTATATTTACTGCACTTTCTATACTTGCGATATATTTAGTTCACTTACCACTTATCCCACTCATATCTAATCCCACACAAGATAGGTCAGAACAGTGGATGATGAGGTCATATTGTTTTTATGTGACCTGTTTTACTAAGGATGCTGAACTCATAAATTTAATAGGGAATCTTTCTTTAAATGGAAGCTATGCTGAGAGGCATAGCTCAGGATTGTCTGTGTAATTTCCCTTTCAAATTATTCCTGGAGACTGCAGTCTTCACAGTGATTGGGTTGGATTTTCTGCACATAATTACAAATCTATCCACTAGATGCACCTCATAGAAGCATGGAAAAATATAGCACAGATACAGGCCCTTCAGCCCATTGATTCAATGGTGCCCATTGAGTCAATGGCACCCATTTTGACACTCATCCCACCTGAACCCACATTCCTCTACCCCAATTCCCACAAATGTTACCCAGATTCTACCATTCAGCTACAAACGAGGGACAATTTGCGGTGACCAATTAACCTACATCTCTGGGGTGTGGGAGTAAACTGGAGCACCCAAAGGAAACTTACGCAGTCATGTGAAATGTCCAAGGACAGGACCTGAGCTCGAGACATAATCAGGTCACTGAGCTGGAAAACAGCATCTCCACTGGCTGCATCACTGGGCTGTCCTTCATGGAAAAGTTATCTTATCATTAGGGAACTTGTTCAGCGAAGTCCATGGAAATTATTTTGAAAATCAATGCTGTTTTCTGTTTACTGAACAAATAGATCCTGTTTTCTGCAAGTAACAAATTGATTGATACAATGGTGTTATTACATTGCATTTAATGCCTTCCACTTCATTAATAAACTTTGGGCATTATATGGAAGACTAAAGTTAATCGCCACAGGTAAGAATGTGAGACCAATGAGGGTCTTGCTTATAGGGTATTGGCTTAACCACATTACCATAGATCTGAAGTTACGTATCAGATAGCCTAGAATAAGATGATGGATTTCTTCCCCAAAGGATATCGGTAAACTAGGTAAGGTTTTGATTCTTAATGCAAGGTTTTAAACTCATTTCATTTAAAATATTATAAATAACTGATTTCAATTCTTAAGCCATTCTTTTGAGAATGGCCTGATGTTCCCTGCATTGATCTCATGTAGCATGACAACTACATTGCCATAACCCCTCCACTCTGCAAATTATTGAGTTTCTTGGACATCTCCCGAATATGTCCTGATATACAACCATCAATGCCCAAACCAATTAGAAAATCCTCTGTGACAAATATAGGTTTACCACAAAGAAAAGATTTTGCATTGGTCCAATTGCACTGAAATGATCTCTCTCACGTGCGCGTACAAGCACACGTGTGCGCGCACACACACACACACACACACACACACACACACACACACACACACACACACACACACACACACACACACACACACACACACACACACACACTACTTGACCCAGCTGATTGACACTGATATTTTTCATCACCTTCCACTCTTCTTTCAGCTCTCTGCACCATCTTATACCACTTATGAGTATTAACCCTACAGCTGCTGAAATGCATCAGCGTCTAAACGTTTGTCATGTTTAATAAAGAGAATGAGATTAATTATTGAATTGAATACATTTTTTCAGTTCTTTTTTGTGACATGACATAATAGGCAGCCAAGTTTATGCCAGTCCCCAACAGAGTAATCTCATTCCTCCTCTCTTTATTTCCTGTGGCACTGCACTTTACTAGTTCTCACACATAACCATCAGCTCCCCAATATTATGCCACTCCCTTATACTCAGGGATAACTTGTAGGGATAAATTTGCCTACCAGCACATCTGTTGGATGTGTGAAGATAGTTAAACAGAGCCGGAGATTAGCTTTTACCAATGAGAGGTCTATTCAAGAGCAAGAAAGAAACTGTCCTTAAGTCACAAGGTTCGTGTTTTCAACCTTATGTACTTTTTACCTGACAGAAGTGGAGACAAGGGGTAAGATGGGCCCTTCAATATATTGGCAGCTTTCCTGAGGTATAGATAAAGTCAATGGAGAAGTTGGTTTGCATGATAACCTAGCTGATGTTATAATAGCTGGTAAAGCGGGGACCAGGCCATTCCTCAATGATGTTGTGAGAAGAGCACTCAAGCCAGCAAACTTGGGCTTTCACATCAGACAAGATGTGTATAGGCTTGGGGAGACTAGAAAAAGTGACTCTGCAACAGGGAAACAAAACGTTTAACAACAAAAGCAATTTAAAGTTCAGCATAGAACCAACCCAGTGGAGTTAAAAGCCATACCATTACACTGAGTATGGAGAAGATCCTGAATGGGATTTTAATTACCTATTTTTTTTATTACTATCATCTGTATCAGTCTAAGGTGACTTTGCAAACCAATGCCATTTATCACTCGTCTTGCTAATGCCTCCAAATGCACTAATTATATAATTTCTCATCAGGAAGGAAGAGCCTCATCTGTTCACCATCCCTCTGCACTTACCACACCCAAGGTGTCCTTTTACATGTAGACAAGACAAGGGTGCTCCTTCTTAAGGTGCAAGTTACCTGATGTTTCTGGTACTAATTGCTTTGCAGGAGAAAAGGACAGATTCAAAATTCTACAACATCCAAAGCATTCTATTGATTTTGGAGTGCAAGCACTTCGGTATGGTTGGAAACACAGCCATTAATTTGCAGAAAGGAAGATCCCTTGTTAATGTAAAATTGAGAATTATATAACAACCAAGAATAATACCCCTGTTTTGGTAAAATGTAGCTATGGAAATATTTAAAGCAGAGATTTATAATTTTTTTACAAGATTGAGGATGATGGGAATTGGTTCAGAAGTGAAGTTGAGGCCAGCAGAGATCAGCTATGGTCCGATTACAGGGTCAGCACGAAGGGAGCCATCCACAGGCATTGCCCCCAAACAAGGTACTGTGCCCCCTAAACGAGGTGTTGCGCCACGCCCCCATACGGTCTGGCTGTCATACCCAACCTATTCTGTCCCACGTCAGTAGCATCTAGATTAACACACTTTAGCGACTCTCCACCTGTCCCGGCCACGTCACTAGCATACGTCAAGTGCCAGTAGCATCGAGTGACACTTGACACAATAAAAAGACAGCTTCTTGCCCTACATCAGAGGGGCGGACGGTGTTAATGACAAGTATTTAAATGCCAGCAAACCCCCCCACCCAACGTCCCCGTCAGCGCCCACCCACCCACTAAATGAGCCCCCCTCAAAATTGCTAATGCCCTCCTTTAACCAGCCCTGACTGATTGAAAAGTAGGACAGCTTGAAGAGCTGAGTAGCTGACTCCTGCTCGTACTTTCCTGTGTTCTTGTGTCAAACATCAGCACCAAAGTATAAGCCTAGACCTCCAGGCACAAGGAAAATTTGAACCAACAATTTTACAACATGGGCAAGTTACTAAGTCGCAGCGTGATGGGGTGAAGAGTGAAGAGAGGGGATGTAGTGGGCAGCAGATTTATGGATCCATGCTCTGATGAGAAACTCAGCCTTGCTATTATGGAAAACTATGACCTAGTCACCAAGCTACAGTGTGGATAATAATGATCTTTTGTCCTTTTCCAGAATAAAAATAAAAATGTTGCTCCAAAAAGTGAAATCACTTCACATCTTGAAGACACAAGAGACTGCAGATGCTGGAATCAGAAGTTAAACTAACTGCTGGAGGAAGGTTGGTCGATATTCTGCAACAAAACTCTGCATCGGGACTGAGAGTAAATACACAAATTTACTGGAGAAACTCAGCAGATTTCATAGCCCTCCATAGGAGGCAAGATAAATAACCAACGTTTCAGGCCTGAGCTTTACGTCAAAGTATTACTGTGGCCACAGCATCTGAAGACTTTCTTCTTTCACTCACAGTATACTTTACATCCTTCCCAGCGAATTCTCTGCCAATATTCCACTGTGCTTCATATATTATAAACATATTATTTCATTATATGTCTCACAACAGTGTGCAGTGCTATGCAATGCTTTGACAGATTGATATACTTCAGTAAATCAAACTGTCCAGGGCTCAGGCATAGTTTTGTACCAAGAATATGGAAATCACATACAAGCAGGTAACTCAGGCAAATAGCAGAGCAGTACAAAGACAAAGTTTTACGCAGCCTGTAAATGCTGTTGCAGTTTTATCAGTGAAATGTAAAACCATTCAAGAGACACAAGAGATGGGAGATGCTGGAATCTGGACAAATCTGGAGGAATTCAATGAACGAACAGCATCTGTGAAGGGAAAGGAATTGTTGACCTATCGGATTAAGACACTGCAACAGAACTGCTTGAAATAATTAAGATTTCCTAAATTATGCAAAATGTGGAAAAAAAATTAAAATGTACCGAAACACAAAAATAAATAACGGGGCAGAGCTGGACTTTAGGTTGACCGTTTGAGTGATCTCGGAAGGTTTTCAAACACGTTCTGACCACCTAAAGTTTTGACTGTTCTGTGAGGCAGGACAAATGGTAACCAGGCCTCAGGTAGGGAAATGACCACCTGAGCAATTATCCTGACGACCATCTGAAAGCTTAAGCAATCAAATACCTTTTCTGCTGTTTTTGAAATCTTTTAAAAACATTTGAAATATATTAAATTCACTAAATCTTTTTTCCATCTAGTTGTGCGTCTCTCATTAATCTGTGCCCACTTGTCAGGTGAGTTGTAACAATCAGAACCCTTTAAACCTTTCTTGGTCAGGTTTGATTGGCCTTCATTCTGTTCATCCATTATAATGGACCAGGAAACTTGATTACTTCAGCTGGATCTTTGAGAAATGAGTTTCAAATCATGGTAATGTGTGGATACCTCGGCGCAGTTGGTAGAGCTACTACCTAGAACCTAGAGTCCAGGTTCAATCCTCAACTCAGATGCTGCTTGAGTCAAGTTTGCATACTCTCCTCCTTGGTTTACTACAGATGCTCTGGTTTCCTCCCACGTCTCGAAGACATGCGGATTTGGTCAGTTAGTTGAACACAGTAAATTGCTTCTGGAGTGTAGGGTTAGGGTAGCCAGGTGGAGGGAGCTGATGAGAATGTGGGGAGAATAATGCAGGGTTAGTGTGAATGGATGACTGATGGTCACCAAGGACTTGGTGAGTGATGGGCCTATTTCTATGTTGTATCTCAAGTTCAATGTATTACCACCAAGGTGCAGTGAGAATGTTTGTTTTGTGAGCAATCCAGCTAGTCATCTGAGAAAGTAAAACAGTGCAGAGTTGCAGAAAGAGAGATGAGAGAGTTCAAAGAAAAGGCAACATTATTTTACTCATCTGAGTTTCATCTCTATGACTCTAAATATGGAGTCAATAATTACACAGTGTACTCCGTTTCACCACGTGGTGAGGGATATGGATCAAATGCAGGCAAATGGAAGCAATTTAGGTTGCTAACTTGATTGGGATGGATGAGTTGGGCCAAAAGGATTGTTTCTGTGCTGTGTTATTAGGTCGTTTAAACTCTGTATACCATCCTAATCCTCACCATAACCCACTCCAGGGCCACCAAAAGATCTGTCTGAACTATTGAAACATCATTTCTTTTCCTTGCAGTATTCAGCAACTGTGAATATTTACGTGTCTATCCTTTTATATTTATGACCACTTTGACATATTATAGTAATTTAATTCATATTGTTGCAGCTGACCACCTGGGTGGCTGCAGCAAGTAAAAATGTTGGTGTATATGTACATTTTACTTGTGTATATGACAAAAGAAACTCTTCAAATCTGTGACTATGGACCTCTGGCAATGACAGGTTAGAAATAATTTCTTTTATTGTGGTCTTGAATGGAGCAAAACATTTCAGATTTATTGTCAGAGTACATACATGGCATCACATACATTCCTGAGATTCTTTTTTCTGCAGTCGAGGCAGAATTACTACTTTTTGGTAGTGCAAACAAGCCGTGCACAGTGTAAACATGTAAACAAATGAAGAACTGTAAATAGATAACAAATGTGAACAAACTAATTGTGTAATACAGAGAGAATTTTAAAAAATCAATAAAGTGCACAAGTCAGAGTCCTTAAAGGAGTCTCTGATTGAGTTTGTTGTTGCGGAGTCTGATGTTGGACAGGTAGAAGATGTTCCTGAACCTGGTGGCCCTAGTCTTATGGCACCTCTACCTCTTTCCTGATGCTAGCAGTGAGAACAGAGCATGTCCTGGGTGATGTGGACACTTAATGATTGCTGCTGCTCTCCAACAGCAGTGTTCCCTGTAGATGTTCTCTCTAGTAGGGAGAGTTTTGTTTGTGATGTCCTGGGCTGTGACCATTACCTTTTGGAGGGCTTTACGCTCTGGTATTGATGTCCCCATACCAGACTGTGATGCAGTCAGTCAGCACACTTTCCACCACATATCTGTCATAATTTGCCAGAGTTTCTGATGTCATACCAAACCTCAACAAACTCCTGAGGAAGTCGAGGTGCTGACGTGCTTTCTTCATGATTTTGGGTGTGTTGGGCCCAGGAAAGATCCTCCAAGATAGAGACACCCAAGAACTTGTATTTGCTCACCCTCTCCATCTCTAATTCCCTATTAATCACAGAAGTGTACACTTCTGGCTTTTCCTCCTGAAGTCAACAATCAGATCCTTAGTTTTGGTGACATTGAGGGCAAGGTTGTTGTTGGTTCACCATTCAGCCAAGTTTTTAATCTCCATCCTATATGTTGACCCACTATTGTGGTATTATCGACAAATTTCTAGATGGGGTTATTGTCAGACTGAGCCACACAGTCGTAGGTGTAAAATGAGTAGAGCAGTGGGCTAAGAACGCAACCCTGTGGTGCTCCGGTAGTGATGGAGACTGTGGAGGAGATGCTCTTACCAAACCGCACTGATTGTGGTCTGGAGGTGAGGAAATTCACGATCCAATTATACAGTGGAGTGTTTTTCCCAGATCTTGGAGTTTGTTGATCAGGTTTGAGGGATGATAGTTTTAAATGCCGAGCTGTAGTTGATAAAGAGCATCCTAATGAATGCATCTTTATAATCTAGGTGTTCCAGGGCTTTGTTTGGAGACAGTGAGATGGCATTCAGCAAATACCTGTTGCTACAATCGGCAAACTGGAACATATCTATGTCACCACTGATATGCTTCAACACCAGCCTTTCAAAACTCTTCATCACTGTCGATGTAAATGCTACTGGTCGTTAGTCATTAAGGCAGGTTACTGCACTCTTCTTGGGTACCGGTATGATTGATGCTGGTATGATTGTAACAGATGGGTACCATGCCCTGCTGGAGTGAAATATTGAATACATTTCTGAATACACTGGTAACTTGGTCAGCACAGATATCAGCACATACTTAGCCAGGAATTCCATTTTTAATACTCGGCCAAGTAGATCATATTGACCTATCTGTTCTCAAACTTCTCCACCAGCACAGTGACACCCAGTGAAAACTGAAAGGACCTCATGTCATATTTGTTTGGATGACTAACCATCAAAGGCATGAGCAATGAAGTTTCCAATTTCAGGGAACCCTCACCTTTCCCATCCCCCCAACCCACCCGTGTTCCTTTCCCAACCCCCAGTCCACCCAATGATCATCTTTCCACTTTTCTTGTTCACAATTTCCATCCTCCCCCCCCCCCCCCCCAACTTTCTTGCTGGAACTCATTACCTCCCTCACCTCATTCAATCTGACTGACACCAGTATATCAATGCACCTGTTTTTATTTCCTCTCTTGGTTCACATTTCTCATTCTTTTCCCTACCTGCCTATCACCTCTGTCTTATCTGCTTCCACTCATCGCTTACTATAGTGATAGAGTGGTACCACCAGGAGGAGTCAGCGATGGAGTGTGTGGTATCTCGGGAATGTTGCATCTTGGGAATGCTTTACATCTTGGACAGATTTAAGTTTCAAGTCTCCACATGAGGTCTGGTATGTGCATGTTCTGTCTTAGTGGTGTTTGCTTTAAGTGCTTTTATTGTAATAAAAAGAAATATTACATAGTATCAGGAGTGGAAGAAACACAGGAGTGTGCACAGGAATGAAAGAAACACCACGGTGTGCATAATGAATATTAATTGATATCAGCAGAGAAAATATGGAGAGTTTCAAAAATTCTGATGCTGTAAAATGGACTGGAAATGTTGACTATGAGTGGAGGCTGTTTAAATAAAGATTTATGCTGTACCTGTAAGCCATTGGAATTGATAGCAAACCGGACACATGGAAGATTACTTACCATGATGGGGCCTAAAGCTCTAGAAGTTTTCAGCACATTTATTTTTGCCAAGGCATTGAGGACCAGAGCATTGACAAGGTTATCGAGATGTTTGATGAACACTGTTCGCCAAAGAGAAATGAAACCTTCGAGATGTATGTGTGTCACTCATGCAGGGACAGAGCTTTGATACTTTTTAACCGACTTAAAATTAAAATCAAGAATGTATAATTTTGGATCACTGGAGGATTCAGTGATCTGTGATCAAACTGTTTGGAATTAATGATAAGAAAGTGTGAGAGATGTGGCTGCGAGAGTCAAAGCTTTCCTTAGCTGGAGCTGTGAAATGATGCCACACCAGGTAACTAGTTCTGAAGAACGTGAAAAAGTTTGGTGATAAATTGTAAGCACAGTGTCTACACACACACACACACACACACACACACACACACACACACACACACACACACACACACACACACACACACACACACACACACACACAAAATATAAGAGATAGTAAACAACAAAGAGATGGAGAGACATTCAATTGTAAATGATGTGGCAATAAGCATGTGCTAAAACAATGCCCAGCTTATGGGAAAGTCTGTAATAAGTGGAAAGGACAGAATCACTATGCAGAGCAACATTGTGAGCATGACATCAGGGTAATGAAGATAAAGCCATATATCCATGCAAATCCTCTACTGCTCAAAGCCTACAATGGTCAGAGCATCGACACGAAAGATGCATGTAAACTCAAGGTGAAAGTTAAAGATAAAGAGCACCACCTCAGGTTTGTAATAGTCCCAGATGGACATGACTCACTGTTTGGTGACAAAGCATGTGAAAATTTAAGCCTAGTAAAGAAGGTGTACCACATTAACAGTGATAATGCACAGAACAGTGTAGAGGAAATGCTGGATCAATTTCCAGACATCTTCAAGAGGTTTGGAGATAAAAGAGGACACACATCCAGTAGTGCATGCCCCAAGGTAGGTTCCAGCGCCACTAAAAAAAAGTTCAAGCAGGAACTCAACTGAATGAGTACTATGGGTCATAAAGAAAGTGGAGGAGCCCACAGAATCGGTGAATACAAAGGCTTGAGTGAAAAAAAGAGAATAGTGACCTACGCTTGAGCATGGAACCAAAAGACTTGAATGCTAATATGAAGCAGGAACATTATCAAATTCTGACCAGCATTGAAATTACAAGTGAGATGGCTGGTGCAAAGTGTTTCACTAAATTGGACGCATCCCAGGGTTTCTGGAAAATAAAATAGCACAAAATACTGTACATTTAATACACTGTTTGGCCGATACTCCTGTCTGAGGATGCCTTTTGGAATTTCAGCAGATCCGGACATGTTCCTCAGGACAATACAGCACATCATAGAAGGCATAAATGGGGTACAAATGTATATGGATGACATGATCCTATGGGATCCACACAAACACAACACAATGAAAGGCTCATCAAAATGCTACAATGCATTGACACCTATGCATTAAAGTTAAACAGAGAAAACTGTCAGTTTGGTGTGAAGGAAATCACATTTCAGTAAGATAAACTGTCAGAGGCAGGTGTGGAGACAGACAAGAGCAAGGTGAAAGCAATTTTAGAGATGTCCAGACCCATTGACAAAAAAAAAGGCATATTGAGAGTACTGGGAATGATCAGTTTCGTTGGTAAATTCATACCAAACCTGTCTTCCAAAACAGTATACACAAGTAAGTTGTTACAGGCCAAATGTATCATTCTTATGTTTATTAATCTGAAACTTAATAAAAAGATTGGAGAAAAAAGCATTATCAATGGGCTTCCTTTGAAAAGGGTACATGAGGGCACCTTGGAATGGAAAAATTAAAGAGGAGGATCAGAACTGCTGTTTATTGGCCAGGAATAAATATAGACCTTGTGTGATAGTACAGATCTATCACCAATGTATATAGTGCATATAGTTACAGTATCTAGACTGTGCTTACAGCGATTGGCTGAGAGCTAAGCCACGCCTACTGTCTGGGCCTTAAAGGGTTGTGTCCCTAGCCAGGTTGGATCATTCTGGACTGGTCGGCCACCTGTGAAGAGCTCCTGTCTTTTACTAATAAAAGGCTTGGTTTGGATCAACAAGTCTTTGATTCTTTCGACGAGCTCTACACCTTGACAGGATGGTTTCCAGCTGTGAGACCTGTTTGAAGAGCTACACACTTAAAAGTTTGTGTGGCAGATGTTTGAGCTACATTTGTGTTGAACTTTAAATTGCAAGAATACTGTATTAATGTGTCATGTTTGATTAAAAATCTCAAGGAAAGGGGATGTAGTGATAATGTACTACCACCAGGAGGAGTCAGAGATGGAGTGATTCGCATCTGGAGAATTTTGCATCTTGGGAATGCTATTGCAACCTGGGCAGATTCAAGATGGAAGCCTCCACAAGAAATCTGGTTTGTGTGTGTTCTCTTTTAGTGCTGTTTGTTTTAGTTAATAAATCTAATTAAAAAGAACCCAAGTTTCTTTATTGTAATAAAAGAAACATCACAACTTATCTGCTTCTGTCTCTTACTTCCTTCCCCCAGTTCATCTGCCTAATCTTTTCATCCCTTATCTGTTTTTATCTATCACCCACCAGTCCCTCTCTCACCCCTCCATGTTACTTTTATATCCTGGCTATCTTTCCAATATAGTTTCTGTCCTAATGCAGGATCTTGACCTGAAATGTTGACCGATCCCTTCACCTATCCAGGAACTGCTTGGTCTGTTCAGTTCCTCCAGCAGTTCAGTTTTTGCTTTAAGCCTTTTATTGCTTCCTTGATCCAGCTCATAGTCCATAAATGTCAGAACACGAGGTGATGGACTGGTGGGAATGAGGATGGGAGAGGGGTGGTGCAGCAAATCTGTTTTTCTGTGACTTTGTAAGTTACATTCAACAAATGGAGTCGATCAAGTGAGGAGTGAAAAAATTCATTTTGTGACAAGTGTGTCAGTGGGTTCATCAGGAGTCGATGACAACAAATCCATAGCTGAGGGGAAAACTGACAGACTGGAAAACAAGAAACTATACCACTGATCCCACTTAGGTTCCTACCTTTCAGCTGTCTATAACATAATCACACACCAATTATTGCTCCATCTCCAGCAGCAATCATTCTTCAGACAACAGTGCATATGTCTTAGAGGTTTAGTGCTTCAGAGCTGATAAAATGCTATGGAGAGAGAGAGAGAGAGAGAGAGAGAGAGAGAGAGAGAAGGGGGGTGTGCTTGGGAAAGAGAGGGATAGGTGAAAGAAGGGAAGGGAGAGAAAAAGAGAGAAGGGAAGGAGATGGGAACAGGAGGTGAAAATATGTGTGTGTGAGGGAGAAAGAGAGTGAGTGGAGTTGGGAAAGGGGGAGGAATAGAGAAAAGGGAGAGAGAGATAAAGAGATGGTAGGATGGAAGAGAGTAAAAGAGCATGAGAGAGAGAGAGAGACAGAGAGAGAGAGGGGGTGTGCTTGGGAAAGAGAGGGATAGGTGAAAGAAGGGAAGGGAGAGAAAAAGAGAGAAGGGAAGGAGATGGGAGCAGGAGGTTAAAATATGTGTGTGTGAGGGAGAAAGAGAGTGAGTGGAGTTGGGAAAGGGGGAGGAATAGAGAAAAGGGAGAGAGAGATAAAGAGATGGTAGGATGGAAGAGAGTAAAAGAGCATGAGAGAGAGAGAGAGAGACAGAGAGAGAGAGGGGGTGTGCTTGGGAAAGAGAGGGATAGGTGAAAGAAGGGAAGGGAGAGAAAAAGAGAGAAGGGAAGGAGATGGGAGCAGGAGGAGAAAATATGTGTGTGAGAGAGAAAGAGAGTGAGTGGAGTTGGGAAAGGGGAGGAATAGAGAAAGGGGAGAGAGAGATAAAGAGATGGTAGGATGGAAGAGAGTAAAAGAGCATGAGAGAGAGAGAGAGAGAGAGAGAGAGAGAGAAAGAGAGAGACCATGAGCTGATCAGTTCTCCCACACAGCCCCACTCCCCTGCCTTCTTCCCATAACCTTTGTTACCCTGACTATTCAGATACCTATCAACCTCCATCTGAAATACATTCAACGACTGCCCGTGGTAGCAAATTCCAGAGGTTCACCTGTCTCTGGCAAAATAAATTCCTCTGTATTAAATGGGTGCCTTTCAATCCTGAAATCATTCCCCTCTTGTCCTAGACTCCTCTCCCATGGGAAATAGCTTTGCCACATCTACTCTGTCCAGGGCTTTCAATTTTGAAATCTTTCTAAGAGGTCCACCCTCATTCTTCAGTCCAAGAGTTGTCAAACCTTTTTCATGTTAATCACTTCATACCAGAAATTATTCTTGTAAATCTTCTATGAACCTTCTTCAATGTAAGCTTATCACTTCTTAATAAAGGAGCCCAAATCTATACCCCGTACTCCAAGTGAGGCCTCACCAGTACCTCAAAATCACATCCCTGCTTTTATATCCTCTTCCTCTTGATATAAATACTAACTTTGAATTTGCCTTCTTCACCACCAATTTAACCTGAAGGTTAACGTTAGGGAATCCTGCCTGAGGGCTTTTATGTCCCTCTGAATTTTTTCCCACTCCAAATAATAGTCTTCCCTTATTTCCAACATTGTATTTCATTTGCAACTTCTTTGCCCATTCTCCCTAATCTAAGTCTCTATCCATTTCCTCCTCATGACCTGTCCATCCACCCATCTTTATAGCATCTGCAAACTTAGCCACAAAGCCACTTATTCTGCCATCCAAATCATTAATATACAATGTAAAAAGAAGTGGCTCCAACACTGACCCCAGCTGAACTGGAGAGAGAGAGAGAGAGAGAGAGAGAGAGAGAGAGAGAGAGAGAGAGAGAGAGAGAGAGAGAGAGAGAGAGAGAGGGAGAAGGAGAGGGAGAGAGAGAGAGCGTACAGATCAACCCCATGATCTGGCTGTATCACTTCAATGGGCAGCTCAATAGTGCTGCCTCATAGCTCCGATGACCCCTGTTCGGCCCTGACCTCTAATGCTGTCTGGATACAGTTTGCGCATTCTGTGACAGTGTGGATTCCCCCAACCCAAAGAGGTATAGATTGGTAGGTTAATTCACTGCTGTAAATTGCTGTGGCTGTGCAGGTGAGTGACAGTGTTTTGGGGAGGGAATTGATGGAAAGGTGAGGAGAATGAAAAGAAATTAGCGTAGGATGAGTGTAAATGAGAGGTTGATGGTTGGCGTAGACTCTGTGGGCTGATGAACTTGTTTCTCTGCTTGGATCCTTTTATGAGTCTACAGAACTATACTTGGAATTTCTCAGGCACAGATATGGTTTTGATGTAAATTTTGATTGTGGAGCTACCTTTAGGCTCCAGCTTCAGGTTATGTAATACATTATGTCTGTGAGGAGACGGGTATTAATTATAACAGGAGGTCCACGACAACTAATGCTCCCAGCCATTACTATCAACAGGAAGTAACATCAATAATGGCTTACAGAGGGCAAATAGTTCAGGCTGGTTCATTTTGCACCATCAAAATCTTGATAAGAATCTCAACAAAGAATCCCGAACTGAAACATTGACTGACAATATAACTCCATTCACACTGCCTGCCCCTCTGAGTTCCTCTAGCTTCTATTTGCTTATTCTTTTACATCATCATCAAGAGTTGAAATGCCTCCCCCTTTATGACCTCTCCAAAGTTTATTGACCATGAATATGTCCACTGCCCAACTGTTGTGCAAAAACTGGCAAATCAAACTTACCTGATAAAGGAAGTTAATTTCTTGCCAAGCAATCGAACCAATCACAGTGGGCAGAATTTAAATGAGCCATCCCACATTAATACCAGGGTCCTTTACTGGACTGTTTTTGTGGTTCCAACACTTTCCCCATCAGCCACAAGACTGCAAGTCATCCTAAGGGACCATTTAAGAAGAAACCGCTAAGCCACTGACACAACTGACCAGCAAGATCCCACATACAGCAATGTGATAATGACATGATCATCTGTTTTGTTTTATATAAAGGATGCTATATGAGTTATGCTTTGGAGAAATGTCCAAGGTACTCACCTGTACATGAATGCCATCTCCAATGAATGAATTTTGAGACTGGCTTTACCTCGAGATCCAGCCTCTCCCAACAGGCACTAACCATGGCAAGTCAGGTAGGAAGTGGTTCAAGAGAGCAAATAACATGGATTCTGAAGCCCAATCCCAATAAGTTAGGATGGCACGGTTGGTGTAGCAGTTAGTGCAACACCTTTACAGCGCCAGCGATTGGGACATGGGTTCAAATCTCATGCTGTCTGTAAAGAGTTTGTATGTTCTCCCCATGCTTGCATGGGTTTTCCTCGGGGGCTCTGGTTTCCTCCCACTGTACAAAAATGTACCAAGGGTGTAGATCAATCGGGTGTAATTGGGCGGCACGGGCTCGTTGGCCAAAATGACCTGTTACTATGCTGTATGTCTAAACTTAAAAATAAAAATAAATGTGACTAGAGAAACTAAGTAGCTAGCAATTTCTTTAACTTAATCTTTAACTTAATCAATGTTGAGAGTAACATTTAATTAGCCATATTTTATAATGCCCCATAAATGCTTCAAAGAATTTGTACTTCTGTTTTTGAGGAACATTTTTGTGACAACCGCTTCAAATCAGAAATGTCTGAGAGCCACACCAGGCATTGAAGTGTTCTGCCCTTACACAGACATCCAGACAGTCTCAGAAAGTTGTGGAAGGATCTTGTGCCACATGTAGCAAGCTGTAGATAAACAAAATGTGTGCTTTGATTTGTGAGCAATCAAGTTATTGAGTCATGCAGCACAGAATCAAACCCTTCAGCCCAACTACGGTCATGATCTATTCTAATCCCGTTTACCTGCACTTGGCCTGAAGTAATTCTTTTCCATCATACCCTCTGCTTCAACTTCAACTTACCTTCTGTGCCAATTCCTCAAATCCTTGATCTTTCCAAAATGTATCTACTTTCTCTTTAGTAGTCCATGCAGCCTTGGGGTGTCTCTGTGTTGATGTCGATCTGTACTGATTGAGGTCTGCAGGTGAGGAAGTTGAGGATGCAGTGCAAAAGGATGAACAGAGTCCCAGATCATTTAGTTTTGTCATAGGTTTTACTGATATGATGGTATTGAATGCCAAACTGCAGTTAATGAACAACAGCCTGATGTTCAGGAGAAATTCAATTATTTTTTTAAATATCAGAGAATTGAGTGCTGTGGGGAATTGACACAGAAGAGGCGATGTAGCCTGGGACAGATCAGCTATGATCAAACATGATTGGATTGAATGGTGGAGTCTACTTGAGACACTGAATGATGTCAGGCTGCCTCCCTCAATGTCCTACTGCTCTTTATAAAGCTGCCTACTCAAGGTTAACCACCTGAGAAGTGAACTGGACAACATGGATTACAGGGAAACCTTGGATTGGTTGGCATGCTTTTCTGTAAAGCTTAGAAGACCAAGGAGTGATTTAATTGAGTTGTATAAAATTAAAGGAAATCTCTGCAAGAGGAGCAGGAGAAGAAAGGACATTTTTTTCTTGGTAAAGAGGTTAATAACTAGGGGCTTGGATTCAAGTCATCAATCAAGGCTTAGAGGGGATTTGAAGAGAGTAAGATTCCCCCAGGGGGCAGTAGGGATCTGCAACTCACTGTATGAAAGGATGATGAAGGCTGAAACCTTCATCACACACAAATATGACTGAATGAATGAGTGCTTGAATAGTCATGATCAGCAGGGGTAATGTCTGAGAGTTGGGAAATACGATTAATACAAATACTGCAGGTTCTTTTGTTTGCATAAACACAATGGTCCAAATATCATCCTCTACGCCGTAGTTCTATGTGATGGTTCTATGAGATTCCAGAACAAGAGGGCACAGTCTTAGAATTATAGGGTATCAATTTAAAACAGAGATGAGGAGAAATTTATGGAGCCTGAGGGTTGTGGGTATCATTGACTCATACAACTGTGCAGGCTCAAGTTCAAGGAGGAGATTGATAGGTATCCAATTAGTTGGGGTATCAAAGGATATGGGGAAAAGGCCAGAAATTAGACCGAGATGTGAGAAAGGTTTAGTTCATGATGGAGCAGACTCAATGGGCTGAATGTCCTACTCCTGTTCTTTTATCTTGATTAAAACAAGGCTGAATAAATCAATGAATGTCAACCATGCTTTTGAAGACTTTGAATGCTCGCCACCATTCTTCAAATGAGACAGTATTCCTGGTATAATGTAGACAATTGTTGAGAGTCACATTTTGCCTGCTAGTTGAGAGGGAAGTATTGAGTGAGGACACTACGAGACTAGACAGCTTATAAGACAGTTTCAAAGTGACCCTTAATGTTTATTGCCAATCAGGTTGAGAAGCCAACACTAACAGTGCAGCCTGTCCAATGCCGGACAAGAGTGTAACCGAGGTTGTCACACATAGTTGGGGAGCTGAACGACTGGCCACACTAGGGGGTGTGCAGAGTCACACCATCAGAAGGGTGACACTATAAAATTTTTGTGCAGTGTTTTAGCAGAAATTTATAATTTTTTATAAAAATATCCCTATAGTTAGTTATAACAACAAAAATATTTTTTCGTAAGTCCATTTTAAATGCATCAATATACCAGCAAGGCTAAAACTCTATGCTAAATCACTTTTTGAATCTTCTAATGTGATCCAGTCAGATCTGTCATTATTATACAATTACTACGATGCTTTGAATCACGTGGTTTCGTCTGCAAGCACTACAAGCTGGTGTTCTCATTGCTGCTGGTGTCTTTATAGTCACTGCTTTTGTCAAATTTTCTGGAGTTTTAGCTACAATATTGTGGTAATTAGTATTTCTGAACCTATATCAATAACCTTTTTTGAGAATGAAGTAGTAATTAAATAAAATGAAAGAGAAAAATCTGTTAGGCCTCAAACCAGCAACAACAGAAGATGCAATTCAAAGGGTTACATTTTAACTCTGTTTATTAATTCTTTCTTTCTTTGGCTTGGCTTCGCGGATGAAGATTTATGGAGGGGTAAATGTCCACGTCAGCTTCAGGCTCGTTTGTGGCTGACAAGTCCGATGCGGGACAGGCAAACACGGTTGCAGCGGTTGCAGGGGAAAATTAGTGGGTTGGGGTTGGGTGTTGGGTTTTTCCTCCTTTGTCTTTTGTCAGTGAGGTGGGCTCTGCGGTCTTCTTCAAAGAAGGTTGCTGCCCACCGAACTGTGAGGTGCCAAGATGCACGGTTTGAGGCGAGATCAGCCCACTGGCAGTGGTCAATGTGGCAGGCACCAAGAGATTTCTTTAGGCAGTCCTTGTACCTCTTCTTTGGTGCACCTCTGTCACGGTGGCCAGTGGAGAGCTCGCCATAGAACACGATCTTGGGAAGGCGATGGTCCTCCATTCTGGAGACGTGACCCACCCAGCGCAGTTGGGTCTTCAGCAGCATAGATTCGATGCTTGCGGACTCTGCCAGCTCGAGTACTTCGCTGTTAGGGATGAAGTCGCTCCAATGAATGTTGAGGAAGGAGCGGAGACAACGCTGGTGGAAGCGTTCTAGGAGCCATAGGTGATGTCGGTAGAGGACCCATGATTCGGAGCTGAACAGGAGTGTGTAACAATATAATGTCTTAACCCAATTAACCCCACTATAAGCAGCTATAACAAATATACAGATATCTTATCTTTATAAATAGTATGTATGTAAAAAAAAACACAGATCATTTGATTCTGTGCCCAATATTCAAAAAGATTTTTAAAATCTCCCCAAAGAACCCCAGGACAGTCAGTCAAGGAAGTCAACCCAAAAAACACAGTCCACAGAATTCAATCTTAAAGCTCAATGTTCAAATTCAGTTCTTTAACTGAATAACAAAAGATTGTCATATTGAACGTTGAAGAGAGAAATGACTGATGTCGTTTTGCCATAAGCTTACGAATTCTTTTTCCAAGGCTTCCTTAAATGACTTCCATTAGTTCTCAAGTTGTGATTTTTAACTCTTCATTAACCAATGAGGCATGCGCCTTTCACACAGCTCTCCAGCTGGTCTCCGCCGATCCAATGACTGCTTCAACTGCCGTTCTAACTGCTGTTCTCAAAGTTCCATTTTCTCTCTGTCTGCACAGCTCGGCCCAGCTGCACCACACGCCACACAGACTTCCCAGCAGAATTCCATCCTTAATGATGACAGTCCACAGTCCAAAAGGTCAGTCCATAGACCATAACAAATCAAAAAAGGTTTCCGCTTAGTTACGAATAATGTTGTAACTAATAATGTTTTCTTACTGAATTTTCACTTTAACCACTTGAAACTATGTAAATATAAACATATTTAGGCTGTGCATATTATATTGTAATTTAAAGGTGTAATTTTAATTTAGCTAGTTGTTTATCTCACTACTATTGCCATTATATTCAGTGATATATGGAAATAATGATTTATGAGTATCATTAGTTAAAAAAATATTACTAAGGATTCAGTATGGACTGGTACGGGAGGAGGTCCATGGGGGTGGAGGTGGGGCAGCCGGGGTGGGTGCAGTGTCACCATGAGTTACCTCACTGGGTGACACAAACCCTAGTGATGCCACTGAGCTGAACCAGTATGATCCTGAACAGAAAACAATGCATGCCTCCCATCCCAGCATCATAGTCTAGCATCCAACAGTCATGTGGGAACTTCTAACTGAATCATTCCCAAATAGCACAAGGCAATCTTTTCTTCATTGCAATTCACGCCTGCACCCAACAGATAAAGATAATGTTGGTAGTGCCCTGCTGACTGTCAATCAGCAGTTTAACAGAGAACTGTCAGCTGGCTACATTGCACTATTCAGTACATCCTGGACATCGGTCAGATGTCGGCATGTGCAAATCTCTGCTCCGCAGCCCAGGTCTGGAACCGTACGTGGCCTCACCTGGGGAATTTAAATTTTTTTTTAGATATACAGAAAAGTAACAGGCCACTTCGGCCCACGAGTCCATGCCAGCTAATTTACACCCAATTACCTTACACCCCCAGTATGTTTCAAATGGTGGAAGGAAAACGGAGCCCCCAGGGAAAACCCACACAGACACAGGGAGAACATACAAACTCTTTACATACAGCGCAGGATTTGAACCACAGTCCCGATCACAGGTGCTGTAAAGGCGTCATGCTAACTGCTACGCTAATCGTGCCACCCCAGATTTCAGATACTCTGCAGTTTTATATTTTTCCACATCTTTTTCAATGACCTTCATTTAAAAAGTTATCCATTACATTTTACTTAGCTTTAATACCTTTCATTAATTTCTGTGATCTTGGATGTTTTCAATAAATGCATTTAGTTTATTATTACCTTTTTTACCTACACAAAAGAGTCTGGAAAAACAACCAATGGAAAAACCTCACAAAGATAAGCATATACAGAGCCGTTGTCATACCCACACTCCTGTTCGGCTCCGAATCATGGGTCCTCTACCGGCATCACCTACGGCTCCTAGAACGCTTCCACCAGCGTTGTCTCCGCTCCATCCTCAACATTCATTGGAGCTCTTTCATCTCTAACATCGAAGTACTCGAGATGGCAGAGGTCGACAGCATCGAGTCCACGCTGCTGAAGATCCAGCTGCGCTGGGTGGGTCACGTCTTCAGAATCTTCCCAAGATCGTGTTATATGGCGAGCTCTCCACTGGCCACCATGACAGAGGTGCACCAAAGAAAAGGTACAAGGACTGCCTAAAGAAATCTCTTGGTGCCTGCCACATTGACCACCGCCAGTGGGCTGATATCGCCTCAAACCGTGCATCTTGGCACCTCACAGTTTAGCGGGCAGCAACCTCCTTTGAAGAAGACCACAGAGCCCACCTCACTGACAAAAGGCAAAGGAGGAAAAACCCAACACCCAGCCCCAACTAACCAATTTTCCCCTGCAACCGCTGCAACCGTGTCTGCCTGTCCCGCATCGGACTTGTCAGCCACAAATGAGCCTGCAGCTGACGTGGACATTTGCCCCCTCCATAAATCTTCGTCCGCGAAGCCAAGCCAAAGAAAAACCTTTTAAAAATAATTCATATCTTTTTCAACTCTTCTTGCATGTGTCTGATCCTTAATTAAGAAAGCCTTTGACAACAAAAAGCTATCAAAAGGCCATTGGGAAAGTTATAATCATGTAGCATGCAAACAGGTTCTTTGGCCCATCTTGTCAATGCTGACAAGGTACAGCCCCAACTGAGTCCCAGTTGTCTGGATTTGGCCCAGAGCTCTCTAAACCTTTTCAAACCACATTTTTTAAAAATGTGGCTGTGCTGCCTGAGCAGCTGTAACACTGCCGCTGCCACTGGTGGGAACCCAGGAGAGTGGAGACACAGCGCTGCTACAAAGGGTTCAACCTCCTGGTCCAAGTACCAGTGACTCTGTGCAGGCAATAACCAGTCTGTTAAAGGAGATGATGGTGCAACCATGGGTCCATGCCCAGGATAGCAGTGCCAGAGTTCTCCAACAGCCATGAGGGGTTGCAGACTACAGGGAGCAGCGGATTAGTCCAGGGTATCAGAAGCGAGAGCAACCCACCCCATCCCCCCACAATGAGAAGGAGATGACCCTTCAGTGTGGTGATGATGGCAGCGGTCCAGAGCAGGGCTCAGTGGCTGAAGGACTCACACAGCTGCAGGTAACTTGCAGTTGCAGACTGTTGAATAATGGCTCATGGGTGCCAGATATCAGAGCTGGAAGGCAAGAGGGTGCTGAGCGCAGGAAGGGCTCCCGAAAGGCCTCGGACGCTGAAGGTTTCCTGATCGTATCGGAGGTTTGGATCTGGAACTCATGTTATCACTGGATTGATAACTATGCTCTCTCATTTTAGATTTCCCCCCCTCTAAGAAAGACTGTGATTATCTACCCTTTGCATGCCTCTCATAATTTTATAATCCTCTACAAGGACAACCCTCAGCCTCCTTCCTTCCATGGAAAACAGACCCAACCTGTCCAGTCCAGAAGGGAGTAGCTCAAGATTGGTCACCGGCTCACTTACCACCCCATGGAACTGTCACAGCCCTCAGACCTGGAAATTGATTTGATTCACCAGAAGTCAGAGCAGCAACAGGAAGTGAAGATTTTGTTTGGAGCCAGTGGTATCTTCTCTCTTTGTGAGATTGAATTGGTAACTAAACTTTAATTGGGATTTCAAGTGTTAACTCAACATTTTGGGTGGATTTAGTATCCACCTACATGTTTCATTGCATTTTCAATGGATCCAGTTACAGCAAGCGCCAACGTAATTAAGCAGCAATATAAAGTATAATTACAGAGGAGGAGTGCCTGAAATGCATCAAGTTAATATTTTCCATCATAGTTAAACATGGAAACTATTATGTTGTATCTGAACTGGTACTTAAGATGGTGATACAAGAGACTGCAGATGCTACAATATGGAGAAGACAGTGCTGGAGGCGTTGAGCAGTACCTCTGGAGGTGGGGGGTGGGGGTGGGGAGACCATATGTCAACATTTCATGTTGATACCTTGCATCAGGGAGGAGCCACCCCTTTCTCTCTTTGACCCTTTAAATTCCATCAACCGTTTGCTGTTTTCTCAGTATTTAAGGTTGTTTTCCAACTCCAGATACCTATATTCAACCCTGACCACTGGTGCAGACAACAGTCTGGACATCCTCACTGTGACCCCTATGGCTTTCCTCAGGGTGCTCCAGTTTCCTCCCACTTTCCATAGATGTGAGGGTCTGTAGATTAATTGACCTCTGTAAATTGCTTCCAGTTTGCAGGTAAGAGGTAGAATCTGGGGGTGTTAATGTGAATGTAGGGAGAATAAAAGATAGTTGTTTCAGTGTAAAAGGCTTGTGGATGTTCAGCATAGAATTGATGGGCCAAAGGTTTGTTTCCATGCTGTAATAACTTTAGGACACAAATATTTTCTTCCCTGCATTATAACGACAAAAACAGTGGCATTGTCTGATGTTTTGATTTTGGTAAAAGACTAAATCAAGGTCATGCCTGATCTCTCCCAGGTGCAAGTGAGAGATCACCCTGCACTACTCTTCAGAAGATCAAGGGAAATCTCAGTGCCCTGACCAGTTCCTCAGACAACATTGCTGAAACAAAATCACATTTTATTACAAGATGGAAGAAGGTCAGAATGGGAGGAACTACAAGATAAAGGGACTATAATTTAAAACTGAGGTGCAAAGGAAGTTCAAGCAAAGGGTGGGATTCTCCATCCTGCAGGGTTGTAGGGTCCAGATCTTTGGAGATATTTAAAGAGGAGAAAGATAATTATTTAAGTACTTTTGCTAACTATACCTTAATTACCGTAATGGTTGAATAAAAAGCCTCAAATATACCTTTTCAAGGACAATTAGATATGGGCAATAAATGCTGGCCTCACCAACATTGACCACAACCCATGAATGAATATTTAAAAATCTGCTTTACTCTTAGTACGATGTCTTTCCTTAAAAGAACAATAAAGACTGGAACTTTAACACTCTCCTTTATTTCTGTGTAACATAGAGAAAGCTCAATTATAACTATATAAATGGAATGAAGACAGAAGATTAATGTGAAATGTATTCCCATATGAAAAGGGTGACAATCACATTACCAACATGAAATCTTAAATATGAGTATCCCGCTGTCATTTTTTAATTTAATGGAATTCATTCACACTTCAACGACACTCCCTTGGGGAGAAAGTAATCTTCATTGCTACACTAAATGCTTGAGAAAATTTAACAAAAGAATTTGGAACTAATTGGTGACTGGTATAGTGGTGCAGCCCCAAGGAACTGGGTTTGAATCTTAGCTCCAGCACCGTCTGCATGGATTTTGCATGTTCTTTGCATGATGGGTTTCTTCTAAGTGCTCTAGTTTTCTAACACATTTCAGAGATAGCATTGCAGTTAGCACAATGCTATTACAATGCAAGTGACCCAGGTTCAGATTGAGCACTATCTAGAAGGAGTTTATATATTCTCCCCATGACTGTGTGGGCCTCCTCTGGGTGCTCCAGGCTCCTCCCACATTACACAGAAGTTCAGGGTTAGGACATTAACTTGTCAGATTGGTGTAAATCAACAGTGCTGACTCATGGGATGGAGGGGCCTGTTGCCATGCTATATCTCTAAACAAACATCTCCAGGATGTGACCGTAGTTTGATTGCCTACTGCAACTTACCTCAATTTAGATTAGTGGCACTCCTTCAATTGGCAACAAATTCAAAAGATTCACTTCCCTCTGGGAAAAGGGAAGGGGCAATGAGGGTAATGGGACTTGACCTTGGAACCTGATATGGATCAAACTGGCTGAATGCTTTGTTTCTGGGTAGTTATTGTGGTGTGGTACACCACTGGCCTACTGCAGGAGCAACCTCTGTACTTGCAGAAGAGCATGGGGACAAGACAACACCTGGCCGGCTGTCAATCAGCCGACCTGAATAGACCAAGCCCCACCCGATTGGGTGTCAATCACGCTCTGGGATATAAGCCTGAGCCGACCCTTCGAAGTCACTCTCAGAGTTTACAGCAGCTCTCCTCACAGCTGGCTCTGTGGAAGTTTTACGTCAAATAAAGGCTGTTGTACAGTATTTTGGTTTTGTGTGTTTGCTTCTGACCGACAGTGCACCACAATTTATTCAACGTAAATTTTAAAAGCTGCTATGGAAAAGCTCCTGAGCGCCGGGAGCCTTGAAATCGACCCAGCCGGAAGCACAAACACGCTTCAAGATCTGGAAGCACACGGTCAAAGCGATCATCGAGGCTCACGCCGACGACATCCTGGACTCCGATCGAAAGAGACTTGTCTTACTCTGATCAAAGCTGGGTCCCCCAGCCTTCCAGGCTCTCAAAGACTGCGCCGGGAACTCGGAAGTGATGAGCACCATCCAGACCATGTATAAGCCTCCCACAAATGTGGTCTTTGCAAGGTACATCCTGAGTATCCGAGCCCAACTACCCAGGGAGGTGGCTGAATCTTACCTGGGACCCCTGCATGAGTTGGCCTGACCTTGTCTGCCTGAACCCGGGTAAATTAAAGGGAGGTTGAGAGGCTGATCAGGGATGCCTACATCTGAGGACTATGTTCGAGGGCCGTTAGACAGAAACTACTGGAAGAAAATATCTACTCCTTGGCCAAAAGAGTGGAGGTAGTCCGAACTCTGGAGGCAGCAGCCCTGCACACCGAAGCCTTCGATTCCAGGCTTCCTCAAGCCTCCGCATAGTCTCCACATTCAGCTGCTGTGGCCCTAGATCAAGCTGGGGAAGAAAACTTCGCTGCTGTGGGCACCCCCAGTGCCCCTATAAGCACTGTGGGTCACGGTGTGGATCTGATCGTCGATTGCACCAAAACTGCCCGGCCAAAAACCAGTATTGCTCGAGATGCAGCAAGAAAGGCCACTTTGCCAAGGTATGCCTCTCAAAGCTAGACGGTAGTTCAGCAGCCCACTATGATCATCCCCCCCTCCCTCACAGCCCCCACCACATGCGATTGCCGGGTGACGCCATTGCCCCTGCAGCTACTTCTGGCCTCCCCAGCCCTGGTGACCCAACTTCCAGCCTCGCTGGCAATGATCGTCGTGTGCGCACCATGCACCCGGACCAACCCTCATTCTCACCAGCGCTGCCCGCCGAAGACTACAATAACGTCACTTCCAGTCTATGGAATGACGTCACTTACGTCGCCGTGATGCCATCGCCCTCCCCGACAGCCAGCGGCATGATATCACTTCCCTGGCACACCGAGTGCAGCAGGGGAAGAAGGCCAGTCATGCCTCACCCTCCCACATGGCACCGCCATCTTGGCCCGGACATTTGCAGATGCCAATGAAACTAAGGCCCTCCCAGGCCTCCAGCGATGATGACGTGGTAAACACGGGCGAGGACCAAGCCGCCCTACTGATGCATGCCATGTGTCCGGACACCGCTAACTGCTGTACACCACACCCCACACTACAGAGAGCACCACCAGTGAACACTCATCACTCACGATCTCCGCAGTGGACACCGACAACCACAACTCGCCTCCACCATCGGGAACGATGACTTGGACTCAGAGATGGTCCTAGCATCCACCACACTGACCAGGGACATTCCCCACGACCTCGGGCACTCCATGATGGATGGAAAAATCAATGGACAGGTAACAAAGTGCCTAATCGACAGTGGCAGCACTGAAAGTTTCATTCACCTGAGCATGGACCACTCGCTAAAGCTAAAAATCCACCCCACCACCTTCTCTATCACCTTCGCTGCTCAGCCAATCTGACTGTAGGGAGGGGAGCCATACACCAGGTTCAGGCTCCTGGTCATGCCCAAACTCTGCACCCCAGTCCTCCTGGGCTTAGACTTCCAATGCCACCTGCAGAGGATCACCCTCACCTTTGGGGGGCCACTACTTCCTCTCACGCTCCTCAGTGTGCCGTCCAATCAACCCCGGCCAACTTGCGGCCTCTCCACGCTACGCATCACCCCTCCCGCACTCTTCTCACACCTCACGCGAGACTGCAAGCTGATAGCCACCAGAAGTAGGTGCTATTGTGCCGCGGACAGAGACTTCATCAGGGCGGAGGTGCGGCGGCTTCTGGCCTAAGGTGTCATAAAGCCCAGCAACAGCTGGGAGAGCCAAGTCCCAGTGGTCAAAAGGGGAAGCAAGCCGAGGATGGTCATGGATTACAGCCAGACCATCAACCGGTACACCCAGCTGGACGCCTTCCCCCTACCAAGGATAGCCGACATGGTCAACGAGATAGCCCATTACTGGGTCTTTTCCACAATTGACCTGAAGTCGGCCTATCACCAATTCCCCATCCACCCACAGGACAAGCCCTATACCGCCTTTGGGGCAGATGGGTGCCTGTACCATTTCCACTGAGTTCCATTTGGGGTCACGAACGAGGTCTCCATCTTCCAGCGGGAAATGGATCAAATGGTAGACCGGCACAGCTAAAGGCGACTTTCCCGTACCTGGATAATGTCACCATCTGTGGCCACGACCAGCCAGACCACGTTGCCAACTTGGAGAAATTTCTCCGGACGACCGAGAAGCTGAACCTCACTTACAACAAAGAGAAGTGCGTGTTCAGCACAATCCACCTCACCATCCTGGGGTACATTGTGGCACACGGTGTCATTGGCCCAGATCGAGAATGGATGCGCCCATTAATGGAGCTGCCCCTCCAACCCCCCACGCTCAAAGCCCTCCGCAGGTGCCTTGGCTTATTCTCTTATTACTCCCAGTGGGTTCCCCGCTTCCTGGACAAGGTCCACCCACTGGCCAGGCCACATCATTTCTGCTCCCACCCGAGGGGCAGGTGGCATTTAGACGCCATAGATGCCACAATGCATGCTGTGGATGAGGACTCCCCCTTCCAGGTGGAGAGTGATGCCTCCGATATGGCCCTCACCACTATTCTCAACCAAGGGGTCGCCCTCTTCTCCAGGACCCTCCACAGCTCCGAGCTAGGGGACTCCACCATTGTAAAGGAGGCCCAGGCAATTGTGGAAGCGGTCCGTCACTGGTGCCACTACCTGGCCGGCAGGAGGTTCACCCTCCTCACTGACCAGCAGGCAGTGGTGTTCATGTTCAACACCACACACAGGGGCAAGATTAAGAATGACAAGATCTTGCGCTGGAGAGTCGAGCTGGCAACATACAGCTACAACATCCAGTATCGCCACGGGACGTTTAACAACTCCCCCGATGCCCTCTCTCAGACCTGCGTGTCGCTGCACGATGACCAGCTGCAGGCACTGTATGAGTCCTTCTGCCACCCGGGTGTCACCCGCTTATACCATTTTATCAAGTCCCAGAACCTCCTGTACACTGTCAGGGATTTCAGGACCATGAACGAGGTGTGCCAGGTCTGGATTGAATGCAAACAAATGCTTTTTCTGCCTACCCCAGGCTCATGTCGTGAAGGCCACTTGGCCCTTCAAGCACCTCGACATGGACTTCAAGGAGCCTCTGCCTTCCACAAATCAGAATGACTATTTCCTCACGTTCATGGACAAGTACTCTCGCTTTCCATTTGCTATCCCTTGCCCAAATACCTCCACGGCCACTGTCATCAGGGCACTGACACAGATCTTCACCATGTTTGGCTACCCCGCATTTATCCACAGCGACTAGGGGTCTAGCTTCATCAGTGAGGAACTACGCCAGTACCTGACATCAAGGGGCATCGTGACTAGTCACACGACTAGTTTCAACCCAAGAGGTAATGGGCAATTGAAACGCGAGAACGGGGTGATCTGGAAGGCAGTTCTTCTGGCCCGTAAGTCAAAAGGGTGGTCCATAGAATACTAGCATGACGCTCTTCCTGAGGTGCTCCATGCCATTTGGTCACTTCTGTGCATGGCTACCAACGAGACCCCTCATAAATGCCTGTTTTCATTTCTCCAGGAGATCGGCGACGAGAATGTCTCTCCCAGCATGGCTGGGACCGGTGCTCCTGTGTAAACACACGTGGGCACACAAGGCCGAACCCCTGGTCAAGCAGGAGTTCCTCCTACACTTGAACCACAACTATGCCTACGTTAGGTTCGGCAGCGGCAGGGAGGAAACCGTCTCAGCCAGGGATGTGGCACCAGCAGGAGCACCCACCACAGCACAGCATCCTCTAGCCCAGGACCGCGCCAGCCTGACACACCCCCCCAACCCCGGACAACTATGAAGCACTCAGGGCTTCCTTGGGCACCAAGAACTTTCTACAAACATGGGGGAAGAACCCGCCCCCCTGACCATCCGATGCAATATACACGACTTAACCCCAGCACCCCCAGCCACTTCTCTGCGCTGCATTATGCCAGCTGCTCCGGCCCCTGCCCCCAGGCCCCCACACCCTCTCTGACCAGTGAACAGGGGCCAGCCCTATGATGATTTCAGAGACTCCGACGGCCACTGGACTGCCTTAATCAGTAAATACTGTGTATACGTTTTGGGGCTTTTACTGCAACACCCCCCCCCCCCACCCCGCCCCGGGTCAATTTTAAAGAAGGGGGTGAATGTGGTGGTATACCACTGGCCTACTGAAGGGAGCAATCTCTGTACCTGTAGAAGGGACCAAGCTCCATCCGGTCAGATGTCAATCACCCTCCGGGATATAAACCTGAGCCGGCCCTTTGAAGACATTCTCAGAGTTTACAGCAGCTCTCCTCACAGCTGGCTCTGTGGAAATTTACATCGAATAAAGCCTGTTGTACAGTCTTTTGGTTTTGTGTGTTTGCTTCTGACTGACAGCGCACCACATATTAGCAGACGAGAACCAAAAGGTTATAGTTTAGGGCCAGTGACCACAAAACTGATCTTTAGACATCTGTTTTATCTGCAGATTCTCCTCTTTCTGATCGTTCATCAGCCAAGGTAAAATAAATATCAATGAAACCATTCACACATGGATAAAGCTTTAATTTAACATGTCATGAACTTGAGGAAAAGATTCACAGTAGATAAAAATGATCTGTGCACCAGAAAGCTTCCTTAATGGACACAGAAATGCACTTTAAACAATATTATATTGACTATTTGTGATTTAATATATTTTGCCCTCTCCTCAAATTAAAAAAAACAGTTACAAGGATCTTTTGCCTTCTTTCTTCTTTCTTTCTTCTTAGACCGCAGAGCCCACCTCACTGACAAAAGACAAAGGAGGAAAAACCCAACACCCAACCCCAACCAACCAATTTTCCCCTGCAACCGCTGCAACCGTGTCTGCCTGTCCCGCATCGGACTTGTCAGCCACAAACGAGTCTGCAGTTGACGTGGACAAAAAACAGTTACAAGGATCTTTTGCCTACATCAATGAAAACTAACAATAAGTATAAGAAATGCAAGTTGTTTAGAAGTGGTCAACATGGCTTTGTGTGTGTTAGGTCATATCTAACAAATCTTGTAAAGTTTTTCAAGAAGGTTACCAGGAAAATTGATGAAAGGCAGTGGATGTTGTCTATTGGACTTCATTTTTTAAGACTTTGTATAAGATATTAACAAGGTCTCACATGGAAGGATGGTCAAGAAAGTCCAGTCACTCAGTATTCAAGATGATGTAGTATATTTGATTAGACATGGCTTTGCAGGAGAAGCCAGAGAAAGGTAATAGATGATTGCCTATCTGACTGGAGGTATGAGATCAGTGGTGTGACACAAGGATTGGCGTTGGGTTCATCACTGAGTGTCATCTAGATCCACAATCTGAAGGATAATGCGGTGAATGGGATCAGCAAATTTACAGATAACACTAAGATTGGAGGTAAAGTGGACAGTGAGGGAGGCTTTCAAAGTTTGCAGTGGAATCTGGACCAGCTGTAAAAATAGGCTGCAAAATGGCAGATAGAATTAAATGCAGACAAATCAGGGTAGGACTTACATGGTATGCGATAGAGAACTGAGAAGTGCAGTAGAACAGAAGGATCTAATAATACAGATACATAATACCTTGAAAGTAGAATCACAGGTAGGTCGGGTCATAAAGAAAGATTTTGGTACATTGACCTTCATAATTTAAGGTATTGAGTACAGGAGTTGGGATATTTTGATGGTTGCATCCGACATTGATGAGGCCAAATATGGAGTATTCTGTGCAGTTTTGATCACCTTCCCAAAGAAAAGATATCAATAAAAGTGAAAAGAGTGCAGAGAAAATTTACAAAGATGTTGCCGAGACTTGAGAAACTGAGGTTAAATAGTTTAGGACTATCCCAGTGGTTCTCAATCATTTTTTTTTGACTCACATACCACTTTAAGTCTTTCTTCTTTTCTTTGGCTTGGCTTCGCGGACGAAGATTTATGGAGGGGGTAAAAAGTCCACGTCAGCTGCAGGCTCGTTTGTGGCTGACCAGTCCGATGCGGGACAGGCAGACACGATTGCAGCGGTTGCAAGGGAAAAAACCACTTTAAGTAATACCTTACTAACAGAGCACCTATATGGTTATTAAAAGTTGTTTTAAGGTGGTATGTGAGTGGGGGAAAAAAGATTGAGAACCACTGATATTAGTGCCTTTAATGTGGTTGTGTGGCAGCGCACATCCTCATGGTGAACCGGCCCCACTTGTATCGCCACGTGGCGGGGCTGCCATGGGGAAATGGCGTCATCAGAGGTTTCTCTCTGACTCCAGCATCCCTTCCAGTGAGCACCCTGGGCAGTGATTATGATGTCACAATGCACCAGGTGACTGAGCTCATGTTGCCCTTATAGGGCCGTGCTGAATTTGAATAAAAACTATCATTAATGACACTCAACATGGCGGCTGTGTTTCTTCCACTGCTCACATCACCACAGTGGTGACCCCGACAAGCCCAGAATTTTTTCTGGACTCAAAACACCATGGATTCAGCAGAGGTTAATGCTGTCTTCATCAAGCTCCCCCCCCACCCCCCCCTTTTGGACCCACTGACCGAGAACGTGGTTCGGGAAGGTGGAAGCACTATTTCAACTCCGCAACATCTCCTCAGACACCACGATGTTCTATCATGTCATGAGCACTCTGGACCAAGATACGGCAGTGAGGGTAGATGACATCACCCACCACCCCCCATCTATGGGCAAGTACACCGCCCTCAAAGACCTGCTGCTTGGAACTTTCGGGCTAACTCCCTAGCAACAGGCTTCCAGGCTCATTCACCTAAATGGGCTTGGGGATCGTAGTCTGTCGGCGCTGATGATGAAATGCTGGTCCAGGCGGAAGATCACAAGCTTTGTTTTTTCTTCCACCAGATATTCCTGGAACAAATGCTGGAGGACATCCAGCTGCTCCTCACAGATGAAGTCTTCTCGAACCCGAGGAGAGCAGCAGCCTGTGCAGATGCCCTCTGGCACACGAAGAGGGAAAATGAGGCAGCCCTCAACCAGGTGGCATGACCAGGAGCCAGCCACCCGCAAGCCTCTCCCAAGACCAAGCCAGAGTTGGGCCAGTCGACCTGGTGTTTCTACCACTAGTGCTGGAGAGTGCAAGCCCATGAGTGCCGCCAGCCCTGCGGGTTTCAGGGAAGCTCCAGCAGATAAACGAGGAGTTCTCCAGGCTCCAAACTGGGAATAGTCCGGCTCTCAGGCAGCACCTGGGTATCGCCTCTCCATATGGTCCCGAAATCGTCCAGGGGCTGAACACCATGCCGGGACTACCATCAGTTGAACAACACAACCACCCCAGACAGGTACCTGGTGCCCCACATACAAGTCTTCTCTGCCAACCTCCACAGCGCACGGGTCTTCTCCAAAGTGGACCTTGCGTGCGAATACCATCAGATCCCAGTCCAGCCAAAAGACGGCCATTATCACCCCTTTTGGCCTCTTCGAGTTCCTGCGTATGTCCTTCGGTCTAAAGAACACGGCCCAAATGTTCCAGCACCTCATGGACGCGGTTGGAAAAGACCTGGACTTTGTGTTCATTTACCTGGACGATATTCTCATTGCCAGTCACAACCGTGACGAACACAAAGCCCACCTCCACACACTCTTTGCCCGGTTGGTGGACTTCGGCCTCACGGTCAACGTGGCCAAATGCTAGTTCGGCAAGGAGTCCCTCCAGTTCCTGAGACACACCATTTTGGGGCTGGGGCTGCACCGGTGCCGGAGAAGGTAGCGGCTTTTCAACGATTCCCCAAACCCTCCACCCTGAAAGGCCTCCAAGAGTTCACGGGGATGACAAACTTTTACCATTGTTTCATCCCCGGAGCTGCGCGCACCATGCGCCCATTGTTCGCGCTCATAGCCACCAAAGAAAATACTTTATCGTGGTCAGAGGAGGCGGACAGGGCTTTCATCGCAATGAAGGAGGTTCTAGCCAGAACCATGCTGCTGGTGTACCCACGGCCGGAGCTACAGCAGTGGTGGGGGGGGTTCTGGAACAGTGGCTTGATGGACAATGGTGCCTGTTGGCCTTTTTCACCAAGCAGCTGTGCCCACCGGAGCTCAAATACAGTGCTTTCGATTGGGAGCTCCTGGCGCTGTATTTGGCCATCCGTCATTTCCGCTACTTTATCAAGGGCAGGCCGTTCTCAGCCCCTCATTCAAGCACTGGCGATGGCCAAGGATCTGTGGTCTGCTAGTCAGCAGCGCCACCTCTTGCATGTGTCTGAGTTCACAACCGACATCCAACACAGGGCCGGCAAGGACAATGTAGTGGCAGATGCACTCTCCCGTCCAGCCATCAACAGTCTTGCGCCCGGCCTGGATTACTAGCAACTGGCTCAGACACAGAGGAATGATGCGAAGATGCAGCTCTTGTGGACCGCCATCTCGAGCCTCAAACTCAAGGATGTCCGGGTACCCAGCAGCCCGGACACATTGCTCTGCGATGTCTCAACAGGCATGCTGCACCAGGTGGTCCCACCGCACTGGAGGGTAAAGGTCTTCCGTCTGATCCACGACCTCACTCACCCAGTGGTAAAGACCACTGTGCGGATGGTCACGGAACGGTTTGTGTGGTACGGGCTGAAGAAGGAGGTGGTGAAACTGGGCAGGAAATGTACCAGGTCCCAGACTTCCAAAGTCCAGAAACACACATGAGCCCCCATCCAGATCTTCGACCTGGCAGTTCGCAGATTCCAATACATCCATGTTCATGTCGTCGGGCTCCAGCCGCTATCCAAGGAGGTTTGTTACCTCCTTACAGTGGTGGATCGGGCCACAAAGTGGCTGGAGGCCATCCCAATTAAGGAGGACTCCGTGGGGACATGCGCTAGGACTCTGGTCAGCCAATGGATCGCCCATTTCAGAGTCCCGGCCAACATCACTAGCGACAGAGGGGCGCAGTTCACGTCTGCCCTGTGGACTCAGGTGATGAAGCTCCTGGGTGTCAAGCTCCACCACACCACAGCATACCTCCCTCAGTCCAACAGGTTGGTGGAGAAGTTCCACAGGCGCCTGAAGACATCACTTAAGGCTGGGCAGACGAACTATCCTGGGTCCTCCTCGGGATTAGGACAGCACCCAAGGACGACCTGCAGGCTTCAGCAGCGGAGATGGTCTATGGCGCACCACTTTCCCTGCTGGGTGATTTTTTACAGCCCAGACCCTGACACCATGGCCACCGACAAAAACCTGCTGGCGGACCTACGCAGGCGACTGGCCTCCCTAGCTCCCCCACCCCAGGCACGCCACGGCACCCGGTCATTTCATCTCCCCAAAGTGCTCGACTTGGTCCAGTTTGTTTTCGTGCGGAGGGGACCACATGGTGCACTGCTACAGCGACTGTACAAGAGACCATACAAAGTCTTGCACTGGTCCGGCAGAACCTTCACCCTGGACGTTGGGGGGAGAGAGGAACTTTTTACGGTGGATCACCTGAAGGCGGCTCATCTGGACTTATCGCAGCTGGTGCAGATGGCCATGCCCAAGTGCCAGGGCCGGCCGTCAAAGTGACAGGACGTGTAGCCGTTTCTGGGTGGGTTGTGTGGCAGCGCACATCCTCATGGCGAAATGACCCCACGTATCGCCATGTGGTGGGGCAACATGGGGAAATGGCATCATTGGAGGTTTCTCTCCAACTCCAGCATCCCTTCCAGCGCGTACAGTCACTGAGTTCATGCTGCCCTTAAAGGGGCATGTTGAATTTGAATAAAACAGTCGTTAATCACCCTTAACATGGTGGCTGTGTTTCTTCCACTGCTCACACTGCCACAGTTGAATGTCAACACATAACAATGTGGGAATATTATCAAACAATTTTTTTTTAAATTTATATAATCCATACAGAAACAGGGTCTTCTAGCCCATGAGCCTATGCCATCCAAATACCCCAATTAACATACAACCCTCTTATATTTTGAAAGGTAGGAAGAAATTAGAGGAATCCCACACAAACATGAGTGGACGTACAAACTCCTCACAGACAGCAGCGCATTTGAACCCGACAGGGGCTGTACGATTGTGCTAACTGTTATGTTAACTGTGCCGCCCCAATTTGAAGTTGTATCTTGTAAGAGAATTGAAGCAGTGGTAAGGAGCATCTGAACGAATGAATTGGTGAGAAGATCCAGAGACACCAGCTGCAAAATGGATTCTGACAATGGTTGGGAGCACACAAGATTCCAGAATTGTAGGATTACAGTTCTGGAAAGAAATAACGTCAGAAACATTGGAAACACTCAGCAGATCAGGAGGGATCTATAGAAGGAGCTTCAATCAATATTTCCGGTCTAGGACTATCAGAGGCTCTGAAGTGAACCTTTGTTTTGATGTAGGGTCATTGTGCTGAGAGGTTTGAAGAACCCACAATAGGCCCAGCAGATAATGTTGCTGCCCCACAGCTCCAGAGACCCAACATCAATCTTGGCTTCCAGATATGTCTGTTTGCATGTTCTTCCCGAGTATGGGTGGGTTTCCTCCCATTTTCCAAAGATGTGCTGTTTTAATCAGTTATTTTCAATCCTGAATATATGAGCATTGGAGAATCAGAGTTAAGGGCATGGGAAATAACAGAACTTATAAACATGGGGTTGGAATTATAAAATAGGGGTTGGGATTGCTTTGAGAGCTAGAACAGAAAAGATGAGACAAATGGCCTCCTCCTGTGATGCATGAAAGAAATACATGATTTGCTGTCATTAAACAAGAAATGTGGATTTTTGTTCACATGTTCTGGACTTGCCCTAGTTTAGAAAAATTTTGGAAACATATCTTTCAAACATTATCAGTGATTCTCATGTTGAAATTAGAACCTTGTCCTTTAAATGCTCAATTTGGATCATTTTAAGATGATGATGTTTTATTGACTCCAACTCAAAAATGAATTTTATCCTTTATTTCATTGATAGCCAGACAGGCAATTTTGATTAAATGGCAAGACAATACTCCTCTTGCACCAACACAATGGTTAAATAATATTATGTCTGGTTTAAATATAGAAAAAATAGATATGCGATTAAAGAGTAAAAAATTAACATCCAAAAGACGTGGGTCCCATTTATGGACTATCATAACCTGAAGAATGAGGGTTGTTCTGAAGTTTTGGTTCTGTCCTGTCTATCTCCAGATTGTTGTGACTTGATTCCTACGTGTTAACTTTTAACCTTGCTTAGTGGTAGGCGTTCTGAATCAGAAGATTTTTTCTCTTCTTTTAAATTTTATAATAAATATATAACTGTCCTGTTCAATTGTGCATAAATGTAAGGATCAATACAAATATTTTAAAAAGAAATAAAATTTTATCCACCATGAATTTGTTGATGAATCTTTCTATGAACTTGGAAGTTAAAAATTTTGTTTCACTGCCAACATGTGTCAGGGTAACTTGGTGCCACCTGCCCCAGACTAAATTTGAACCTGATTTCTTTTATACAAAGGCATCACTTTGTCTTTAATTTCCAACACAACCGACAAAAGGTTTTCAATTTGCTTATTTTGGATTGGGAAGTGATCTAATGCTTTTAAACCTTATATGTAACAATATATATCTGGTCAAGGTTTAAGGCAAGATATGTACGTTAAAAGGTGAACAAATTAAAATGTAATTTTCCTAGCAATGAAGTTAAATCTAAGCTTGCCAATTGAATTCATCTTAAACAGAAACCACCATTGGACAGCATTCAGCCTCAAACTTCTCAATCTTAGAAAAAATCTCACTCCAAATTGTCTGCCATCATTTACCTAACATTATAATAGCAACAAAAAAAAAGTCTTCCACAGCTGAATAGGTTCAATTGCTTTAAAACTGAATTCATAATTACTGATATTTATTGGAAAGTATGCCCAAAGTTAAACTACTGGCCCTGTTTAATTCTCATCGCTTCATGATTATTCTTTCTGCATTGCACCTAAAGTACATTCTCCCAAACTAAAATTACCAGAGTCCCATTTCCCAGCTCTGCATGTCGCAGGTGATCTTTTCAACTGTAAAATGAAGTCATCAGAGCACACAGCATGAGAATGTATTAGGCACCGTTAGATAAAGGAGTTCTCAGTGAGGCATGCACAGTTTGAATTGGTGAAATAATGTCTGTACAAATTGTTTTTGGTACGTTAAGTACCTGTTACTTTATTTCACAGCTAAGAAACAATAACACAAGACGGCGGGAATGTAACCAGCAGAACATTTTGGAGCAATCCTCTTCATGCTAAGTAATTTCACATGGAATTTTTATTCCCAATCATTTTCCTAGTTTGACAAAAGCAGTGCATGATACATACACATGAAAAATTAGCTGTCAGACAAGAGTAAAACACAATGAGGAGACATTAGACTTGATTTCATTAAATTGCAAAGCCTATCTTAATTTTAAATTGTATAGTCCATTTATATTTACCATAAACGTCCAGAGAGCTTCATTTAAAAATAAAATTGGTTTTCTGTAAAATCCATTCATCCAATCAGATAGTCAAAGTACTCCATGACTAGATTCCCCAGTGGCCAATTATACAGCATAATGAATTGCATATGGGTTTTCCGCTCAAAAGTTTTGACAAAAGTGTTAAGTAGTCGAGGCAAGAGGGCATTGAGGACAACGATGTGAAGGCAGCTCCTTTTCATTTCTTCAAACATATATTCTGCACTTTGGCATCAAGTAACACCAGTATAGTGTTTTGACCAATGGCCTCTGACCTGAAATGTTAATTGTGTTTCACTTCTTTTCATAGATGCTGGGCAATTTGCTGAATGTTTCCAGTATTATTTGTTTTTATTTCAGATTTCCAGCATCTGCAGTTTATGCTTCAGATTTGCAAGCACGCTGAGCATTTACCTCTAGCCTAAGTGAGGAGTCAACCCTAGTTCAGCCGAAATTTCTGCTGGCCTGGTGTCAGGAGCACAGCAAGTTAAATATCCTGGAATCTGCAGTGTATCGTTTTACTGATCGCTTCCATCTGCTTTGACCATCTCTTTAATTCACAGTGAGCATTTTATAGTTTTGCTCTGTTCCAAGTGCAGATATGAGAGCCTGACAACCAGCTCCAGTCCACAGTGATGACTGTTTGGCTGGGATTAATTTGCATCGACTTGCAAACAACACCATGACCATCCATCACTATTACTGTTCACCTACATATTCAGGTGCACTCACCCCCCCCCCACTCCCCCCCCCCCCCACACACACACACACACACACACACACACACACACACAATCATTCTTCCAACATGTACATCATTACTGGCACACACACACACACACATACACACACACACACACACACACACCTATGGTCTCCACTGAAAGTCAGCAGACCATCACCTCAGAAAGTAGATGGGTGTGGAGGGTGGGATCACCAATAGTTCAAAGACAGGAAGAGCCAAATAAGACCATTAGACATGTGAGTAAAATTAGACCATTTGGGCTATCAAGTCTTCTTCACCATTTGGATAATGGCTGATGTATTTTTCGCCTGTCTTTTCCCCATAACCTTTTTTTTAACAACTTTTATTTCCATATGCAGTCAAATCATGTTAGCATACAAACAAATACATAAATCACATAACAGATGCATACAACACACCAATCTATCTTATTTGAGTTCTGTTCACAGAGGCATCACAGATTTAAGCACCCAATTAACCTCATTCTAACCAATTTGCAGTCACCTATATTCATCCTCAACATTCATTGGAGCGACTTCATCACCAACATTGAAGTACTCGAGATGGCAGAGGCCGACAGCATCGAATCCATGCTGCTGAAGATCCAACTGCACTGGGTAGGTCATATCTCCAGAATGGAAGTCCATCGCCTTCTCAAGATCGTGTTATATGGCGAGCTCTCCAATGGCCACCGAGACAGAGGTGCACCAAAGAAGATGTACAAGGACTGCCTAAAGAAATCTCTTGGTGCCTGCCACATTGACCACCGCCAGTGGGCTGATATCGCCTCCAACCGTGCATCTTGGCGCCTCACAGTTCGGCGGGCAGCAACCTCTTTTGAAGAAGACCGCAGAGCCCACTTCACTGAAAAAAGACAAAGGAGGAAAAACCCAACACCCAACCCCAACCTACCAATTTTCCCTTGCAACCGCTGCAACCATGTCTGCCTGTCCCGCATCGGACTTGTCAGCCACAAACGAGCCTGCAGCTGACGTGGACATTACCCATCCATTAATCTTCGTCCGCGAAGCCAAGCCAAAGATATATTTAACTATAGACTTTTTCATATGCCCATTGTGCCACTTTCAAATTTAAAGAGGAGAGGGTTGGAATAAATCCCCATAACCTTTGATGGCCTCCACTTTAAATATACCCAAAGGTTTGGTGTTTACATCCATTGTGGCCACAATTTGCACAGATTCACAACCATCTGGCTGAAAATTTCTCCTTGACTCTGTTCTAAAGGGATATCCTTTTCGTCTGAGGCAGTGTGCTCTGGTCCTAGACTCTCCCACTGCTGGAAACATTTCCATATCCACTCCATCTGGCCCTTTCAATATTAGGCAGATTTCAGTGATATTCCACCCCCCCTCCCCCACCTTATCCTTCTAAACTCCAATGAGTGAGGACCCACAACCATCAAATGCTCATCATACGTTCATCTTCTCATCCCCAGGATCCTTATTGCAAACCTCCTCTGGACCTGCTCCAATGCCAGCGTATTTTGCCTTAGTTATGGGGCACAAAATTGTTCACAATGCTCCAAATGTGGACTGATCAGTGCCTTATAAATCTTCAGCATTGCATTTTTGCTTTAATATTTTAATCTTGTCAAAATGAAAGCTGAGTTGCCTTCTACATGACCGTCACTGAGATGAAGCCAGTATTTTATGCATCCATACCATGGCATATTTTCATCTTTTAATTGGGTTTGTGCGGTTTACTTTTGGACACCTTTTTGTTAAAAAAAAAGTACTAAACCCTCCCTACCCCATAATCCTCTATTTTTCTTTCATTCATGTGCCCTGTCTTGCTTCATCTTGTATTCGCATGTGTGAGTTCTTAGACAACACATGGATGAAGGAAATGGTTCTTTCATTTAAAGTTGTTGTAAACAGCATCATGAGGCATTTCCATGAGGCTGCAAGCCTCCATTACAAATCTGCATACCGTGTGTCTTGCTTTGTGTCAGCCCCCTGCTGGCAGCCAAGTCTAATCAAACAGGAACTATAATCAAGGCCTTGCTAGTGGCCATGCAAACATGATCACTATCATTACATCTCCCTTTCTTAAAACAAAAGTAGCTTACTTTTAACCAACATGTTTTCTTTGTATAACTCTGCAATTTTAACTTTAACACCCCAAAAACATATATTTTTATTATTATCAACATTGTCAACAGTTTTTAAAACTTGTTTTGTGTGTTCACATTTACATACACTAAAACTTGAAGAGCGAATAAGATAGCACTAATTCATTCTATAACAGGAGTCTTTAAATTTGCTCTATGAGTCTCTTAGGAAGGTTCACATGTCTTGATGATCTCCTGATTGATTCTCCTTAAATCTGAGTTGTTTCCTCAGATGATGTCTTCTCAGATGTGGATTCAGATTGTTCAACAGTATCCATCTTTCTATCTACTGTGGCTGACCCCATTTGAAGGAATTGATGATTTTGACAGGTCTTGACAGAACAGCACCTTCATCTGTCTGAATGGTGTATGATCTTGGGTTGGACTTCACTAAGGACAGTTCCCTTCTGAGTCCATAAGTTTGTTTAGTCTTTTGACCTTACTTGGTCATCAGTGTAGAGTTCCGGTAGGTTTTTTTGTTCCTCTGTCGAAGGAATAGTTTTGCTTTTCTTACTGTTGTTCTTTGAACTTCCTCTGTTTCTCCCCCTCATTTATTTTTAGGAGGTTGTCCTGAATGGGTAGGTTTGATCTTAGCCTACTAAGGTGTTGTAATGGTGACGTACCACACTCGAGCAGTGTTGTACGGTATACTAGCATGCTCTGGTAGAAGTCTGTTCCACTGTCTTTGGCCTTGTTCATCAGTCTTTTCACTGTCTGTACTGATGTTTCCACTAGACCATTAGACTATGGAAAATGAGGACTTGACATGGTGTGTACAAAGACCCATTCTTTGGCAAAATGTCAAAACTTTAAATTGCAAAACTGGAGTCCATTGTCTGTGAAGTCCTTGCTTTCTACGGCATGTCTAGAGAATATGGTTTTTGTACCTGTTATTACAGCATCTGCAGTGGTGGTGTTCAGTTTACATACCTCTGGATACAGGGAGTAATAGTCTGTGACTACAAGATAGTCCTTCCCTTGACATTTGAATAGGTCAGCGCCTACCTTCTTGTAAGGTCTGTATCATGCTGGGTGTAGCTTTAGTGGTTCTGCAGGATTTCTTGCTTGATATTTCCAGCATATTGTACAGTTTGACACTTCATTTGTTCTATCATTGTTGATTCTTGCTCTTTTCTTACACTTTTTGACTCCAAGATGTCCTCTATGGATCGTTTTTAGCATCTCTTTTCTCAGAATCTTTGGGATAAGGATTTTGCTTCCTTTGTAGACGATGTCTTCAACCACTGATAGTTCCACCCTGCAGTTCCAATACTCTGCATCATCAGGTGAGCAGTCCTGCTTCATGTTTGGCCATCCATCCAAGATGCTTTTTCTCAGTTGTCTCAGTGTTTCATCTTTGTTTGTCTCTGACTTTATGAACCCCATTTTTGCATCCGATATGGACAGTGCACTTGTGATCATGTCCACGAAGGCATGCACGTCTTCATCCATTAAACCTGTACTCAGCCTTCTGGTTTGTCCTTCCAAAATGCATGACCTCACATTTATCCAGATTGAACTCCATCTGCCACTTTTCTGCCCAACTCTGCATCCTATCTGTATCCTCTTGTGACTTTAGACAACCTTCGACTCCATCTTCAACTCCTCCAACCTTCGTGTCATCCGCAAACTTCCTGGCCCTTCCTTCTGCCTCTTCATCCAGGTCATTTATAAATGTCACAAAGAACAGGGGTCCCAAAGCAGATTCTTGAGGCCCTCCACTAGTCACCAACCTCCAGGCAGAATACTTTCCTTCCACTACTACTCTCTGCTTTCTTCCTACAAGCTCATTTTTTTTATCCGCACAGCCAAGGTTCCACTGATCCCATGCCTCATGACTTTCTGAATGAATCTCTCATGGGGGACATTGACAAATGCCTAGCTAAAATCCACATAGACCACATCTACCTTGGGAAGTCAGTGATCGGTCCAGCACACAAGATTCCAGTGAGTATTCAAGCAGGATTTAATCTTTAAATAGATAGGGAGGTGGGGTGGGAGATAAGAAGAGAGTTATACTGAAGCTTGATGGGCTATTGAGACATACATGATGAAGCAAGGGTTTTCAGCAATCTGCTGAATTCCAGCTGTTCATCAACATTACAAGATGGCCGTGTGAGGGTCATTGTTCTTTATTTCTATGGGCCTCTGGTAGATGTTGGCTGCACCTAATTCTTCTCTCTCCTCCCATAACCATCTGTAGAGATTTGCGGCTCTAAGCCTTTTGGAGCTATTGCTACGAAGTGCTGCTTAGCTAAAAGCTCAGCCAGGTTTTCCTTGAATGGAGCAGGCACAAGGGGCCTGTGATAGTATAGACCTATCACCAATGTATATAGTTACAGTATCTAGAGTGTAATGCCAATGTGCTTACAGCGATTGGCTGAGAGCTAAGTCACGCCTCCTGTCTGGGCCTTAAAGGGTTGTGTCCCTAGACAGGTCGGATCATTCCGGACTGGTCGGCCACCTGTGAAGAGCTCCTGTCTTTTGCTAATAAAAGCCTTGGTTTGGATCAACAAATCTTTGGTTCTTTCGACGAGCTCTACAGGGCCAAATGGCTTACTTCCACTTTTATTTTAATTTCAATGATACAGCCTTCTGGCCAATGAAAACTGTACTGCCCAATTACACCCAATTAACCCACCTAGCCCTCCACAGAGAGTGGGAGGAAACCAGCGCACTCAGAGGAAACCCATGCGTGCCATGGAGAGGTGGTACAAACACCTTACAGAGAATGCAGATTCAAACCCCACTTGCTGGTGCTGCAATAGCATTGCACTTAACTGCGACACTAACCGCGTTGTCTTTCTTGTGAGACCGAAGCAGAAATGCGTGTGCACCCATTGAATGTCTTCCCAGTCCTCCTGCACCCAAACAACGGTACAAATTAACTGAATTCTGCAACCCAAATGTTAAACAGGCTTTGATCTTTATGTTAAACAGAGAGCAGATTCCTACACAATGAACCTACATTCTTCATCATTCTGTTCTGCAGAGCAGTCATTAAAAACAGATAACCTTTTGAAGACATTATGAGGCACACAGGTTTGTAGCTGATTAACATGTGATGTATACAATGCAATGACTCTATACTTGTCCTCTGTCATTATTGTTTTTGATAAATGTGTTAATCATTTATACTGTAAGGCATTCCCTGTTAGAGTGCCCAATTTTATTAAATTGTGGCCACCCCAATGTCTCATCCATCAAAGATTAATACGATTAGTATTGCAAACACTCAAGCTACCCATTAACGGTAAATGCCTTTTACTGTTTCAATCTGTAATTTATTAATATCTAATTAATGATATACTGGCACATTAAGACAAATTCAACTGAGAAATTTCCATTAAAAATGTTGTTTTGATGAGTAAATATTAATGCTGTGACATTATACAAACAGGATAAACCACATAGCTGCACATGGAGGAAGGTAGCTAAACTGGAGAGGCCCTAAATACAAACGTAAGGGACCACAATGTGTGATTAATGCATGCTCATTGATTGCAATGCATTTTTGTGTTGCTCACTCGCTTTAATGGTTTTCTCACTTCCCCAGTGCTAACCATGTTATTATTTGGCAGTACACTTAAAACAGTTCTTAAAACATATATACATGGAGGTGCTACTGCTGCAGCAGGAGAACAGGGAGCAGAGACATAGTGCTCCTCTGCAGAGTCCTACCACCCACTAGTGATGCCTCTGGCCTCATACAGGCTTTAAATGACCTGCAGTGTTTTTTTATATCAGCCATAGAGGTCACTGACCAAGATGGCAGCACCCATGCTTGGCAGCAGAAAAAGAGGGTTGTGGGCTCCAAGGGATCAGCACAGGTCACCTGGTGAACACTTGCCGCAGAGAAGGAGAAGCCTGGGATTTGACCCTACTGGCAAGGTGACTATAGCAGTGAACCAACAAGGGCCTCAGCAGCTGAGGTACTCGTATCAGGCTGCGAGCTGCTGGAGACTGGCTTATGAGAACCAAGTATCAGGACTGGGAGTCAAGAGGATGCCAATAGCAAGAAGAGCTATTGAGGGGTCTTGGGTGCTGACAACTTTCTGATCATATTGGAGGTTTGGAATTAGGAGCTCAAATTCCCGTTGTATCATACAGTACTAGAAACAAATCCATGTACGCTCAGTTCTCTGAAGGGACTCTCGCTTACCTCTTTCTCTTATTGGTGGGGTCGCTGGGCCTTATCACATAACAATAAAGGAATCTTCCGAGAATCCAAAAAAAACTTAAATACTTAAAATGTTTCATAAGCTTCTCCTTGAGGATCAACTCCAATAACTTTCCAACACTGACGTCAGACTAATAGGCCTCTAATGTCCTTTTTTCTGCCTCCTTCCTTTCTTAAACAGTGGAACTACATTTGCAACGTTCCAATCCTCCACCATGCCAGAGTCTATTGATTTCTAGAAAGTCATTTTCAATGCCTCCTCAATCTTCAAAGTCACCTCCTTCAGAACCCATGGGTGCACCTCATCCGGTCGGGGAGATTTATCTATCTTTGCTCAATCTCACCACCTCTGATCCCCTAATGATCAATGAATTGTATGCCTCTGGTTTTCCCTGTCTATAGTCCACAATCAACTCCTTGAATGTGAGGTTGTTGTTAGTACACCATTCAGCCAAGTTTTCAATTTCCCTCCTGCATGCTGACACATCGACCCATTTTACACAACCCACTACCGTGATATTGTCAGCAAATTTGTAAATAGTGCTATTATCATTCCAAGCCTCATTGTATAGCAAGTAGAGCAGGGGGCTAAGAACACAGCCCTATGGTGCTCTGGTACTGATGGAAATAGTGGTGGAAATGTTCTGACCAATCCTCACTGATTGTGCTCTTGAGATGAGGAAATTCAATATCCATTTACACAGTGGGGAATTAAGGCTCAGGTATTGGAGTTTGCTGATCAGTTTTGAGGGGATTAAGTTGTTGAATGCTGAACTGTAATTGATAAAGAACCTCCTGATGCATATGTCTTTGCTGTCCAGGTGTTCCAGGGGCAATGAGATGGCATTTGCCATAGACCTGTTGCTGCAGTAGGCAAATTTGAATCAATCCACAATATGTTGCTGCTCAGTGAGGAGCTGATATCCTTCAAGTCATTATACTCCAACCAGTTTCTCAAAACATTTCATCACTGTGGATGTGTGTACCACTGGTCAGTAATCATTTAGGCAGGTAACGACACTCTTCTTGGGCACAGGTATGATTGAGACCTGTTTGAAACAGGTGGGCAGCATGCCCTGCTGGACTGAGATGTTAACAATCTGTGTGAATATATTAGCAAGTTGATCAGCACAGTTTTCAGTACTCTGACAGGACCAAATGATTTCTTTGGATTTACTCCTCCTAAAGGCAGCCCACGTGTCATACTCAGATCCTTAGACAGTTGAGGATCATCAGGGGACAAGGGGGATGCACAAAATCAAAGTGATATGGAGACCATAGGAGAACAGGGTAGAAAAAGAGAGCAGATCAGCCATGAGAGAATGGCAGGGTGGACTTGATGGGCTGAATGGTCTTATTTCACTTTTTTGTCTTTTGGTTGTCCAGTCTTTCCAGCCAATTAAACACTTCAAAGAAAGTATTTGTTGAAATGTCAGACAAATGACAGTTCATTTGTGCTCCATCAAACAGCAACATGATCAGATAAAGTTTTGCATGGTTTTGATTGAAGCCAGGGCAATCAGTGTAACTTCCCTGGTCTTCGGATGAATGATTGACATCATCTTAGAGAGCAGGCAGCACCAGTCTTCACCCTGGAAACAGAACCTCCAGCAATGCAGCACTTCTCCAGGACCTCACTGGGACATCAGCCTACATGTTAGCCCTCAAGAACAGATATCTTTCAGAAGCATCTTATGTTATTAATACGAACTGGAGCACATGCTGCAAAGTTGTCTCTGTCACATTATGCTTATGTTAATTAGTCATGTGTGAGTTATTGGGTTATGAGCCATTATGGAAAGTGCATTATTATCATAACATGATTTACACAAAGTCATTATACTGCAAGCCCTTCAGCATGATGTATCTGTTCCGTATGTTTTCAGTGAATAATGAGTTCACAGGGCATAATAAGTGAAGAGCAGCACACTCTCTAAATGGTACAAAGCTGTGCAAGGCTGGAAGCAGTGGAGGTCCAAAGAGACTCGGCAGCCCATGGACATAGATCATTAAAAAGTCATTGAGAGGTACAGAAATAATCACAGAGGCTAATGGGATGCTGACCTTTATTTGCAGAGAGCAAGAGTACAAAGGATTAGAAGTTATGCAGCAGTTATATAAAGTTCTAGTAAGACCTCCCCTGGAGTATGGAGCCAGCCTTGGCACTGCATCTTTATGCACAGGCCTGGAATAGACTGTGGTGTTGATTTAATAGTGTTTCAGTATGTTGTTTCATCAGATGCAAGGATCGACAATGAGATAGACAACAGACTCGCCAAGGCAAATAGCGCCTTTGGAAGACTACACAAAAGAGTCTGGAAAAACAACCAACTGAAAAACCTCACAAAGATAAGCGTATACAGAGCCGTTGTCATACCCACACTCCTGTTCGGCTCCGAATCATGGGTCCTCTACCGGCACCACCTACGGCTCCTAGAACGCTTCCACCAGTGTTGTCTCCGCTCCATCCTCAACATCCATTGGAGCGCTTACATCCCTAACGTCGAAGTACTCGAGATGGCAGAGGTCGACAGCATCGAGTCCACGCTGCTGAAGATCCAGCTGCGCTGGATGGGTCACGTCTCCAGAATGGAGGACCATCGCCTTCCCAAGATCCTGTTATATGGCGAGCTCTCCACTGGCCACCGTGACAGAGGTGAACCAAAGAAAAGGTACAAGGTCTGCCTAAAGAAAGCTCTTGGTGCCTGCCACATTGACCACCGCCAGTGGGCTGATATCGCCTCAAACCGTGCATCTTGGCGCCTCACAGTTTGGCGGGCAGCAACCTCCTTTGAAGAAGACCGCAGAGCCTACCTCACTGACAAAAGGCAAAGGAGGAAAAACCCAACACCCAACCCCAACCCACCAATTTTCCCCTGCAACCGCTGCAATCGTGTCTGCCTGTCCCGCATCGGACTTGTCAGCCACAAACAAGCCTGCAGCTGACGTGGACTTTTTACCCCCTCCATAAATCTTCGTCCGCGAAGCCAAGCCAAAGAAAGAGTATGTTGGGCAAATTCCCTTGTAAAGCTCATTGAACAACCAAACCCAATTGCCAGCTGGTGTCAGAACTTTAAAGTTCCTCGCCCCCATCCTGCTCCATAGGTGTTGAATATGACCTCTCCCTAAGTTGTGTAAACTGTCAGTTACCCTCATTGTCCCATCCACTGATGCCTTCTTTGCTCCAATACACTGCGTAACTTCAAGGGTAACATTTGAGTCCCGCTATCCTTTCCTCATCAGTTTCAAAACTTAGGACAGGTGGAAAGGAACCTGAGTTTATCCAGTGGCAAGGATGTGGCCATGTGACCACTTAATGCACAAACAGCAAATCAAACTCTCCACTGCCAATGAATGTGGTAAACTGGATCAAACAATGGACATATTTTCATGTCCCGAATATTGGATACATGTATAAAATAAACCCCACCCCTCCTTTCAGAAAATGTCACACATCTTGAACTCAATGTATAAATGTTGCTGCAGCCACATTCAAGAAGAGTAGTGGATTTCTGTGGCCTGCAGAAAGAGGTTAGAAAATAGGACCTCTCTCTGAGAAAGGGAACACTATATTCAGGTCAATGGGACAGTGTCTTTGGTTCGTTAATTATTCAGAAATCTGATGACAGTGGGGATGAAATTGTCCTTGTGCTGCTGAGCGCTCGTCTTTAGGATCCTGTACCTTTATTCTTGATGGAAGCTTGGGTGGTGAAGCTATTTTCTGAAGACACCACTTCTTGTATGGAGTGAAGTCTGGTGCCTTTGATGTCACAGGCCGAATTGACAACCCTCTGGAGTTTTTTTGTCTTGAGAGTTGGTGCCTCTGTACCAGACTGTGATGCAATCATCCAAAATTCTCTCCATGGTACACCTGCAGAAGTTTTCGAGAAGCTCTGATGACATACTGAATCTTCTCAAAGTATAGCCATTGGCAAGCCTTATTTGTGATTGCATTGACATAGAGGCTTCAGGACAGATCCTCGGAGATGTTGACACCTAGGAATTTGAAGTTCTTGACTCTCTCCACCACTGAGCCCTCAATGAGGACTGGGTCGTGTTCTTCTGACTTCCTCTTGAAATCCAAATCATCTCTTTGGCTTTGCTAATGTTGAGTGCAAGGATGTTGACGTGATACCACTCAATGAGCTGATCTATCTCCCTCTTAAATGCTTCCTCATTGCCTTATATGATTCTGCTGACAACTATGGTGTGATCGGCAAACTTGTAGATAGCATTGAAATTGTGCCTGGTCACACAGTCATGGGTGTATAATGAGTAGAGCAGTGGGATAACCACTCATCTTTGAGGTGATGATCAGTGAGGAGGAGATGCTGTTTCCAATTTGTACTGACTGTGGTCTTCCATTGAGGAAGTCAAGGATCCAGTTGTCGAGGCTGGGAGGGGGGTTGGGTGTGCAGAAGTCCAGAATTTGTAGCTTCTTGACCAGCACTGAGGGAATAATGGTGTTGATTGATGAGTTGTAGTCAATAAAGAGCAGCCTATGTATGAATTGTTGTATTTGAGGTGATCCAAAGCTGAGTGGAGAGCCAGCAATATTCCACCTGCTGTCGAGCAATTGTGAATATAGGCGGATTGTAGTGGGTCCAGACCTTTGCTTAGGGGTACATGTTAATTGTGGCCATGGCCAGCCTCTCAAAGCATTTCATCACAGTCAAAGTTAGTGCTACTGGGCAATACTGGGCACTACTCTTCTTGGGCACTGGGATGATTGATGCCAATTTGAAGTAGGTGGAAACATCTGACTGCAGCAATGAGGGTTGAAAATGTCCATGAATGCTCTAGCTCGTTGTTTGGTGCAGATTTCCAGTACCCTGCCAGGTACACCATCAGGGCCTGATGCCTTGCAAGGGTTTACCCTCTTGAATAATGTTCTGATGTTATCCTCAGAAACAGATATCACAAAGTCCTCAGTATTTGCAGGGATTCTAGTGGGAACTGTTTGGTTCTCCTTCTCAAAGTGGGCATAGAAGGTGTTCAGCTCATCAAGTAATGAATCATCACTGCTATCTATGGTGTTAGCCCTTGCTTTGGAGGTTGTAATGGCCTGCACTCCCTGCCATAGCTGGCGGGTATCTGTTTCTGTCTCTAGCTTCCCCCGGAATTGCCACTTTTCTTCAGAGATGGCCTTTTGCAGGTCGTACCTGGACTTCTTGTAGTTATCTAGATCCCTGGCCTTAAACTCCCTTGATCTCACTCTTAGTAGTTTGCAAACCCTTTGATTCATCCATGGTTTCTGGCTGGGAAACCCCAGTATGTATCCACACAGGTCTTGATGAAGTCAGTGACATCTGTTGCTTATCCATTCAAGTCTATGGATAAGTTTTTGAGTATGTTCCAGTCCACTGATTCAAAGCAGCCCTGCAGTCACTCCTCTGCCTCCCTTAACCACACTTTTGCCATCTTCACTGCTGGTGCTGTGGTCTTCAGTCTCTGCTTGTACACCAGGAGTAGAAATACAGCCAGCTGATGAGACTTGCTGAAGTCCAGTCTTGGTATGGCTCAGTTGACATTCTTCATGGTAATGTAGCAGTGGTTGAGATAAGACTGGCAAGCCTATTCACACAGTGAATAGATTATACCTTTGGGTTTGCAAATCCTAGAAGTAAAATTACAAGTTTTATAAGGTATATACTTGTCTAAATATGGATACAGGCCAAATCCAGACAAATGGAACCAGCTAAGGTTGACCAGTTGTCTTGTTATCCTTTGGGTCTGTGGATATACATTTCAAGGTCTCTGTTCCTGCATATCAATCAGATTCTTCCACTTATACCTTCACTCACCTTGTAGCACCTTCCCAATGTATCACTTTATATGTTTCTTGAGGAAATTTCATTTATCCCTTTATTTCCTGCAGTCTAAGGTTTTCATCCTCCCTCTGAACAATACAATAAATTGGTGTATCATCTCTAAATTCCAGAATCATCCCACCTACATGTCAGCCAATGTCAGAGCTAAAATTTATGGAAATTGAGTGAGATGAATTGTCCTTGTTGACCCCCCATGTCACCCATCAAGAAAGTAAATCAAATTACAAGACCTCTTCCCAAATCCATGTTGTCCTTAATTGATCTTCTTAAAGCAGTCAATAAAAATAATAATTCACTACTGACCTGAAATTAGTCAATTTATCCCTTCTTCTCAGTTTTAAGCAAGAGTAGTGGTTTAGGCCAGGGAGGATTGAAAAATGATGGTCAGAGCACCAGCAACCTCTCATTCAGATCCTGAGTAATATTTCATCTGAGACTGGTAATTTGTCCACTTTCAAGGATGTTAAAACCCTTAATGGTTCCTCTTTGTACAGTGTTTCTTGCATCTGATATTTCATGCACATTGAACTCAATTCATTATCATCTGGTCACCCTTTTCTGTGAAAATAATTAATTTGCACTTGGGATCATTCAAAATATAAAGTCGACCATACAAAAACATTTAAAAAGCACCTTCTCATAAATTCCCTAGTTTAAGCCAGTGCATGTTCATCGGGCATCTTTTCTGACCCTCGTGTTCCGAGGGGCACCAAACAGTGACTTTTCAGTACAGCTCAGATAAAGAGGCAACTGATATCTGTGCCCCAGTGTTGGGAACCAGGACTTCTCCACAGGGCTCGTGCTGGCATTGGGATGAAAGGTCGAGTGAGTAGTTCTATCCTAGAATTTCCTCTTTATTGATGGGATCTGAATATTTAATGTCCATCACCAATTGTCACCTGGAAGTGTCTCATGGAACAATTAAAAGTCAACCATTTCATGGTTCAAGCCAGACAGCAGATATACTTCCCTTGACAACTATTAGTGAAATAATTGGCTTCTGTATTTTTACTTTTACCATTTCTGTTCATTTTTTTCCCTCTAAGTTCCAGAATTATTTCACTGAATTGATTTCTGTTTGTCTGACACTGAAGGGATTCAAATATGTGTAACTGGATCAAGAATTAAATCAAATAACTTAACCATGATGCTACCATATCTAACGTAACAATTTGTTCCTGCTTCTGATATCTGATATAAAGGGTTGAAATGCTTCCATAAGAATATCAATAAATATCATCTACAAATGACATAACACATCTCGCCAAAAAGCAATCATTAGCCCCACATACACAGCACAAACTGGCTCGCAAAGGGTTAGATGCGTTTTATTTAGATTCTTGTTTTCATTTTACAGAATAGTGAGAAAAAAGTCTGAGTAACATTTTGTCAGAAAAAAAACAATAAAGAATATGAAAAGCCCATCTAGCCAGAACATTGGACATTGCAAACAACCTGCAGTTATTATCGGATATATCAAAAGTGACAAGGAAAACTTTGGCCGTTGATTGAACAATATTTCACGAGGACAGCAGCAGCCAACACACACGCAATTTTAAATGGATCTGCTTGTCCAGGAGAGCCATGGTCGTGCATTTTATGAGCTTAATTTAATTGCAGTTGGTTTGGAAGCTCCGCACAACAAAAAAATGGTGACGAGGCAAAATCAGCTTTTTGATACTTGTTATTAACAGAGAGAAAAAGAAATAAAGATTTGTCTGGTACGATGTCAGCACACAGTGTATGTCACATACAGTAGCACTGACTGAACGATAGGATGCGGCAAAAATTATGATTCAGGGCAGATTTTGTGAGAGCTCGTCCAAGTTTTTTTACGAAATGACTGGTTGGCAGAAGTGACTGGTAGGGGTGTGGGGGGGGGATGGTAGATTGAGGAAAAAAAAGGGGGGAAAAAAAGGTTTCAACAAACATGCAGGCAGCAAAGTGATTGAATGATCTCATTTCAGACAAAAGGCACCACTCTATGAAGATTGATACAGAAGTGTTGGGCTTCGTTTGCTGGGTCATCAGATGGATTGATATTATACTCTAGCCGTGGATGAAGACAGAGTAACTGTTATCATACTCAATACAAGGGCTTGTCAGGAGCGGAAAATCATCCCATGTCACTGATTATAAGAGCGTTTCATGACTGTCATCTGAATTTATTGGCTAGATGTCATGTGCAGGAGGTACACCAGAATTCTGTATTTATAGAGCTGGGGCAGTATAGAGCAAGTATTTCTCTGCCTTTTACCAAGTGCACAGCTCTAAAGTGACATGACTGGTCTCAGGAGCATTTAAATACCTGTTTCAGTTTATAGTCATTCAATTTTTGAATGCAGCCTGATTTGCACATGAAATGTTATCTGATATTTGTTTAACTCATTAACAAGCATGTCTTCATATGCAAGATTGTGTGGCCTTGGAAGTTCCATGGATGGGATTCGGTGAATAGTCCAACATGTTACTAGGCTGAACGGAGAAATGTAAAACAGTGTAGCATGCTTTAATTTGCTCAAACTCCATACGACACCAATGGAGCTTTTATTGTGATCTTTTGGGTGACAGACTGTACAGAACTGTTGAAGCAGAGGTGGTTAGCTGAGTGGTATCAGGTCTATTAGCACAAATTTAACTTTATCAATACAGACTTGTAGGAAAATGCTAAGACAAATCAACCTATATTTAAATGATCTGAGTTTAAAATGGATTTGTGTAATTCTCTGATCAGGTCTCCAACGCTTTAAAGGATTAACAGACTAATACTGATTTGAGTGTGATTCCTGTCTGAAATTGTCTTCTATCAGCATTATTTATAGTTTAATAGTATTTGAAAACCATTTTTGCCAAAGTAAATATGTCAAGTTTGAAATTATGTTTTCTATTCCACGAATCTTATAAATATTTGAAAGAAGTGATTTTTAATCACAGCTAATAATAGTTTGACAGTTTATAATGTACAATTTACCTCTCTGCCTCATTAACAGTAAATTAAGAAAGAAAACAACATCACGTAATAAAGAGGCTTACAAGCCCCCATTTTCTTTTCCTTCGCAATAAGTTGAAATCTGGGGCAATGGATGGAGGCAAGTAGATCCTTTTCAGTTTTTGCTCTGGTGCTTATTTCCCAATGTGGAATTGCACATTAAATCTTAAAGAATATGACTGGTTCCTGAAACTGGGTCTTGTTATGCTATTGTGTGAAAAGGGAGAGGAGTTTGTGAATTCTGTGCACCATCGACCTTTCTGAAATCAGGAAGAACGAAGCAAACCTTTTTCTAATCCCACAAGCTCCCACTTCTGATAATTGTTTCTGAAAGATGTCACTTAATCATCATTTGGATACAACTTGACCTTCTTCCTCACCTCAGCGATTTCTCCAGGAAAACTACTGGGTATTATTTGGGACATAAATGTGAATTATGCCCCTGGTGTGATGAATATATCATGTCATAGTGAAAGCAATAAAATATTTGAAGTTTTAGCAAGATCATCACCTAAAATGAAACACCTAACCATAAAAGAAATAGAAGGAGCTTCGCCAGGCTGGGCTAACCTCCAACACCCTGCTTATGAAAATTTCCCATCGAGGGATGACCTCTGAAGCATTATGGGTGACCGCACATTTTCAATAAAAAAAACGGCCGACAGTTTGGTCTCATGGGAGTGTGGTATGATGCCGGGGAGACGGTGGCTTTGGTGAATATTTCCACAAGGAGCAAGCTGACCATCCATCTCCCTTTTTAGCTGGTGTCAGGGCTGGTTTATTTGATGATGATTTGATGCCCAGCAATTGCTCCCCCTTGCCCACTGAAAATGAATGATGACAGAGAGACACAGACCGCAGAATGCAGGCCAACATATTGTTACCACATAATTCTCATTACTCTTTCAACACTCAATACCCACAGATATACACATTACTGTGTCCCTGTAAGTTCTGCAGAAGCAAACCCTGGTTGTGGAACTCTGAAATTAATAGCATTTAAAGCCATATCCAAACACATACGCATAACATTCAAGGCAATGATGTGCTTGAATGATTCTTTTTAAAAAAAAATTGTAAAGCCAAGAGGACAATGCAAAGTAATTTTAACTCTTAATTGTATTATTAGCTGAGATGTCTGTGAAGTGCAAGCAGACAATTGTTCAGCTGATTTCCTGCATACTTTCCAGGATAACTCAAACAAAATTTGAAATTGTAATTTATCTTTGTGAGAGAGAGCATAATACCAAATTGTAATGGGGTCTGGTAGTATTTGAACTCTTGCACTGTAAGCAGGAATCTGTTACAAACAGAACTGTTTTCTCTTTTTAAAAGAAATGCTGAAATCCACCCCTTTTTGTTCCTCCTGTTATTTGCTTTGATGCAGTGGGATTGAGAAATTAAGGAGAACATCGAAGGGATGTGGGGTAAGGACCGAGTCCTTGATCCAAGTGAATTCAGCTGCCAGCATGCAGGAATCCAATTGAGAGACGCACAAGTGGTCAATAACAGCATTAGCAATGGTACATTCTGAATGACACAATTCTCAAACTGAACATGAACTGTTTCATTTCTTCAAATTGTCAGGGTGAAGCAACATCTCCATGATAATTCCCCTTTCATCCAATCCCTTCCCAACCAACCATCAAATAGTGGTCAAAGTATCTTTTACTTGACAAATCATAGAGAATAACGCAAAAAAAAAATGTTTTCCATCATTCTTTGCAGCGGCTTCTTTTTTTTATTTTTACCAAGCTTCTTTTCATTAGGATTGAAAGGAGAAGGCTAGGAACAAGGCATGTAACACACTTAAATGGGTATAAAATTAGTTAGCTGCAGAAACAGAGATACAAGATGCAGACCTGCAGTATCTAATACCTTGCAGTGTATAATAGTCTTCTCCACCTGGACTAACAGATTGGCAGTCTGAATACCTTTGCCCCCGGACAACAGCAATAGCTATATTTTTCTATATTGTCATGAATATTTCAGAATGTAAAAAGTTGCTTCAAAATTCTTATTGGGTTTGAACAGGATGTTGCTTCCCCTGGCTGAAAAGTCTAGAACCAGGGATTACAGAATAAGGGGCCTGCCATTAAAGATTGAGTGGAATTGAAGCTTCTTCACCCATTGATATTCCTTTTTTGGAATTCTTCAATTAAACATTGTTAGAATGCTCAGTATATTCAAGATAGAGATTGATAGAATTTTAGATATTGAGGAAATCAGGGGATTTGACCATGGGAAGATTGGTAAACATGGATTAGAATTTTAAAACCGAGGTGCCGAAAGACACATGGATACTACAGAGCAGACATAAGTTAATATTTTATGTCCATCTCCTTCACCCAACCCACTGGTCAGGAGTTGGTGAGAGGAATTTACAAAAGATGATGCTACATTGTAGGATTGGACCAATTACTGAATGTTCCCAGTACTGGGAAAGGAGATCTGTTGATGAAATAGTCTGCCTCATTGTTTAGTATTATTTATTGGGCATGTTTAGATATACAAACGTGCACCACACATGCGCAAACACAGACACAGACACACACACACACACACAGACACACACACACACACACACACACACACACACACACACACACACACACACACACACACACACACACACACACACACACGTTCAGACATATAGTCACACCACAAGCATTCACTCACTCAGACACATCGTACACACACATGTTAATCTCAAGCCTCAGGCCAAGTTCTGGTGTCCACAAGAACTGAAGATTCATCTTTTAAGAACCACTGCAAATCCCAGGAAGAAAATCCCAGACCACTGGAAACATTATGAGGAATTTGTATTCTTTGAACATTTTAGTCTGAACACAATGGAAATATTAAAAGAATTCTGTTTTCTCAGGGTCCAAGAGTGCTGAAGAATGATACTCAATGATGAGAACTCTGAGTGGAGCTTGAGGCAACTTCGCCTATCTGTGTCCTTCCAACATTAGAGCAGGCCAGGATTCATCAAAGAGATGACCCTGACAATGTCATTACACAAAAATTAAACAGTATAGTATAGCATAAACAAAAGGAGACCATTCAACCCATCATTCTGATTCCTTTATTCAACTAGCATACCATTGATCTTTATCTTAACTCTTCCTCAATCAGAATCAGAATCAGAATTTATTGTCATGGACACATCATGAAATTCAGTGTTTTGTGACAGCGACATAGTTCAAACAGTCATGTTATAACCATCTTACAACATTGCTATATATAAAAAAGTAGTGCACAAAAGTAAGGCAGTGTCTGGTTCAGTATCTTTGGTTCACTGATTATTCAGGAATCTGATGGCAGCGGGGAAGAAGCTGTCCTTGTGCCGCTGACTGCTTGTCTTTAGGTCTTTGATGATGGAGGCTGCTTTTTTAAGACACCTCATAGATGTCCTCAATGGAGTGAAGTCTGGTGCCTGTGATATCCCAGGCCAAGTTAACAACCCTCTAGAGTTTATTCTTGTTCTGAGAGTTGCCACCTCCATACCAGGCAGTGATGCAATCAGCCAGAATGCTCTCCATGGTACACCTGCAGATGTTTTCGGTGACATACTGAATCTCCTCAGACACCTCACAAAGTATAACTGCTGGTGAGCCTTCTTTGTGATTACATCAACATGAGGCTCCAGGACAAATCCTCGGAGATGTTGTCTGCCAGGTATTTTAAGTTCTTGACCCTCTCCATTACTGAGCCTTTGACGAGGAGTGCCATGTTCCACTGACTTCCTTCTGAAATCTACAATCATCTCCTTGGTTTTGCTAGTGTTGAGTGCAAGGTTATTGGTATGACACTACTCAATGAGCTGATCTATCTCCCTCCTCTACACTTCCTCATTGCCATTTGTGATTCTGCCGAGAACTATCAGCAAACTTGTAGATAGCATTGGAATTGTGTTTGGCTATGCAGTCATGTGTGTACAATGAGTAGAGCAATGATCTAAGCGTGCATCCTTGGGGTGCATCTTTGTTGATAATCAATGAGGAGGAGATGTTGTTTCCAATTCATACTGACTGAGGGATACTCTATCCCTCAACACATTTCCATTAAAAAAAACACCAATTTTAAAGTGATTAAATCATCCCAAGCTTTCATAATTCCAGGTTTCCATTCCAGTTATTGTGAGGGAATAATTTCTGACATCATTGCTCATTTTTGAGAAGCTGAGCTTAAATGTCAGGCTCTGATCCTCTGGGTTTGGTGTTCCACTATCAGGTAAAGTAGTGGTTTTCAAAGTTTTTCTTTCCACTTATATCCCACCTTAAGTAATCCCTTACTAATCACAGAGCCCCAATGGCATAAGGATTACTTAAGGTGGGATGTGAATAGAAAGAAAAAGTTTGAAAAATCTCTGCACTAGAGGAAATATGTTCTCTCCACCTTGCCAGTCACAGCATTTAATTATCTCAAATAGAACCTCTCTTGCTATTCTGCACGATGTGAAATACAATATCATTGATATTTTTTTGTTGTACACCCACCAAGCATGTCTAAAAGAAGATAACCACAGATGGAAACATGTACAAGTTTATTCAAGAGGAAAAATAAACTGCAGATGCTGGGAAATCTGAAATAAAACTGAATATGCTAGAATTACTCAGCAGGCCATGAGAAAGAAGCAAAGTTAATGTTTCAGGTCGATTGCCCTTGATCGAACAATATTGGGCATTTACATAACATCTTAAAATTGGCCAAAATTCCATCCCATCAAAGACTGATGGAAAGCTGACTTTCATTGATATAGGGCCTTTTAAGCTCAACACACTTTTGAACCATCTGCCACTGGGGTAGGATTGGAGAAATTAAGCATTGATCCTGCTGGATAATGGAGCAGGCTTGAGTTGGATCAACTCTTCCCATCTCTTATGTCCTCATGTCTCATGCAATGAGGTATTTGTCAAGAGACACTTGAAATAAACCTCCACAGCCGGCCACATATTAAAGGAGATCATGAAAGTTTGTCAGGGGGGTGAGATTTTAAGGAGGCATTAGAGTGGTTTTGAGTAATGGAAATTCAAAATTCAAGTCCTCACTCTCATCACCTGTTGTGGAGCAATTAAGTTCTAGGTTGATCAGAAGGCTGAAGGTGGGTTTGGAGGATTTCCAACACCCAGGATCAATCCTGGCTTCCCGTGTTTTTGTATCGAGAAGCAATTTTGTTTTTGGCTAGGGCCCACTTTGGACTCTGCTCAGTTTAAGGGCCCCCTTCCAAGTGAAGCAGCCAAGTTCAGTTGGGTTCTTCCATTCTTCTCTCTTATAAACTACATAAAAATAACATTAAAAGTATCTTAAGAATTCAGTCTGTGGCTTCCCCTCAAATGTGCTGTGGTCCACAGTGGGGTGGGGGTCGCATGCCCCAGATTGGGAATGGCTGGGGTAGAGTCTGCCCTGTCATCCTGTGACTAAGAAACTGCTGGACATCTCAATCCAAGGAAACCAATGAAATAATGCCTTTGAAAAGTTTAGTCAGCCTCAGTAGAATCATTGGGCCACTCAACATTCTGAATGTCTTGCAAACGCAATTGGCAAAAAAAAAAAATCTATAGATAAAAATTAATACTTGCAAAACATATAACGGACAATATTGAACAGAGTTTAATTGTGGTTTGATTTCAATTCCTCTTATCCAGATGATTAATGAATGTTACCCTATAGTGCAGTAGGCCGTAAAAAGAGTCTTTAATGTGACAATTAAGTGTCTGTCTTTGGATTATATATTAGTTCCTACTCAGATTACTTCATCAGAACAGTGTGGCTCCTGTGAAGATTAAAGCATGACTCAATTTCCTCCATTTTCCAGCACTTCCATATATTTTATGACAAGTACTAAATCAATTTTACGCCACTATTGATTTTAGTTCTTAAATAGCCATCATTGCTCTCTGCCTTCCCCCCAAACCCTACTTCAATTTTTCGCTTTAATTTATCTGATGCACAGCTAGCTATAGGCGCTTCCACATGGTACAGTGTGTGTTTGAGAGAGAGAGAGAGAGAAAGGGGAGAGGAAAAGAAAGGGAGAGAGAGATGGCAAGAAAGAGGAGAATAAGGAAAAGCAAGAAGATGAAGGAGGACCACCTTCAGAATGCACCAGGAGCTGCCGCTTGGAATATTACTCCCTGCAGAGAAATCCAGCTCTCTAAAACCCAACTCTTCAGTTCACTGATAATATGCTCGTATCAGTATTAATAGCTCCACACTGAATTCGTGAGGCGTTATGGATTATACAGCAAGCATATTGTCATTAAATTAAATTTTCAGCACATTCCCTAGCTCATCACAAAATACCGCGGAGAGTAATCACAATCGGTTCTCAACACATGTATAATTGCTTTCAGCTGGTGTGTTTTACTGTTGACATTGTTCAGCACTGATAAGGTGATTGGTGATTTGAATACACAGCATGTTCCAGTGCAGTCGTAATTGAAATATGGTATGTGTGAATGGAAGATTACATTAAGACCCGGGATAATCACCTGACACAAGAGTAATTGAGTCCACAATCTGTCACTGAGTGTCTCACTGAGGGGCTGTAATGGGAAGCAGCCATTAGTGGATTATACCAGTGCTGTCTCTGCTCTGTGAATGTGCCAGGCTGCCTTTCCTTCACTGCCACCTCTGTCATCGGGGCACTCGCAGTTTGGAAGTGAAGAACTGGCAGATAGAAGGAGAGACTCAAAGACTAACAAAACTGTTGCCTCCAGACTTGTAAGCTCTTTTCGATCTCTGACCTCCCAGAGCAACCACTCCATCCCTAACGTGTGTGCTCATTAGCAGAGTTAATTTTTATCAGTAATGTGGCAAAAATCTGATTGGACTGTCATTTCGTCAATGGTGACTGGGGTAAAACAGCAGGAGTGATACTAGTGTTAAACCTGTGAGGTCTCTCCTTCATGTGAGTAGTTCTTACCTTTCCTAAATCAGTTAAAACAACAGGAATAAAAGCAATGATCCCTCAAACCTACTCTGTCATTTAGTAAGATCATGCTTCAAAAGTGGTAGTCATGTAGAGATACAGCAGTGAAGTAGGCCCTTCAGCCCACCGAGTCTGTGCCAGCCATCAACCACCAATTTACACTAATTCTATATTAATTTCATTTTTTTTTCATGCCATCTTCTTATCGACTCCCCCAAATTTTACCACTCACTCAGAAAAGAGGGCAATTTACAGTAGTAGGTAATTAACCTATCAGTTTTGCAAGTCTTAAGAATATGGGAGGAAACCAGGCAATCCAGGGGAAACCAAAGAGATCAAAGACAGACCATGCTAACTCCATGCAGACAATACCTGAGGTGAGGATTGAACTTGGAACTCTGATACTGAGAGGCAGTGGCTCTGTAGCTGATTAGAAGATTTCCCACCCCACCCCACCACCACCCTGCTCCATCGCACCCCTTCCCCCCCCAATCCCGCTCCACCTACCTGCTTGTTCCCTATAACATCAGATTCTATAATAGACCAAAAATCAATCCTGTTATTGAACATTCAATGACTGCTTGCAAAAAGTAGGAAATTACAGGATTCACAACATTAATTTGTAATCAAACTTCACCTAAAAAATGAAAAATACATAGCAGTTCAGCTATGATCTGTGGAAAGAAAAAGAGTTGACATTTCAGATTGACACAGTTTCTTAAAAGGAGTTAAGCCTCATTGAATTAATATATTCCAGTCTATAAATAAAGAAAGATGCTTTCAAAACCCTTCAAGAAACTATATTTTTCACTTCTATTCTGAGGAGATGATCCTTGTCCTCCTGGGTGGCTGAGGTCACAGGTGAGACTTAGAAATAGGCCTGTAACTGCAGTGTCCATGAACAACATTTAACATGGACCAATGTAGAGATAGCACTTTGTTTATGAGGAGAAGAAAAATGACGAGATCTTCTGCTTTCCTAATATAAGGTAGTTCACAACCCTCCCCACAGGCAAAACCCTCCCCACCATCAAGAACATCTACAAGGAACACTGTCGTCGGATAGCAGCAGCAATTCTCATGGATCCACACCACTCAGCATGCCCTCTGTACTCGCTTCTACCATCAGGAAAGAGGTACAGGTGCCACAAGACTCACACTACCAGGCTCTGAATAAGTGGAGGACTGTATTGACCAACACAATCTAGAGGACACCCATTGAACCATTGATAGAATTATCAAACACTGCAGCACAGAAACAGGCCCTTTGGCCTATCTAGTCTGTGCCAAACTGTGAAGTCCCAATGACCTGCACCCAGACCATAGCTCTCCACATCCTTCTCATCTATGTATCTGTGGTGAAAGGCATTTGCAGAGATGTATGGAGTGGCCAATCTGAACCTCCCTGACCTTCCCTAACTCCTCCTTTGGCTCCTCCCCAGATTTCCCAATAAAGGCTGGTGTGCCTGGACTTGCCCCCTCTTGCTCCTGTACCTGGAACCTGGCCAAGTAGTGTATCAGTAATGCTCAGATTTTTGGTAATTAAAGCCATTTAATCACTCCATCATGTGAATGTGATTATTGTGCGCTCCACAATTTAATTATCAAAACAAAAGCCATGGAAGTTCAGCATACAGGACAAGGCAGCAGCAATCGAGAAGATGCCTGGTCATCCAGCCCACAGACAGTGGAGTTAGCCCAACAACGTGGTGCAGTAGCAGACGCACCCCTGGAGTCTGCTTCAACTCTGCAGTGGGTAATGGGAGAAGTTTGCCGGCCGACTACGCTCACGATTGAACCCAGGGAACCCAACGCAGACGTTAACTTTGAGAGGTGGCTGCATGGGATGCAGATGTTCATGCGCCACCACAGCCTAAGGAATGCTGAAGATAAGTACAATCTCTTGTTTGCATCCATGGGCAATCGGGCGTTTCAAATAATTAGAGACTGCCGAATGTATGACGAGACAATGGCCCTGTTGCAGAAGTAGTACTGGACCCGAACAAACCCAATATTTGCAAGGTACAAATTAATGAACCAGCGTCAAGCCCCTTGGGAGCCATTCGCACAATTTGCATGGGCGATGAGAGAACTGGATAGAGCCTGCAGGTGTATCGCGGTGAGTGCCTCTGAGTATGCTGACGAGCTGATGCGGGATGGACTGCTGACAAACATGCTATCGGCCTAGGTCCATCAAAGACTCCTGGAAAAAGGTAACTGCACGTTGCAAGAAGTACTTGATTTGGGTGAGGCGATGGAGACTGCGGTGCAAAGCTATGAGGCTTACACCACCGTCGGTCCAGTGTCCACATTGGGAATGAGGGCACCACCATGTTGGGATATGGCACCGACGGCAGTGGCGGCCAGGGCCGGTAAGTACGGGATCCGCAGGCTGGCCAGTCACCCCCAGGCACTGTGTGCTTAAATTGCAAAAAGAAAGGGCACTATGTTAAGGTGTGCCGCAAACACACCAATACCAGCAGTGCCACGTGCGATCCGAGGGACAGTTCACCATCTTTGGGGGAGTGGTCACCAAAATGACAATCACTAATGTCACTACTGGCTTCAGATCAGCGACCACTGACTTCACCTCCGGCCATGTGGGAGTTCTGGGGGCAGCCATCTTCTGAGGCACCGAGTCCAACATATTACCGACAGAAACAGTAAATGGTGACTCTGAATTGGACGTAACTTTGGCCTCCGTGACACTGGATCAGAACAGGCCTCACCAGCTGGTGTGATCGATGATGAATATTGAGGTAAATGGTCGCGTCATGAGTTGTTTGTTTGACACAGGGAGCACCGAAAGTTTTATCCACCCGGACTTAATAAAGCGTTGTGCACTGAAGGTGTCTCTAGAAAAGTGCTGAATAGCCCTGGCATCTAAAGCCCAGTCCCCGGAGACGTGTGGGTACTGTTGAGTAGACTTAAGGGGCAGGGAGTGCAGGAATTTTAAAATCATGGTAATGCCCATACTCTGCGCACCAGTTATCCTGGGGTTAGACTTCCAGTGTCAGCTGGAAAGTGTGATGATGCAGTTTGACAGTCCGCACTCTCCTCTATCACAGTTCAGAACGAGGGATTCAGTTCTGCCAATGAGAGCAAGCTGGGCAGTATGTGTGGGCTGTCCACCCTTTGGGTCCCTCCGCCTCCACTATTTAAGCACTTATCAGAGAATTGCAGACCTATAGCTACCAAAAGCAGGAGATATATCCCGGAGGACAGACACTTAATTAAAACCGAAGTCCAGAGGCTGTTAGACGAAGGCATCATTGAGCCCAGAAACAGCCCCTGGCGAGCTCAGGTGTTGGTGGTAAAAGTGAGGGGGGTGGGAGACGGAGAAGAACCGGATGGTAATAGACTACAGCCAGACTGTGAATAGATTTATGTTACTGGATGCCTATCCCCTACCTTGAATTGACGACATGGTGAATGAGATAGCCCAATATAAGGTCTTTTCCACCATAGACCTTAAGTCAACATACCATCAGATGCCAACCAACCCAGAGGACAGGCCCTACACGGCTTTTGAAACCAACGGCCAACTGTATCAGTTTCACAGGGTGCCATTCGGTCTGACAAATGGGGTACCAGTGTTCCAAAGAGAGATGGACTGCATGGTGGCCGATCACAAGCTAAAGGCAACATTCTCATATTTGGATAACATCACCATATGAGACCAAGACGTGAAGGAACACGTTACGAATCTAAGGGAATTCCTCACCAAAGCAAAAACCCTAAACCTGATGTATAATCAGAAGTGCGTGTTCCGCAATTCACAGCTGGCAATACTAGGGTACCTGGTGGAGGGAGCAATCGTGTCCACGAACTCCAAAAGAATCCACCCCCTTAGAGAACTACCATTGCCCCAGAACCTGAAAGCCCTTAAAAGGTACCTCAGATTCTTTTCTTATTATGCCCAATGGTTGCTGGGCTCAATGATGCCTTCGGCTAACAGCCTCTGGACTTCGGTATGCAGACAAGGTCCGGCTATTAATGGAGACAACAGACTTTCCCCCATCAGCGGAGGCTCGTAAAGCCTTTGAGGGCATCAAGGATGAAATTGCTAATGTGGCGATGCAAATGATCGGCCACCGTGCGGTCCATCTCTCTTTGGAACACTGATACCCCATTTGTCAGACCGAATGGCACCCTGTGGAACTGATACAGTTGGCCGTTGGTTTCAAAAGCCATGTAGGGCCTGTCCTCTGGGTTGGTTGGCATCTGATGGTATGTTGACTTAAGGTCTATGGTGGAGAAGATCTTATATTGGGCTATCTCATTCACCATGTCGTCAATTCAGGGTAGGGGATAGGCATCCAGTAACATAAATCTATTCACAGTCTGGCTGTAGTCTATTACCATCCGGTTCTTCTCCGCCTCCCACCCCCCTCACTTTTACCACCAACACCTGAGCTCACCAGGGGCTGTTTCTGGGCTCAATGATGCCTTCGGCTAACAGCCTCTGGACTTCAGTATGCAGACAAGGCCCGGCTATTAGTGGAGATAACAAACTTTCCCCCATCAGCGGAGGCTCTTAAAGCCTTTGAGGGTATCAAGGATGAAATTGCTAATGTGGCGATGCAGGCCATTGATGAATCCATCCCATTCCAAGTGGAAAGTGAAGCCTCTGATGTTGCCCTAGCAGCCACGCTGAATCAGGCAGGCAGGCCAGTGGCATTCTTCTCTAGAACACTCCAGGGCCCAGAACTCAGGCAGTCGGCAATTGAAAAAGAAGCCAAGGCTATAGTGGAAGCTGTGTGCCACTGTAGGCATTATTTGGGTGGTAGACTATTTACCCTGCAGATGGATGAGAGGGCCGTCACATTTATGTTTAACAACAAACAGCGGGGTAAAATTAAAAATGAAAAGTTCATGCGGTGCACAATCGAAATCTCCATGTACAATTATGAGATCCTATACCGCCCCGGGGAAATTAATGAGCCACTTGATGCTCTGTCCCAGGGAAAATGTTCCAGTGGATTGTCTGAAGTTCCTGCATGACTTTATGAGAGCTAGAAATTTACCCTACTCAGTTGAGGAGATTTGGGAATTGTGCCGTAACTGCCCGGTCTGTGCCGAATGCAAGCCCCATTTTTACAGACTGGATAAAGCCCAACTGATTCAGGCAACCTGTCCTTTCGAACGTCTTAGAATGGACTTCAAGGATCCCCTCCCATCCAATAACAGGAGTCTCTACTTCCTGAATTTAGTGGATGAGTACTCTCAGTTCCCGTTTGTTATCCCTTGTCCGGTCATGACTGCAGCCACGGTCATCAAAGCATTCCAGACCATATTCATTATGTTTGAACATCCCAACTACATACACAGTGACAGTGGTTCCTTCTTCATGAGTCAGGAGCTGCAAGAGTACCTGCAGGCGGTGGGGATAGCCACGAACACAACTACCAGATACAACCCCCGAGGGAATGGGCAAATGGAGAGGGAGAATTGTACAATCTGGAGAGCAATCCTGTTGGCCCTCACATCAAAAGGGATGCCTGTCTCCCAGTGGCAAGAGGTACTACCGGATGAGCTGCATGCTGCCAAGTCCCTGCTGTGCACGGCTATAAATGCCACCCCCCCACCCCCCCCCCCCCCACGAGAGATTTTTCTTTTCCTAGGAGGTCAGCATCCAGAACCATTATGTCAGTCTGGCTGATGATGCCCGGCCCGGTACTTCTTCACAGACATTTTAGACCCCACAAGACAGATCCCCTGGTGGAAAGAGTGCATCTGGTACACGTGAACCCACAATACGCATTTGTATGGTACCAGAACGGGAGGGAGGACACGATGTTAGTACGAGACCTGGCCCAAGCAGGGTACACTAATACTGATGAGGTGACCCCAGAAGAACCTGATGGTCAATCGACACAGCGCCCATCCATGTCCCAGGGTTTTGACATATTTCTGACAGCCCGATAACCCTAGAACCCCACCCCAGCACCAGTCACCAGTCAAGCACCTGCGGCAGTCAATCCCACAGCGATCTCGCCAGCATGGAGCCCACCCCAACAGGCAGAAAAGGACTCTGTAACCGAAATTCCACCCACACAGGTACACAGTCTTGTGAGCTCGACGCAGGAACAACAGGGGCCTCACCCAGTGCCTCAGAAGTCACAGAGGATCACGAGACCACCAGAGAGGCTGAACCTTAGATGGACACTATGAACGATGTACTTATGTAATAAAGTACAGTATGTGCTCCATGTCGCCACATCACCTCGCCAGGTTTTATCTCAAAGAAGGGGTGAATGTGGTGAAAGGCATTTGCATAGATGTATGGTCTGGCCAGTCTGAACCTCCTTGACCTTTCCTGACCTTTCCTAACTCCTCCATTGGCTCCTCCCTGGATTTCCCAATAAAGGCTGGTGTACCCTGACTTTCCCCCTCTTTCTCCTGTACCAGGAACCTGGCCAAGTAGTGTATCAGTAATACTCAGGTTTTTGGTAATTAAAGCCATTTAATCACTCCATCATGTCAATGTGATTATTGTGTGCTCCACAGTACCAATGCAAATGTTTCTTAAATGTCAACATTGAGCCCACATTCACCATTTCTGCTGGCAGCTTGTTCCACACTCTCACCACTCTCTGTCTGAATAAGTTCCCCCTCATATTCCCTTTAAACATTTCACCTTTCACCCTTTGCACTTTGAAATACTGCCATCTGGCATAAAATCTCTTAAAGTGGTTTGATCCAAGTTTGTATTTGGTAGTAAAACTGAAATTCCATGCTGTGTTTTACTGTAGTTAAGGTTTTAACCCAACACAAATTGTTGTTGCCTTGAATCAAGTTGTTGCTATATTTAATAATGATCCAGCCATTTATCATAATTTATCATAAAAATGAAGACAATTGCATAGAACAAACATTTAATTTTCTTCTCAAGATCGTCACCTGATTTTGTTATGACTTAATGTGTTACCAACCACACGGAGCTGGCGAGGGAGAGTCATTATTGCACCGATGTCTCTGATTGTCAGTTGTTATGCTGTTCTTGTTTATAAAACTGCATTCCAAGCATATTAACAGAAAATTTTCCTGCATTTTTATTATATTGTTGGTAAACACTTATTTGTGTGACCTTAAAATGAAGCTTGCTTAACAAAGGATTCTCAACACTAGAAGCCCTTTTAAAATGACAGAAGCAAATAATTATGTTTGAAACATTCTGCTTTTCATCGTCTTTTTTGCTTATTCTTACCCCCAATATTATGATGTTTTAACAGTCACAAATTGGGAAAGGATAAATCCCAAGTGCTACTTTTAATTTTTTTTTTTAATTTAGACATACAGCACGTTAACAGGTCCTTTTGGCTCACATGCCTGTGTCATCCAATTACACCCAGTTGACCTACAACTCCAGTGTGTTTTGAACGGTGCGAGGACATGGTGCATTCGAAGGAAACCCACACAGACAGAGGGAGAATGTACAAGCTCCTTACAGACAGCCCTGGATTCGAACCTGAATCACTGGCACTGTAAGAGTGTTGCACTAACCTCTATACTAACTGTGGTAAAGCAGCTACCTGCTGGATGTTACTGTAGATCAGTCACCACCAAACCAAAAGATTGTTATACTGCTCTCCCATTCAATCATACTGTATGATGGAGCCATTTCATGGAACATTCCACTCACTGGCTGGTGAACTCATCTTTGAGGAAGTAATTTATGAGTTCAACTCCTATTCCAATGAATTGCCTTCGAACACCAGGCATTTATTTCCAGAGAAACACAAAAAAACAGCATGCATCAGAATCTTGAAAAATGACATTCTGGAGGAACTTAATGGGCAGCATCCGTGAGTAGAAATGGTTAAACAATATTTTGGGTCGGGACCCTGAGTGCCTTTCACAGTCATGTCATCTCCATGCAATTGGTCTTCATCATCCATATGTGACGAGCTCTTGAAACATTTTCAGCTCTCGCTTGTTTCCATCACATAGGCCGTGGGTGGAACTGATGGTGGCAATGCAGAGAGGACTCCATGATGGAGCAATTGGCAGGACAAGATTTCAAAAGATCTTCCTAGAACTCAGAAAACCACTCAAATCCATTTTTTCTCTTTTATTTTCATCTCTCTTACCAACTGCATGTGTCGGGGCACACTTTGTCCACCAAGGTTCCACTACCATGACAGGTAAGCTTATCCAACAAATTTCAAAGTTTGCTTGACCTCAGTGGTACAAACTCAAGCCTGAGATGAAATAGCATAGATATTCTCCTACTCAATAACACCACATGGTGGAACCATCGCAAAACCCTGGACAAGTGGGGTGTCCTTTGCATTTCCAATGAGATTTTAACAGAGAGGTGCGATGAAGGCAGATCCGTATCTTTACCTATTGCTCTGGTGCAAATGTCTGTTCAAACCTCTCGAGAAGCCTGGGGTAATGGAAGGAAGGTTTGCTCCTGCAACTGATGTGCTGGGTGTGGTCCACTTGGCATCTCTTGTTATAGGATTAAAATAAGCATCTGTTGTTGCATTGAGGGAAGTTCAATGTATTATCATTCACAAGCCTTCTCCAAATGGTGCACAGCTTTAAAATGCATAATATTTGGGGGCATATGCCATATTGAATGTAGTATTGAAGTGTGTTCACAAATCCATGTGTTTTGTCCTAAGCACTATAGTTGTGGAAACACATGGAGTAAATATATATTTTAGCATAAAATTATGCAAAAGCTCTGTGGATAAAGTGTTAAGCTCTGGAATTCCTTCACTAAACCTCTCTATCTCCCTCTCCTTGTTAAGAGGAGCTGCTTAAAACCTGTTACCTTAATTAGGCTTTTGATTGCCCATGCCATCCAATTTTTGTTCCACTGTCCTCTGTAGGATTGCACATGATGAATTCTTCACATCATGCCTTGCTTATTCTTTTTTTGAATTCTGTTCTCCAGTTCTCAACGCTTTGACCTCAATATTTAAAGGCTTAAAATCTCTACTCACTTCTTTGGAACAGATTGAATATAATTTCCTTTTACCCTTGTGCTGGCATCTCCAAAATTGCTCAGGTGAAGACGGTACAATTGTGTTTGTTTCAACAGTTGAAAGGTAAGAAAATGATCCTGATAAATTAGAAGTCACAAACAGACTTAAGGTATTTACTCTCACTTGGCAATGATTAGGTAGATTGTCACCCTGTGAAAAACAGGGTTTAGAATCCAATATTGATGAAATTACTTCACCCATGTGACAGCCAATAATTCGTAAAATCCTAAACAATTGGAGAATTGTGTACAGTTTTGGTCACCACACCATAGGAAGGATGTGATTGTGTTGGAGAGAATGCAGAAGATATTCACCAGGATGTAGTCTGGATTGGAGGACTTTAGTTATGGGGAGAGATTAGATAGGTTTGGCTTGGAGCAAATGAACCTGAAGGTGGACCTAAAAGAATTATATAAGATTATGATGGGCAAAGGTAGGGTAGATAGATAAAATCTTTTACCCATGTTCAGTGTATCAAAAAAAATGTGCCCTAGATTGAGGATGAGAGGAAGGAATTTTGAAGGGGATTTGAGGGGTACAGAGAGTCTAGAACAGTTGGAGGTATCTATAATTACTGCTTAAGAGACATTAAGGTAGGAAATCAAAAAGGCAAGGCATGGCAGGATGTAGGCAAATGGGATTAGTGTAGATATCTATAAAGGTCAGCATGGACAAGATGGATCAAAGGGTCCATTCCTGTATTGTATGACTTCACCCACCATCTTGGGTGTATTGTTTGAGATAAGGTCATTTCAGTTCTTTGGAATGATGCTATCACACTCACCACTGGCTATACTTTGTGAGGTGTCTGAGGAGATTCTGTATGACATCGAAGACTCTCATAAACTTCTACAGATGCACCGTGGAGAGCATTCTGACTGGTTGCATCACTGCCTGGTATAGAGACGCCAACTTTTGGGACAAGAATAAACTCCAGAGGATTGTAAACTCGGCCTGCTATATCACAGGCACCAGACTTCACTCCATCGAGGAGATGTACATGAGGCAGTCTTTTAAAAAGCCGCCACTATCTTCAAACACCTCCACAGGTACAGAAGGTTAAAGACGAGCACTCAATGGTTCAAGGACAGCTTCTTCCCTGCTGCCATCAGATTCTTGATTAATTGATGAACCAACGACACTGCACTACTTTTCATGCACTAGTATTTTTATATTTGTTGTAGTATTGTTGTAAGATGGTTATAGTTTGCACTACAATGCTGCCGCATTTACTTTAATTCCTCCTTGTTGTGAAATATCATTTTGTTATTTGATATTTAGGCCATATACTTCAGAACATAAGAAGCAGAAAAGTTGGCCATTCTGTGCTTCAAGTCTACACATTCATTGGAAATGATCATGGCTGCTGATCTGTCTTGAATATATTTACAAATTTGTCTCTCAGCAAAATAATTCCAAAGATATACAATCCTCTCAGTAAAGAAATATTTTTTCATCCCAGTCATTAGTAGCTGAACTCCTTTCTAAGTAAAGATTTACTACCCTCTGCTGAACAGATTCTTTCTCATCTCAGTCCTAAAAGGTCAGCATTCTTCTTTTCAGTCCTGAAGAAAGATAATTGGCACTGATGAATTTACAACCAGAACCAGGTGGCACAGTGAGCATTATAGTTGTGTGGAAGAGGCCAGATTTCAGTAGGTGCAAGCATCTGGAAGTCTGGAAGTTTGGGAAAGCTGCTGAGAAACAGTGAAAGATCTTTCTCTAGATCCAGCAGCTAAAGTACCAAAGATTATGAATCTTCCTTATTAACATTGTGGCTCATCTGGGTTGACAAATTTGTGTTTGGTATCTTCCAAGCAAATTTATTGCCATCAAGATATAAATTAGAGAATCATGCAGTGCTGAACAGGCCCTTTAGTGCAGGGTTAGTGTAATTGATGTTTGATGATAGGTTGGAATATTCTCCAATCAGCTAATCCTAGATTCAACCACTCAGTAGAAGAAAATAATGTGCCATTTAAACTTTCAACTTACATGTCATGGGCAGGTGGAAGGAAGCCAGAGCACCCGGAGAAAACCAAGGGACAACATGCATACTCCAGACTAACAGCATGCAAGACCATGATTGAATCTAGTTTGCTGAAAATGTTTGCTCTACCAGCTGTGTCACTAAGCAGCCCTGTTACATCGATGCAGATTGCTGTTGTTATGTCCACTCTACCAATGTCTCCCTGTTCATGATGAATAGAGGTCCATGAGCTCTCACACATTATCATCCAAAGAAACACAAAATAATTAGTGCATTTAGGTTTCATTTTCCTTTTGTCATTCTCTTTACTCGTATGCATCAGATTGTTCCACATAAAACATTGGCAATTTCCCATATGAGATACTGGTACAACATCTGTCCAGCATCGTTATCTGGACTGAGAAAAAGATAACCTTCTTCAAGATGACAGAAGATTGTCATCTTCTTGTAGCATGAATAAAAGCTCTCACAACTAGAGGAAGAACACACTTTTATTAGCTTATAACTAAGTGTAGGGTCTTACAGTGGTCTTCAGAGGGACTCAGGGTTTAGATGGGAAACCAGGGTTATATATGGGTAGATGGGGGCGGACCAGTGAATCTCATTTCACTGCATTTCTGCAGTCAGCCAATCTTTCACTCTGCCTGTTGCAAGCTTAACTGGAATTGAATGGACTTGCTTATTATCACATGTAGCAAGATGCAATGAGAAAAGGTGCTTTGCTGCTATGTAGGCAAGACACCCAATACTTCAAGTACAGCAGGTTGTGCAATAACAGAAAAAAGTGCAGGGTACCGTGCTGCAAGGGCAGAAAGCTGGATGTGGAGAAAAGTACAGTTAAGCAGTGCAGGGGCATTTTCTTTGGAGAGGTCCATTGAACAATCTGATAACAATCGGAAAGAAACTTTAAACAGGATGTTTGTGTTTTCAAGATCATGTATTTTCTGCCCCAAAAAAGCAGGGAGAAGAATGTGTGACAGGATCAGGGGTGTCCTTGAATATAATGGCAGCTTTCCCAAGGCAGGGGGTTGTGTAGGTGGAATCAATGGAGGGGAGTTGGTTTGTGTGATGGTTTGAGCTGCATTCACAACTCTCTGCAGTTTCTTGCAGTCTTGGGAGAGCAATTTCTATTCTAAGCTGTGATATATCATATAACCATATAACAATTACAGTACTGAAGTTCGCACTGATTTAAGTGAACTCCTTTAGTTCCACCTACCTGCTCCCTGCCCATAACCCTCCAACCTCCTCACATCCATGCACTCATCCAACCTCCTCTTAAATGACCAAATTGACCCTGCTGCAACCACCTCTTCTGAAAGGTCATTCTACTCAGCCACCACTCTGAGTGAAGAATCTTCCTCTTAAGTTACTTCTAAAGTTTTGCCCCCTAATCATTAGGGCCATATATGACCCCTCGTTCCAATCTCTCCTACCCTCAAGCCTATTCACATCTACTCTATCTATTCCCCTCATAATTTTATATACCTCTATCAAATTCCCTCCTCAAACTTCTACACTCCAATGAATAAAAACCCAGTCCACTCAATCTTTCTCCGATTTCTAGATACTGCAATCCAGGCAACATTTCAGTAAATCTCTGCACCCTTTTTATCTTATTGATATCCTTCCTATAAATATAACCATATAACGATTACAGTGCGGAAACAGGCCATATCGGCCCTTTAAGTCCGCACCAATTTAAGTCAACTCCATTAGTTCCACCTACCTGCTCCCTGCCCATATCGGGACAGGATACTTCTTGTGGTGCATCAATAAAACAGGCAAGAAATATTGGGGACTCAATGGCCCTCTCTGCAGCACTAGTTGTGTTGGTAAAGTAAAAATGAGAAATGAGGGTGGCGGGAACAGCTGGAGCCTCCTCCAACTTAAAACTAAGTTGTTTTCTTTCTCTCCCATTTCTGCTGAATGGTCTTCAACCTGAAACTCTATTTCTCTCGCTGTGAATGGTGCCCAATCTGAGAGTTTTCAGCATCTTCTGTTTTATTTCAGAGTTCCAGCTTCTACTATTGATTTTTGTTTCTGAAGCAAGAATGAAAACTGTACCTCTCTGGAAAAGAAGTGTTTGATAGATTTCCCTCATTTTAGTTCAAGAAATAGAAACTTGTGACACGATTTACCAAACCCTTGGGAACAATCTTCCACATCATAGTTGATTTTTCTTGAGTCAAATTAAAATACCACTTATCGCGTTAATAGTGAAAAAAAAACAAAATATTTTAATACAAATTCCAGTCTCATTTATTAAACAAGCATCAATTCATGAATCATCACATCTACATACATTCAGACCAACTATTATCCTCCTGAAGCATTGGCTGTGGATTTGCACTCTCAGCTCTGCTGAATTTCAATGGCATTGAAAGAGGGCAGAGGTCGAGGGACACCTCTTCCAGAAACACATTGGTAAACCTTGGAGGTCAAGTCAATCCTTGTGCAGCTGGATCCCAGACCATCTGGCTCAGGACCACCTTGGCAAGTGCCCTCACGCACTCATTGACTGGCAATTGTAACATAATTTGTGGAACTAACATGGTCTGGCAGACTTGGGCAAAACCAATGACCACAGTAGCCAATGGCAGATTTTTCACTGGTATTAACAGAAAATACTGTGACATATTATTTGAAGGAACATTAAATCTGAAGCAAAATCAGTCAAGCAAACCCCAGATTTTATTTCTATCGTTTTGATTATATCTTAAATGGTCACTTGTTAATTTTGGTTATTCATACATGTTAATTGGACAATTTAGAAACTAATGGCATAATGAGTGCAATACACAAATGTGCTGGAGACACTCAATGGGTCACGCAGCATCCAGCAAAGGGTGATCAACATTTCGGTCCTGGGCCTTTGCCAGGTTTGAGATTAAGGCCCAGGCTCAAAATGTTGATTACTCTTTACTTCCTATGGTTGCTTTATGACCTGCTGAAGTTCTCCCACACATTTGCGTATTGCTCTCTCAACCCCAGCATCTGCAGACTTTCCTTTTAACTAGTTGCAGTGAACTGGGATTCACTGGTAGGGGGTTGTGCTGATGGCTGGCCCTACCTCCCGGTTCCGCCCCCATCTGCTCACATATATCCCTGGTTTCCTGCCTAAACCCAGGACTATTGTGAGACCCAACCCTTAGTTAAGACCATTTGTTCTCCCTCCAGTCATGAGAGCTTTTATTCACACTATAATTTTATTAGCTTATCCCCTAACAATGGAAGAGCTACTCAAGCCAGATATGCTACTGACAGACCTTCTGTTCCCCGACGCAGATGAGGAGTTCATGTACTGGCTAGTCTGCTTCCAGGCCTAGCTGAACGCGATCAGAGACATCTTCCACACTGATGAACTCAGGAGGTCCTTACTCATTTCAAGGGTAGGAATGAAAGGGTATGCAGTCATCAGGAACTGCTCTTCGCATGACGCTGCCATCAAGGCGTTGAAGGCTCAGTACCAGAAGTTGCAGAACAAGGTCCTAGCGAGGCATTGACTTGCTCTATGTCACCAGCAGCCAAGAGAGACCATGGATCCTGCTGGATCTGTGGATGCTTGCTAAGAAGTGCAGGTATGAAGCGGATACGGGCCTCATTTGTGAAGAACAGATCCAGGACACAGGACCCCTGTTGCAGGGGTCCATTCGAGGTACATGAGGCAGCGACTGCGCGAGTCGGGAAAGAAGGTCCTGGCTAGCCACATCAAGCTGGTTAAATCACTGGAATAGGCGAAGCTTGAGAATGACGACCTTGAAGCCAGTGAGCTCGCTCACCCAGGTGACCCCTTCCAAGGACCGGCTGCTCCCGCTACCCTAGCACTAACGGATGCCACTTCCTGTGCCAGAGAGGGCTTTTTCTGCAGCAAGAGTCAGCATCCTCAATCATGTTGCCCGGCTAAAGACTCGGTGTGTTCCAGCTGTGTCAAAATAGGGCATTGGGCGAGAGTTTGTCGCATGAGGGGAAGCCCAGGGAAGTCCGTGGCCTGCGCTGCCCCCGGATCCAATTCCAGTTCCAAGCCGTCTGCCCCGAATTCACCCGAACCCACTTGCTCCGTGACATGCCGACGGAGGGTGGCAGTGAGAAAACAGCGTGAAAAGGCTAGACGGCAATCTTGCCATGACCCAAATTCAAACTCTATGCCATCACTGTTGGAGGAGGAAGGAGTGCGGCCATCTTGCTGTGCCACGAGGCCATTGCAATCCTACCGATGCAGGGCAAACCAGGATGGTGGGGGCCACTCAAGTGAGGAGCATGGAGTCTCCAGGGACCTAGCTTCAATGGCCTCAGATCAGCAACTCCATAGTGAGTGTGAAGGTAAACGGACATTCCGCTAAATGCCTAATCAGCACAGGCTCTACTGAAAGCTTCATAGACTCACAGACTGTGCAAGAATACAACCTAAAGATGTACCCTTCTAATTACTGCATATTTCTCACATCTCATTCACATTCTACGTGCATTCAACAACATTGTATATCACATCTGTCGTTTGAAGGGGGGAAATTCTGTAAATTTTGTCTGTATACACTTGATGAATTGGGTGCTCCTGTGTTATTGGGTCTGGACTTCTTGTGTCACCTTAAAAGTGTGACCTTGGAGCATTCTGGTCCTCTCCCCACTTGTAATGGATCAGAACAGAGGGCCCCTAAAATCAGAACCCACATGCAGCCTCTTCACACTAAATATCGACCCCCCTTCCTCTCTTCCCGAATCTGTCCTCAGACTGCAAACCTATTGCTACCAGGAGCAGGAGGTACAGCACAGCAAACCGAGATTTCATAAAGTCTGAGACACAACGCCTGCTCGACGAAGGTATCATCAAACCTAGCACCAACCCATGGAGAGCGCAAGTGGTAGCGATAAAAGGAGAAAACAAGTCCAGGCTAGTGATTGACTATACCCAAACTATTAAATCGGTGTACACTACTGGACACATACCCTCTCCCTTGAATTTCAGACATGGTGAATGATATTGCGCAATATCGAGTCTATTCAACCATCGACCTATAAGTTGCCTATCACCAGCTGCCAATCCATTCCGAGGACCGTCCATATATGGCATTTGAGCCTAACAGTCATCTCTATCAATTCCGGAGGGTCCCTTTTGGCATTACTGATGGGGTTTCCATCTTCCAGACACAGATGGACAGAATGGTGGATGGGTTGAAGACTACCTTCTCCTACCTTGATAATGTCACCATCTGTGGCCATACCTTGGAAGACCATGATGCCAACCTCCAGAGTTTTTTCCATGCAGCGAAAGCCCTGAATCTCACATAACTCTGAGAAGTGCGTGTTCAGAACTAAATGGCTGGCTATCCTTGGCTATGTAGTGGAAAATGGCTTAATTGGCCCCAATCCCGATAGGATGTGCCCCCTGTTAGAGCTCCCCATTCCCAGGACCACAAAGGCTTTGAGGAGATGCCTGGGGTTTTTCTCATATTACACCCAGTGGATCCCTCAATACTCTGATAAAGTTCATCCTCTCTTAAAAGCCATTATTTTCCCATCTTGGCTGAAGACCAAACAGCTTTTAACGACCTTCAGAACTACATTGTGAAAGTTGCCATGCACACAGTGGATGAGAATGTGCCTTTCCAAGTGGAAAGCGACACTTTAGATGTAGCCCTGGCCACTATCCTCAACCAGGCAAGCAGACTGGTTGCATTTTTCCATGGGCATTACAAGGCCATGAGCTGCAGAACCCATCAGTGGAAAAGGAGGCTCAAACCATTGTAGAAGCCGTGACGCACTGGAGGCACTACCTGTATGGTAGAAGATTTACGCTCTTCACTGACCAACGCTCAGTTGCGTTCATGTTTAATAACATCAAGAGGGGCAAAATCAAGAATGACAAGATTGCTAGGTGGAGGATCGAGCTCTTCACCTACATTTATGACGTTGCCTATCGGCCAGGAGCCCTTAATGACCCTCCAGATGCCTTATCCAGAGGAAGCCTCTGCACACACTGGCCAACTGTGGTCTCTGCATAATGAGCTCTGCCATCCAGGGGTCATCCACATGACTCATTTTGTCAAGGTGCGCAATCTGCCCTACTCCATGGAAGACATCAGGGAAATGACCAGGTCTTGCCAGGTCTGCGCGGAGTGCAAGCTGCACTTCTACCACCCTGCAAAGGCGTACCTGATCAAGTCATCCAGGCATTTCAAACAGCTCAGTGTCGACTTTAAGGGACCTCTCCCCTCCACGAATGGGAACACCTTCTTCCTCTCTGTCATTGACAAGTATTCCCACTTTCCGTTCACTATTCCATGACCAGATACATCCACTTCGTCAGTCATGAATGTCCTAGGCCCCATTTTCACTCTGTTCAGCTACCCCAGCTATATTCATAGTGACCGGGCTCATCCTTTATGAGTGATGAATTACATCAGTACCTGCTCATGCGGGACATCGCCAGCAGTACTCCTAGCTGCAACTCCCGGGGGAACAGGCAGGTTGAAAAGGAGAACACCATGATCTGGAAGGCTGTCACACTGGCCCTGAAGTCAAAAGGCCTTCCAGACTCACATTGGCAGGATGTCCTCCCTTTGGTGTTCCATTTCATCCAGTCGCTACTATGTACAGTGACCAACGTTACTCCTCACGAGCTCCTATTCACTTTTGGCATCAGGAACTACACTCCCAGTCTGGCTCACCAGTCCTGGTTTGGTCCTTCTCAGGAAGCACATGAGGAGAATCAAGACCAATTCCTTGGTGGAAAGGGTGAAACTGCTCCACGCCAATCCCATGTACACCTATGTGGAGTACCCGGATGGCAGGAAGACCACCGTCTCCATCAGGGACCTGGCACCTGCTGGAACAGAGGGTCCAGCAGGTGCCCTGTGAGCCACGGAGCTCATTCTCACCGGCCCCAGTCAGGGCCTTGGGGGCTCCAGTTCAGGAGAAAAGTGCATCCCCCTCCACCGTAGAGCCAGAGACCCAGCCCACCTCTTCTCCCTCACAAGGGGACCAGGAGACCCAAGTGCAAAGGCACTCCACCAGGATCTCCAGACCCACGGATCTCTAAAATCTGTAAATTTGTAAATAACTTTTTTTTTAACCATTTGTTTCTGAGCCCATGTTCTCGTCTTCATTCACAGACCCTAATTCTACAAGAAGGAGTGAATGCAGTGAACTGGGATTCACTGGTAGTGTGTTGTGCTGATGGCTGGCCTCGCCTCCTGGCTCTGCCCCCATCTGCTCATATATAACCCTGGTTTCCCTCCTAAACCCAGAACCCTTCTGAAGACTATTGTGAGGCCCTACCTTCAGTTATAAGCTAATAAAAGCATTTGTTCTGCCTCCAGTTGTGAGAACTTTTGTTCACGCTACACTGGTATAATATGGGATTTACCTAGTTGAAAAATTGGCTAAGCCTAAATATAAATGAAAAGAAAAACTGTCGTTGTTAGAATTCAGATAGAACAAGAGAAAATGCTGAAAACACTGAGCAGATCAAACTGAATCTGTGGAAAGAGAAAAGATAAACTTTTTTGTGCAAGATCCTTTGTCAGAATATCGAGGGTCTAATTTTTTAGGTTGGATTATTTACCAAAGAATTTGCTTTGGTAATTGAAGCAAAAGAGGCACTAACTGGAAAGATACTTGATAATGCCCTATGTTTCAGTTCCAGGTCGTGATATTGGAAAGTTGCCAAGTACAGATCTTTATAATTTAAATTTAAATTCTTTCACTCACCTGCACAATTTACCATGTTCAATTAACCAACCAATCTGCATGTCTTTGGGATATGGGAGGAAACTGGAGCACACAGAGGTAACACATGCGGTCCCAGGGTGAACATGCAAATTCTACACAGACAGCACCCGAGGTCAAGATTGAATATGCGTCCCTGATTGGCTGACGTAACAGCTTTACTAGCTGTGCTGTTGTGCCACCCTTGTGAAACACAAAAGTCTGCACATGTAATTGTAGTAAAACACACAGAGAAATGCTGGAGGAACCCAGTCAATCTCACAGCATCCTCAGGAGGTAAAGATATATTACTGATGTTTCAGGCTTGAGCCCTTCTTCAAGATATGCTGTGTCACCCTTGTCTGGATAGGAAGTGAACATTAACTTTCTTTTTTCACGCCTGGGGAGAGGCATATGCCACCATCCTAAGAAACCAGCCTTAATACTTCACAACCTTGGATGTTCCCTGACCCACTTAATTGAGCTTAATTGCTCAATTCCATGCTTCCATCCTCTAGAATGCTGGAACTAATCAGGTTTCCAATGTCTTCATTATGGTCACTGGTACCTCACTGGTCGATCATTCTTGGACATCTGAAGCTTGTGAAGACATTATGGAAGCTTATGAATTTCTTGCTTTGTCTCTCCTTCACATTGGCTAGAAATCAAAAGCATTATTCAAGATATCTCCTGGTATTTCCAAAGACCCTTGTTGGCCTCACCTCAAACAAGAACACGACTGATACGCTGTTGCATTAAATATCTTGGGTTATACATTGACAACGGCTCTAAAGTCATAGAGTTGCTTAACATACAAACAGGTCTTTAAGCCCACTGCATCTATGATGACTATTATATACCTATCTACACCAGGCTCACTTGTCTGTATTAATTCCATATTCCTCTTTCAAGTACTGTCCAGATCCTTCTTATAAATTGTTACTGCTCATACTTCCACCACATCCTCTGGCAATTCATTCCAGATTCAAAATTTTCTTTGTGAAAAAATAATTAGACCTCAGATCTCTTTTAATCTCGTATCTCTCACCTTAAACCTTTTCTCTCTTGCTATAGAATCATACAATACAGATGTAGGCTTTTCAACCCAGTTGCCATCAAGCCCCAGTTGCCATCAAGCCCCCATTTACCCCAATCCTACATGAATTACACTTTATTCTCCCATAGTCACAATGGTCTCTGGATCATCTTTGATTTCTATCACTCCCCTTTGGGACCCTAACCTTCCCATTTCAAATCTTTCCTTCCTCAGAACACTGGCTTTCCAAAAAATTTCTGCCCACGTTCTCTCGTGTAATTCAATGGCAAATCATGTTTTGTTCATGCTCCTTCTTATCTTAGATTGAGGCACTCTTCAAAAAGGAAGGGTTGTTGTTAATGTCGTGCAAGATTACATTGAGAACTTCCCCGCAGTCGCACCTTGTTGCAATGCTCATTGCAGACAATCTATCATGATCGGGGTCAGTTGGGGCAATGGGGGCAAGAAGAGTAGCAACCTCTTTGCCCAAGTCTGCCCAAAAGACAAAAAAATGTGGACCATTAATTCAAAATTATTTCAAGTATGAATTTTTACAAAGGCTTAAATAAATCAGTGGATGAGATCATAATACAGTACTTAGCACTGGCACATTAGACAGTTCTGCGATTCAAACATAATGAATCATTTTGCAATTCTTATAGGTTTTTATCAAAGGTTATGTGCCATAAGCTGGCCCTTCTCACCATGGAGTTCTGGCTTTCTGAGATGAGGTAGATGTAAAACAAATGAATCACATGAGTTCCAAACCAACCAACAGCAGCAGAATTAAACAAGAAGCAAAGTGCTACTATAAATCGGGAATAAAGATGGAACATGCCATAAGTTCTCAGCAGGTCAGGAGACTCCTGTGGTGAGAACAAGATTTAACATTTCAGGTCATTGGCTTTTCAACAGAACCTACGGACAACGTTTATTTCAGTAAGGAAACTCTTAATATCAATGTAGTGATTACATCACAAACAACTTCAATTTATATGCCTGTGCCATGACAAAATAGTTTAAAGCAATTCACAGCTAAGGTTCAAAACAGTATTTTCCATGAAGTAGGTTTTAATTTAAAACAAACCAAGCAGCCTCTGAGAGGGAATTCCAGAGATTGGGGCCCTGACAAACAAATTGAATTAAGTGGTGCACAAGAGGCTGTAACTGAAGGCACAAGTTGGGGATGGAGGAGACAAGGCCATGGAGATTTTTGATAGAAAATATTCAAAAGAAGACTTTACAAGATCACAGGGCAGATCCTATGTTCGGGCTTGACCAGATCTCATCTCGGGGAAAGCAGTAACTGAGTAATTCTCACTTTAACCCAAAACTGCCTTGCCGCATGGGCACAGCAGCTGCTCCACCTGAGACAACAAGAAATGGCAGAGAACAGTGAATGCAGCTCAGAGCATCACAAAAAACTCCTTCCACTGCATTCACTCCATCTACACTTCCCACTACGTCAAAAAAAGCGGCCAACATACTAGCAGACTCATCCCAACCTGGCCACACTCTTCATTCCTTTCCTCATGGGAAGAAGATTCAAGAGTGTGAAATCACACACCACCAGGTTCAGGGACATTTTCTTTTCCACTGCTTTCAGACTCATGAATGAACCTCACACCTAAGGGTGCGGAGCTGCCAGAGCTCACCAGAGCGCCACTCCGGTACCTCAGGGGCCAGCTCCTGCATCTCATGCAGTCACTCTTGGCATCTCATGGGGCGGCTCCGGCACCTCCTTGTCTCTGTTTTTCATGAGCTCTGGCACCTAAAAAATGAGCACCGCACCCTTGCTCACACCAGCAAAATTTTCTATTTGAACTGATCTCTTATTGCAACCCTATTCTCTCTACACTGTATTTTATCTACGGTACCTTTGTATGCATTTATGGGTTGGAAATGGAGAAAGTTAGACCTTCAAGTTCCTGGAGGTTCATTTTTCAGAAGATCTTTCATGGAGCCAGCATGTTGAGCCAAAGATGAAGAAGGCACACCAATACTTTTAATTCCAAAAAGAGTCTGGCATATTAACAAATACTTCTACAATTGCACTGTGGAAAGTATACTGACTAGTTGCATCACAGCCTGGTTTGGAGATTCAACTGCCCTAGAAGGCAGGAAGCTCCAGGCGGAAACAAAGATAACGAGCTCTATCACAGGCTTTGACCTCCCATCCAATGCAGACACAGATGGGAGGCACTACCTCAAGAAGCCGCCAACATTGTAAAGGACCACGATCACCCTGATCACAGCCTGTTCTTACTGCTACCTTCAGCACCTCTGTGTTCAAGAACAGTTTATTTCCAACAACTATTAGTATCTTGAACCTCCCCTTGTTACAGTAATTATGAACTGTTTCAACACCACAAAAGAACTGTCTGCACTTTATTGCGAAGTAATTGTTTGCACAAGGATAACTGTTAATATGTATTATGTATTTACTTTTTTTTTCATTTAGTCTGTATTTAAATCAATTTAGTATACAACTGTCATTCTTTTTACAAAATACCTGTTCAGCTACAGAAAGCAAGAATTCTTGTGTAAATGGACATTGTACAATATATATGACAATAAACTCATATTCATCATTACCGTTTCTTCCCTGTAGTCGTCAGAGTTCTCATGATGTCCTTGCTTGTCAGTGGGGTGGGATGAGAGAGGAATCGTGTCAGTGCGGTGGGCTGAGAGGGGGATTGTATCAGTTCAGTGGGCTGAGAGTGGGATTTTGTCAGTCAAAGGGGCTGAGAGAATGATCGTGTCAGTGCAGTAGGTTGAGAGGGGGATCGTGTCAGTTCAGTGGGCTGAGAGGGGGATCGTGTCAGTGGGGTGGGATGAGAGAGGAATCGTGTCAGTGCTGTGGGCTGAGAGAGGAATCGTGTCAGTAAGGTGGACTGAAAGAGGGATCGTGTCAGTACGGTGGGCTGAAAGGGGGATTTTATCAGTGCAGTGGGCTGAGAGTGGGATTTTGTCAGTCCAAGGAGCTGAGAGAAGGATCGTGTAAGTGCAGTGGGCTGAGAGGGGGATCGTATCAGTTCAGTGGGCTGAGAGGGAGATCGTCTCAGTGGGGTGGGCTAAGAGGGGGAATCATCTCAGTGCGGTAGTTTGAGAGGTGGATCGTGTCAGTGAGGTGGGCTGAGAGAGGAATCATGTCGGGGTTGTGGGCTGAGAGGAAGATCATTTCAGTGCAGTGGGCTGAGAGGGGGATCGTGTCAGTGCAGTGGGCTGAGAGAGGTATCGTGCCAGTGCAGTGGGCTGAGAGGGGGATCGTGTCAGTGCAGAGGGATGAGAGGGGAATCGTGTCAGTGCATTGGGCAGAGAGGGATCGTGTCAGTTCATTGGGCTGAGAGGGATCGTATCAGTGCAGTGGGCTGAGAGGGGGATCGTGTCAGTGCGGTGGGCTGAGACTGGGATTTTGTCAGTCCATGGGGCTGAGAGAAGGATCGTGTAAGTGCAGTGGGCTGAGAGGGGGATCGTGTCAGTTCATTGGACTGAGAGGGATCGTAACAGTGCGGTGGGCTGAGAGGGGGATTGAGTCAGTGCGGTGTGCTGAGAGGGAGATCGTATCAGTGCGGTGGGCTGAGAGGGGGATAGTGTAAGTGCGGTGGGCTGAGAGGGTGATCGTGTCAGTTGGGTCGGCTGAGGGGGGGATTGTCTTGGTTAAGCAGGCTGAGAGGGGGATCATGTCAGTTCAAGAGACTTAGAGGGGGATCGTGTCAGTGCAGAGGGCTGAGAAGGGGATCGAGTCAATGCGGTGTGCTGAGAGGTGGATCGTCTTGGTAAAGCAACTGAGAGGGGGATCATGTCAGTTCATGAGACCGAGAGAGGAATCGTGTCAGTGCAGAAGGCTGAGAGGGGGATAGTGTCAGTTCAAGAGAATGGGAGAGGGATCGTGTCAATTAGTGGGCTGAGAGGGAGATCGTCTCAGTGGGGTGGGCTAAGAGGGGGAATCATCTCAGTGCGGTAGTTTGAGAGGGGGATCGTGTCAGTGAGGTGGGCTGAGAGAGGAATCATGTCGGGGTTGTGGGCTGAGAGGAAGATCATTTCAGTGCAGTGGGCTGAGAGGGGGATCGTGTCAGTGCAGTGGGCTGAGAGAGGAATCGTGCCAGTGCAGTGGGCTGAGAGGGGGATCGTGTCAGTGCAATGGGCTAAGAGATTAATCGTGTCAGTGCGTTGGGCTGAGAGGGATTGTGTCTGTGCAGTGAGCTGAGAGGGGGATCGTGTCAGTTCAATGGGCTGAGAGTGGGATCATGTCAGTGGGGTGGGCTGAGAGGGGGATTATGTCTGTGCGGTAGTTTGAGAGAGGTATCGTGTCAGTGCAGTGGGATGAGAGGGGGATCGTGTCAGTGCAGTGGGATGAGAGGGAGATGGGGTCAGTGCTGTTGGCTGAGAGGAGGATCGTGTCAGTGCAGTGGGCTGAGAGGGGGATCGTGACCGTGCGGAGGGCTGAGAGACAAATCGTGTCAGTGCGGTGGGCTGAGAGGGGAATCGTGTCAGTGCGGTGGGCTGAGAGGGGAATCGTGTCAGTGCGGTGGGCTGAGAGTGGGATTGTATCAGTTCAGTGGGCTGAGAGTGGGATTTTGTCAGTCCAAGGAGCTGAGAGAAGGATCGTGTAAGTGCAGTGGGCTGAGAGGGGGATCGTATCAGTTCAGTGGGCTGAGAGGGAGATCGTCTCAGTGGGGTGGGCTAAGAGGGGGAATCATCTCAGTGCGGTAGTTTGAGAGGGGGATCGTGTCAGTGAGGTGGGCTGAGAGAGGAATCATGTCGGGGTTGTGGGCTGAGAGGAAGATCATTTCAGTGCAGTGGGCTGAGAGGGGGATCGTGTCAGTGCAGTGGGCTGAGAGAGGAATCGTGCCAGTGCAGTGGGCTGAGAGGGGGATCGTGTCAGTGCAGAGGGATGAGAGGGGAATCGTGTCAGTGCATTGGGCAGAGAGGGATCGTGTCAGTTCATTGGGCTGAGAGGGATCGTATCAGTGCAGTGGGCTGAGAGGGGGATCGTGTCAGTGCGGTGGGCTGAGACTGGGATTTTGTCAGTCCATGGGGCTGAGAGAAGGATCGTGTAAGTGCAGTGGGCTGAGAGGGGGATCGTGTCAGTTCATTGGACTGAGAGGGATCGTAACAGTGCGGTGGGCTGAGAAGGGGATTGAGTCAGTGCGGTGTGCTGAGAGGGAGATCGTATCAGTGCGGTGGGCTGAGAGGGGGATAGTGTAAGTGCGGTGGGCTGAGAGGGTGATCGTGTCAGTTGGGTCGGCTGAGAGGGGGATTGTCTTGGTTAAGCAGGCTGAGAGGGGGATCATGTCAGTTCAAGAGACTTAGAGGGGGATCGTGTCAGTGCAGAGGGCTGAGAAGGGGATCGAGTCAATGCGGTGTGCTGAGAGGTGGATCGTCTTGGTAAAGCAACTGAGAGGGGGATCATGTCAGTTCATGAGACCGAGAGAGGAATCGTGTAAGTGCAGAAGGCTGAGAGGGGGATAGTGTCAGTTCAAGAGAATGGGAGAGGGATCGTGTCAATTAGTGGGCTGAAAGAGGGATTGAATCAGTGAAGAAGGCTGAGAGGGGTATTGAATCAGTGCAGTGGGCTGAGAGTGGGATTGTGTCAGCTCAGGGGCTGAGAGAGGAATCGTGTCAGTGCAATGGGCTAAGAGATTAATCGTGTCAGTGCGTTGGGCTGAGAGGGATTGTGTCTGTGCGGTGGGCTGAGAGGGGGATCGTGTCAGTGCAGTGGGCTGAGAGAGGAATCGTGCCAGTGCAGTGGGCTGAGAGGGGGATCGTGTCAGTGCAGAGGGATGAGAGGGGAATCGTGTCAGTGCATTGGGCAGAGAGGGATCGTGTCAGTTCATTGGGCTGAGAGGGATCGTATCAGTGCAGTGGGCTGAGAGGGGGATCGTGTCAGTGCGGTGGGCTGAGACTGGGATTTTGTCAGTCCATGGGGCTGAGAGAAGGATCGTGTAAGTGCAGTGGGCTGAGAGGGGGATCGTGTCAGTTCATTGGACTGAGAGGGATCGTAACAGTGCGGTGGGCTGAGAGGGGGATTGAGTCAGTGCGGTGTGCTGAGAGGGAGATCGTATCAGTGCGGTGGGCTGAGAGGGGGATAGTGTAAGTGCGGTGGGCTGAGAGGGTGATCGTGTCAGTTGGGTCGGCTGAGAGGGGGATTGTCTTGGTTAAGCAGGCTGAGAGGGGGATCATGTCAGTTCAAGAGACTTAGAGGGGGATCGTGTCAGTGCAGAGGGCTGAGAAGGGGATCGAGTCAATGCGGTGTGCTGAGAGGTGGATCGTCTTGGTAAAGCAACTGAGAGGGGGATCATGTCAGTTCATGAGACCGAGAGAGGAATCGTGTCAGTGCAGAAGGCTGAGAGGGGGATAGTGTCAGTTCAAGAGAATGGGAGAGGGATCGTGTCAATTAGTGGGCTGAAAGAGGGATTGAATCAGTGAAGAAGGCTGAGAGGGGTATTGAATCAGTGCAGTGGGCTGAGAGTGGGATTGTGTCAGCTCAGGGGCTGAGAGAGGAATCGTGTCAGTGCAATGGGCTAAGAGATTAATCGTGTCAGTGCGTTGGGCTGAGAGGGATTGTGTCTGTGCGGTGGGCTGAGAGGGGGATCGTGTCAGTGCAGTGGGCTGAGAGAGGAATCGTGCCAGTGCAGTGGGCTGAGAGGGGGATCGTGTCAGTGCAGTGGGCTGAGAGAGGAATCGTGTCAGTGCAGAAGGCTGAGAGGGGGATAGTGTCAGTTCAAGAGAATGGGAGAGGGATCGTGTCAATTAGTGGGCTGAAAGAGGGATTGAATCAGTGAAGAAGGCTGAGAGGGGTATTGAATCAGTGCAGTGGGCTGAGAGTGGGATTGTGTCAGCTCAGGGGCTGAGAGAGGAATCGTGTCAGTGCAATGGGCTAAGAGATTAATCGTGTCAGTGCGTTGGGCTGAGAGGGATTGTGTCTGTGCGGTGAGCTGAGAGGGGGATCGTGTCAGTTCAATGGGCTGAGAGTGGGATCATGTCAGTGGGGTGGGCTGAGAGGGGGATTATGTCTGTGCGGTAGTTTGAGAGAGGTATCGTGTCAGTGCAGTGGGATGAGAGGGGGATCGTGTCAGTGCAGTGGGATGAGAGGGAGATGGGGTCAGTGCTGTTGGCTGAGAGGAGGATCGTGTCAGTGCAGTGGGCTGAGAGGGGGATCGTGACCGTGCGGAGGGCTGAGAGACAAATCGTGTCAGTGCGGTGGGCTGAGAGAAGGGATCGTGTCACTGCAATGGGCTAAGTGGGGAATCGTGTCAGTGCGGTGGGCTGAGAGGGGAATCGTGTCAGTGCGGTGGGCTGAGAGGGGAATCGTGTCAGTGCGGTGGGCTGAGAGGGGGATTGTATCAGTTCAGTGGGCTGAGAGTGGGATTTTGTCAGTCCAAGGAGCTGAGAGAAGGATCGTGTAAGTGCAGTGGGCTGAGAGGGGGATCGTATCAGTTCAGTGGGCTGAGAGGGAGATCGTCTCAGTGGGGTGGGCTAAGAGGGGGAATCATCTCAGTGCGGTAGTTTGAGAGGGGGATCGTGTCAGTGAGGTGGGCTGAGAGAGGAATCATGTCGGGGTTGTGGGCTGAGAGGAAGATCATTTTAGTGCAGTGGGCTGAGAGGGGGATCGTGTCAGTGCAGTGGGCTGAGAGAGGAATCGTGCCAGTGCAGTGGGCTGAGAGGGGGATCGTGTCAGTGCAGAGGGATGAGAGGGGAATCGTGTCAGTGCATTGGGCAGAGAGGGATCGTGTCAGTTCATTGGGCTGAGAGGGATCGTATCAGTGCAGTGGGCTGAGAGGGGAATCGTGTCAGTGCGGTGGGCTGAGAGGGGGATTGTATCAGTTCAGTGGGCTGAGAGTGGGATTTTGTCAGTCAAAGGGGCTGAGAGAATGATCGTGTCAGTGCAGTAGGTTGAGAGGGGGATCGTGTCAGTTCAGTGGGCTGAGAGGGGGATCGTGTCAGTGGGGTGGGATGAGAGAGGAATCGTGTCAGTGCTGTGGGCTGAGAGAGGAATCGTGTCAGTAAGGTGGACTGAAAGAGGGATCGTGTCAGTACGGTGGGCTGAAAGGGGGATTTTATCAGTGCAGTGGGCTGAGAGTGGGATTTTGTCAGTCCAAGGAGCTGAGAGAAGGATCGTGTAAGTGCAGTGGGCTGAGAGGGGGATCGTATCAGTTCAGTGGGCTGAGAGGGAGATCGTCTCAGTGGGGTGGGCTAAGAGGGGGAATCATCTCAGTGCGGTAGTTTGAGAGGTGGATCGTGTCAGTGAGGTGGGCTGAGAGAGGAATCATGTCGGGGTTGTGGGCTGAGAGGAAGATCATTTCAGTGCAGTGGGCTGAGAGGGGGATCGTGTCAGTGCAGTGGGCTGAGAGAGGAATCGTGCCAGTGCAGTGGGCTGAGAGGGGGATCGTGTCAGTGCAGAGGGATGAGAGGGGAATCGTGTCAGTGCATTGGGCAGAGAGGGATCGTGTCAGTTCATTGGGCTGAGAGGGATCGTATCAGTGCAGTGGGCTGAGAGGGGGATCGTGTCAGTGCGGTGGGCTGAGACTGGGATTTTGTCAGTCCATGGGGCTGAGAGAAGGATCGTGTAAGTGCAGTGGGCTGAGAGGGGGATCGTGTCAGTTCATTGGACTGAGAGGGATCGTAACAGTGCGGTGGGCTGAGAGGGGGATTGAGTCAGTGCGGTGTGCTGAGAGGGAGATCGTATCAGTGCGGTGGGCTGAGAGGGGGATAGTGTAAGTGCGGTGGGCTGAGAGGGTGATCGTGTCAGTTGGGTCGGCTGAGAGGGGGATTGTCTTGGTTAAGCAGGCTGAGAGGGGGATCATGTCAGTTCAAGAGACTTAGAGGGGGATCGTGTCAGTGCAGAGGGCTGAGAAGGGGATAGTGTCAGTTCAAGAGAATGGGAGAGGGATCGTGTCAATTAGTGGGCTGAAAGAGGGATTGAATCAGTGAAGAAGGCTGAGAGGGGTATTGAATCAGTGCAGTGGGCTGAGAGTGGGATTGTGTCAGCTCAGGGGCTGAGAGAGGAATCGTGTCAGTGCAATGGGCTAAGAGATTAATCGTGTCAGTGCGTTGGGCTGAGAGGGATTGTGTCTGTGCGGTGGGCTGAGAGGGGGATCGTGTCAGTGCAGTGGGCTGAGAGAGGAATCGTGCCAGTGCAGTGGGCTGAGAGGGGGATCGTGTCAGTGCAGAGGGATGAGAGGGGAATCGTGTCAGTGCATTGGGCAGAGAGGGATCGTGTCAGTTCATTGGGCTGAGAGGGATCGTATCAGTGCAGTGGGCTGAGAGGGGGATCGTGTCAGTGCGGTGGGCTGAGACTGGGATTTTGTCAGTCCATGGGGCTGAGAGAAGGATCGTGTAAGTGCAGTGGGCTGAGAGGGGGATCGTGTCAGTTCATTGGACTGAGAGGGATCGTAACAGTGCGGTGGGCTGAGAGGGGGATTGAGTCAGTGCGGTGTGCTGAGAGGGAGATCGTATCAGTGCGGTGGGCTGAGAGGGGGATAGTGTAAGTGCGGTGGGCTGAGAGGGTGATCGTGTCAGTTGGGTCGGCTGAGAGGGGGATTGTCTTGGTTAAGCAGGCTGAGAGGGGGATCATGTCAGTTCAAGAGACTTAGAGGGGGATCGTGTCAGTGCAGAGGGCTGAGAAGGGGATCGAGTCAATGCGGTGTGCTGAGAGGTGGATCGTCTTGGTAAAGCAACTGAGAGGGGGATCATGTCAGTTCATGAGACCGAGAGAGGAATCGTGTCAGTGCAGAAGGCTGAGAGGGGGATAGTGTCAGTTCAAGAGAATGGGAGAGGGATCGTGTCAATTAGTGGGCTGAAAGAGGGATTGAATCAGTGAAGAAGGCTGAGAGGGGTATTGAATCAGTGCAGTGGGCTGAGAGTGGGATTGTGTCAGCTCAGGGGCTGAGAGAGGAATCGTGTCAGTGCAATGGGCTAAGAGATTAATCGTGTCAGTGCGTTGGGCTGAGAGGGATTGTGTCTGTGCGGTGGGCTGAGAGGGGGATCGTGTCAGTTCAGTGGGCTGAGAGTAGGATCGTGTCAGTGGGGTGGGCTGAGAGGGGGATCGTCTTGGTTAAGCAACTGAGAGGGGGATCATGTCAGTTCAAGTGACTGATAGAGGGATCGTGTATGTGCAGAAGGATGAGTGGGGGACAGAGTCAGTTCAAGAGATTGGGAGAGGGATCGTGTCAATTAGTGGGCTGAAAGAGGGATTGAATCAGTGAAGAAGCCTGAGAGGGGGATTGTGTCAGTGCAGTGGGCTGAGAGTGGGATTGTGTTAGTTCAAGGGGCTGAGAGAGGAATCGTTTCAGTGCAGTGGGCTGAGAAAGGGATCGTGTCAGTGCAGTGGGCCGAGAGAGGAATCGTTTCAGTGCAGTGGGCTGAGAGAGGTATCGTGTTTCTGCTGTGGACTGAGAGGGGATTGTATCAGTGCAGTAGGCTGAGAGTGGGATTGTGTCAGTTCAAGGGGATGAGAGAGGGTTCGTGTCAGTGCAGTGGGCTGTGACAGGAATCGTTTCAGTGCAGTGGGCTGAGAGAGTGATTGTGTCAGTGCAGTGGGCTGAGATAGGAATCGTGCCAATGCAGTGGGCTGAGAGGGGGATCGTGTTAGTGCGGTGGGCTGGGAGGGGGATCGTGTCAGTGCGGTGGGCTGAGTGTGGAATCGTGTCAGTGCGGTGGGCTGAGAGAGGAATCGTGTCAGTGAGGTGGGCTTAGAGAGGAATCGTGTCAGTGATGTTTGCTGAGAGAGGAATCGTGTCAGTGCGGTGGGCTGAGAGGGATCATGTCAGTGCGGTGGGCAGAGAGGGATCGTGTCAGTGCAGTGGGCTGAGAGGGATCATGTCAGTGCGGTGGGCTGAGAGGGATCGTGTCTGTGTGGTGGGCTGAGAGGGGGATCGTGTCAGTTCAGTGGGCTGAGTGTGGGATCGTGTCAGTTGGGTGAGCTGAGAGGGATCGTTTCAGTTCGTTGGGCTGAGAGGTATCGTGTCAGTGCGTTGGGCTGAGAGGTATCGTGTCAGTGCGGTTGGGCTGAGAGGGATCATGTAAGTGCGGTGGGCTGAGAGGGGGATCGTGTCAGTGCGGTGGGCTGAGAGAGAGATCGTGCCAGTGCGGTGGGCTAAGAGAGGAATCGTTTCATTGCAGTGGGCTGAGAGAGGAATCGTGTCAGTGCAGTAGGCTGAGATAGGAATGGTTTCAGTGCAGTGGGCTGAGAGGGGGATTGTATCAGTTCAGTGGGCTGAGAGTGGGATATTGTCAGTCCAAGGGGCTTAGAGAATGATCGTGTCAGTGCAGTAGGTTGAGAGGGGGATCGTGTCAGTTCAGTGGGCTGAGAGGGGGATCGTGTCAGTGGGGTGGGATGAGAGAGGTTTATGACAGTGCGCTAGGCTGAGAGGGGGATCGTGTCAGTGCGGTGGGCTGAGAGTGGAATCGTTTCAGAGCAGTGGGCTGAGAGAGGAATCGCTTCAGTGCAGTGGGCTGAGAGGTGGATCGTGTCAGTGCTGAGGGCTGAGAGGGGATTGTATCATTGCAGTGGGCTGAGAGTGGGATTGTGTCATTTCAAGGGGCTGAGAGAGGGTTCGTGTCAGTGCAGTGGGCTGAGACAGGAATCGTTTCAGTGCAGTGGGCTGAGAGAGGGATCGTGTCAGTGCAGGGGGCTGAGAGAGGAATCGAGCCAATGCAGTGGGCTGAGAGGGGGATCGTGTCAGTGCAGTGGGCTGAGATGGGCATCGTATCAGTGCATTGGGTTGAGAGGGATCGTGTAATTTTATGGGCTGAGAGGGATCGTGTTAGTGCGGTGGCCTGAGAGAGGAATCGTGTCAGTACGGTGGGCTGAAGAGGAATCGTGTCAATGAGGTGGGCTGAGAGAGGGATCATGTCAGTGCGGTGGGCTGAGAGAGAGATCGTGTCAGTTCGGTGGGCTAAGAGGGAGATTGTATCAGTTCAGTGGGCTGAAAGTGGGATTTTGTGAGTCCAAGGGGCTTAGAGAATGATCGTGTTATTGCAGTAGGCTGAGAGGGGGATAGTGTCATTTCAGTGGGCTGAGATTGGGATCGTGTCAGTGCGGTGGGCTGAGTGTGGAATCGTGTCAGTGCGGTGGGTTGAGAGAGGAATAGTGTCAGTGAGGTGGGCTTAGAGAGGCATCGTGTCAGTGCAGTTTGCTGAGAGAGTAATTGTGTCAGTTCAGTGGGCTGAGAGTGGGATCGTGTCAGTTGGGTGAGCTGAGAGAGGGATTATGTCTGTGCGGTAGGTTGAGATGGATATCGGGTCAATGCGGTGGGCTGAGTGGGATCGTGTCAGTGCAGTGGGCAGAGAGGGATCGTGTCAGTGCGATGGGCTGAGAGGGATCACGTCAGTGCGGTGGGCTGAGAGGTATCGTGTCAATGCGGTGGGCTGAGAGGGATCGTGTCAGTGCGGTGGGCAGAGAGGGATCGTGTCAGTGCGGTGGGCTGAGAGGGATCATATCAGTGCGGTGGGCTGAGAGGGATCGTGTCTGTGCGGTAGGTTAAGAGGGGGATCGTGTCATTTCATTGGGCTGAGAGAGGAATCATTTTAGTGCAGTGGGCTGAGAGGGGGATCGTGTTAGTGCTGTGGGCTGAGAGGTGGGTTGTATCAGTGCAGTGGGCTGAGAGTGGGATTGTCTCAGTTCAAGGGGTTGAGAGAGGAATCGTGTCAGTGCACTGGGCTGAGAGAGGAATCATTTCAGTGCAGTGGGCTGAGAGAGGGATCGTGTCAGTGCAGTTAGCTGAGAGAGGAATCGTTTCAGTTTAGTGAGCTGAGAGGGGGATTGTGTCAGTGCAGTGGGCTGAGAGAGGAATCGTGCCAGTGCAGTGGGCTGAGAGGGGGATCGTGTCAGTGCAGAGGGCTGAGAGGGGCATCGTGTCAGTGCATTGGACTGAGTGGGTGATCGTGTCAGTGTGGTGGGCTGAGAAGTTTTCATGTCAGTGCAGTAGGTTAAGAGGGGGATCGTGTCAGTGCGGTGGGCTGAGAGGGATCGTGTCTCTGCGGTGGGCTGAGAGGGGGATCATGTCAGTTTAGTGGGCTGAGAGTAGGATCGTGTCAGTGGGGCTGGCTGAGAGGGGGATTATGTCTGTGCGGTAGGTTGAGAGGGGGATCGTGTCAGTGCGGTGGGCTGAGAGAGGAATCGTGTTAATGCTGTGGGCTGAGAGTGAGATCGTTTCAGTGCAGTGGGCTGAGAGGGGGATCGTGTCAGTGCGGTGTTCTGAGAGGGGAATCTTCTTGGTTAAACAACTGAGAGGGGGATCATGTCAGTTCAAGAGACTGAGAGAGGGATCGTGTCAGTGCAGAAGGCTGAGTGTGGGACAGTTTCAGTTCAAGAGACTGGGAGTGTGATCGCGTCAATTAGTGGGCTGAAAGAGGAATTGAATGAGTGAGGAAGCATTAGAGGGGGATTGTATCAGTGCAGTGGGCTGAGAGTGGGATTGTGTCAGTCCAAGGGGCTGAGAGAGGATTCGTGTCAGTGCAGTGGGCTTAGACAGGCATCGTTTCAGTGCAGTGGGCTGAGAGAGGGATCGTGTCAGAGCAGTGGGCTGAGAGAGGAATCGTGCCAATGCAGTGGGCTGAGAGGGGGATCGTGTCAGTGCAGTGGGCTGAGAGGGGCATCGTATCAGTGCATTGGGCTGAGAGGGATCGTGACATTTTATTGGGCTGAGAGGGATCGTGTTTTTGCGGTGGGCTGAGACGGGGATCGTGCCAGTGCGGTGGGCTCAGAGAGGAATCGTGTCAGTACGGTGGGCTGAAGAGGAATCGTGTCAGTGAGGTTGGCTGAGAGAGGGATCGTGTCAGTGCGGTGGGCTGAGAGATAGATCGTGTCAGTGCGGTGGGCTGAGAGTGGAATCGTTTCAGAGCAGTGGGCTGAGTGAGGGATCGTGTCAGTGCAGTGGGCTGAGAGAGGAATCGCTTCAGTGCAGTGGTCTGAGAGGTGGATCGTGTCAGTGCTGAGGGCTGAGAGGGGATTGTATCATTGCAGTGGGCTGAGAGTGGGATTGTGTCAGTTCAAGGGGCTGAGAGAGGGTTCGTGTCAGTGCAGTGGGCTGAGACAGGAATCGTTTCAGTGCAGTGGGCTGAGAGAGGGTTCGTGTCAGTGCAGTGGGATGAGGGAGGAATCGTGCCAATGCAGTGGGCTGAGACGGGGATCGTGTCAGTGCAGTGGGCTGAGAGAGGAATCGTTTCAGGGCAGTGGGCTGAGTGAGGGATCGTGTCAGTGCAGTGGGCTGAGAGAGGAATCGCTTCAGTGCAGTGGGCTGAGAGGGGGATCGTGTCAGTGCTGAGGGCTGAGAGGCGATTGTATCAGTGCAGTGGGCTTAGACAGGCATCGTTTCAGTGCAGTGGGCTGAGAGAGGGATCGTGTCAGTGCAGGGGGCTGAGAGAGGAATCGTGCCAATGCAGTGGGCTGAGAGGGGGATCGTGTCAGTGCAGTGGGCTGAGATGGGCATCGTATCAGTGCATTGGGTTGAGAGGGATCGTGTAATTTTATGGGCTGAGAGGGATCGTGTTAGTGCGGTGGCCTGAGAGAGGAATCGTGTCTGTACGGTGTGCTGAAGAGGAATCGTGTCAATGAGGTGGGCTGAGAGAGGGATCGTGTCAGTGCGGTGGGCTGAGAGAGAGATCGTGTCAGTTCGGTGGGCTAAGAGGGAGATTGTATCAGTTCAGTGGGCTGAGAGTGGGATTTTGTGAGTCCAAGGGGCTGAGAGAATGATCGTGTTATTGCAGTAGGCTGAGAGGGGGATAGTGTCATTTCAGTGGGCTGAGATGGGGATCGTGTCAGTGCGGTGGGCTGAGTGTGGAATCGTGTCAGTGCGGTGGGTTGAGAGAGGAATAGTGTCAGTGAGGTGGGCTTAGAGAGGCATCGTGTCAGTGCAGTTTGCTGAGAGAGTAATCGTGTCAGTTCAGTGGGCTGAGAGTGGGATCGTGTCAGTTGGGTGAGCTGAGAGAGGGATTATGTCTGTGCGGTAGGTTGAGATGGATATCGGGTCAATGCGGTGGGCTGAGTGGGATCGTGTCAGTGCAGTGGGCAGAGAGGGATCGTGTCAGTGCGATGGGCTGAGAGGGATCACGTCAGTGCGGTGGGCTGAGAGGTATCGTGTCAATGCGGTGGGCTGAGAGGGATCGTGTCAGTGCGGTGGGCAGAGAGGGATCGTGTCAGTGCGGTGGGCTGAGAGGGATCATATCAGTGCGGTGGGCTGAGAGGGATCGTGTCTGTGCGGTAGGTTAAGAGGGGGATCGTGTCATTTCATTGGGCTGAGAGAGGAATCATTTTAGTGCAGTGGGCTGAGAGGGGGATCGTGTTAGTGCTGTGGGCTGAGAGGTGGGTTGTATCAGTGCAGTGGGCTGAGAGTGGGATTGTCTCAGTTCAAGGGGTTGAGAGAGGAATCGTGTCAGTGCACTGGGCTGAGAGAGGAATCATTTCAGTGCAGTGGGCTGAGAGAGGGATCGTGTCAGTGCAGTTAGCTGAGAGAGGAATCGTTTCAGTTTAGTGGGCTGAGAGGGGGATTGTGTCAGTGCAGTGGGCTGAGAGAGGAATCGTGCCAGTGCAGTGGGCTGAGAGGGGGATCGTGTCAGTGCAGAGGGCTGAGAGGGGCATCGTGTCAGTGCATTGGACTGAGTGGGTGATCGTGTCAGTGTGGTGGGCTGAGAAGTTTTCATGTCAGTGCAGTAGGTTAAGAGGGGGGATCGTGTCAGTGCGGTGGTCTGAGAGGGATCGTGTCTCTGCGGTGGGCTGAGAGGGGGATCATGTCAGTTTAGTGGGCTGAGAGTAGGATCGTGTCAGTGGGGCGGGCTGAGAGGGGGATTATGTCTGTGCGGTAGGTTGAGAGGGGGATCGTGTCAGTGCGGTGGGCTGAGAGAGGAATCGTGTTAGTGCTGTGGGCTGAGAGTGAGATCGTTTCAGTGCAGTGGGCTGAGAGGGGGATCGTGTCAGTGCGGTGTTCTGAGAGGGGAATTTTCTTGGTTAAACAACTGAGATGGGGATCATGTCAGTTCAAGAGACTGAGTGAGGGATCGTGTCAGTGCAGAAGGCTGAGTGTGGGACAGTTTCAGTTCAAGAGACTGGGAGTGTGATCGCGTCAATTAGTGGGCTGAAAGAGGAATTGAATGAGTGAGGAAGCATTAGAGGGGGATTGTATCAGTGCAGTGGGCTGAGAGTGGGATTGTGTCAGTCCAAGGGGCTGAGAGAGGATTCGTGTCAGTGCAGTGGGCTTAGACAGGCATCGTTTCAGTGCAGTGGGCTGAGAGAGGGATCGTGTCAGAGCAGTGGGCTGAGAGAGGAATCGTGCCAATGCAGTGGGCTGAGAGGGGGATCGTGTCAGTGCAGTGGGCTGAGAGGGGCATCGTATCAGTGCATTGGGCTGAGAGGGATCGTGACATTTTATTGGGCTGAGAGGGATCGTGTTTTTGCGGTGGGCTGAGACGGGGATCGTGCCAGTGCGGTGGGCTCAGAGAGGAATCGTGTCAGTACGGTGGGCTGAAGAGGAATCGTGTCAGTGAGGTGGGCTGAGAGAGGGATCGTGTCAGTGCGGTGGGCTGAGAGATAGATCGTGTCAGTGCGGTGGGCTGAGAGGGGGATTGTATCAGTTCAGTGGGCTGAGCGTGGGATTTTGTCATTCCAAGGGGCTGAGAGAATGATCGTATTAGTGCAGTAGGCTGAGAGATGAATCGTGTCAGTGAGCTGGGCTGAGAGAGGGATCGTCTCAGTGCGGTGGGCTGAGAGTGGGATCGTGTCTATACTGTGGGCTGAGAGGGGGATTGTATCAGTGCGGTGGGCTGAGAGGGGGATTGTATCAGTGCAGTGGGCTGAGAGTGGGATTTTGTCAGTCCAAGGAGCTGAGAGAAAGATTGTGTCAGTGCAGTGGGCTGAGATGGGGATCATGTCAGTTCAGTGGGCTGAGAGGGGTATCGTGTCAGTGGGATGGGCTGAGAGTGGGAACGTGTCAGTGCAGTGGGCTGTGAGGGGGATCGTGTCAGTTCAGTGGGCTGAGAGGGGGATCGCCTTGGTTAAGCAGGCTGAGAGGGGGATCATGTCAGTTCAAGAGACTGAGAGAGGGATCGTCTCAGTGCAGAAGGCTGAGAGGGGGATAGTGTCAGTTCAAGAGAATGGGAGAGGGATCGTGTCAATTAGTGGGCTGAAAGAGGGATTGAATCAGTGAAGAAGGATTGAATCAGTTAAGAAGGCTCAGAGGGGTATTGTATCAGTGCAGTGGGCTAAGGGTGGGATTGTGTCAGCTCAAGGGGCTGAGAGAGGAATCGTTTCAGTGCAGTGGGCTGAGAGAGGGATTGTGTCAGTGCATTGGGCTGAGTGGGTGATCGTGTCAGTGGGGTGGGCTGAGAAGGTTTCATGTCAGATCGGTAGGTTAAGAGGGGGTTCGTGTCAGTGCGGTGGGCTGAGAGGGATCGTGTCTCTGAGGTGGGCTGAGAGGGGGATCGTGTCAGTTTAGTGGGCTGAGAGTAGGATCGTGTCAGTGGGGTGGGCTGAGAGGGGGATTATGTCTGTGCGGTAGGTTGAGAGTGGGATCATGTCAGTGCGGTGGGCTGAGAGAGGAATCGTGTTAGTGCTGTGGGCTGAGAGTGAGATCGTTTCAGTGCAGTGGGCTGAGAGGGGGATCGCCTTGGTTAAGCAGGCTGAGAGGGGGATCATGTCAGTTCAAGAGACTGAGAGAGGGATTGTGTCAGTGCAGAAGGCTGAGAGGGGGATACTGTCATTTCAAGAGAATGGGAGAGAGATCGTGTCAATTAGTGGGCTGAAAGAGGGATTGAATCAGTGAAGAAGGATTGAATCAGTTAAGAAGGCTCAGTTGGGTATTGTATCAGTGCAGTGGGCTGAGGGTGGGATTGTGTAAGCTCAAGGGGCTGATAGAGGAATCGTTTCAGTGCAGTGGGCTGAGAGAGGGATCGTGTCAGTGCAGTGGGCTGAGAGAGAACTGGTTTCAGTGCAGTGGGCTGAGAGGGGGATTGTATCAGTGCAGTGGGCTGAGAGTGGGATTATGTCAGTTGAAGAGGCTGAGAGAGGAAACGTGTCAGTGCACTGGGCTGAGAGGGGGATTGTGTCAGTGCTGTGGGCTGAGTGAGAGATCGTTTCACAGCAGTGGGCTGAGAGAGGGGTCGTGTCAGTGGGATGGGGTGGGAGGGTTTCATGTCAGTGCGGTAGGTTAAGTGGGGGATCGTGTCATTTAATTGGCCTGACAGAGGAATCATTTTAGTGCAGTGGGCTGAGAGGGGGATTGTGTCAGTGCTGTGGGCTGAGAGGGGGATTGTATCAGTGCAGTGGGCTGAGAGTGGGATTACGTCAGATCAAGGGGCTGAGAGAGGAATCGTGTCAGTGCACTGGGCTGGGAGAGGAATCGTTTCAGTTTAGTGGGCTGAGAGAGGGATTGTGTCAGTGCAGTGGGCTGAGGGAGGAATCGTGCCAGTGCAGTGGGCTGAGAGGGGGATCGTGTTAGTGCAGAGGGCTGAGAGGGGCATCGTGTCAGTGCATTCAGCTGAGAGGCTGATCGTGTCAGTGGGGTGGGCTGAGAGGGTTTCCTGTCAGTGCGGTAGGTTAAGAGGGCGATCGTGTCATTTCATTGGGCTGAGAGGGATCGTGTTCGTGCGGTGGGTTGAGAGGGGGATGGTGTCAGTGAGGTGGGCTGAGAGTGGGATCGTGTCAGTCCAGTGGGCTGTGAGGAAGATCGTGTACAGTACAGTGGGCTGAGAGGGGGATCGCCTTGGTTAAGCAGGCTGAGAGGGGGATCATGTCAGTTCAAGAGACTGAGAGAGGGATCGTGTCAGTGCAGAAGGCTGAGAGGGGGATAGTGTCAGTTCAAGAGAATGGGCGAGGGATCGTGTCAATTAGTGGGCTGAAAGAGGGATTGAATCAGTGAAGAAGGATTGATTCAGTTAAGAAGGCTCAGAGGGGTATTGTATCAGTGCAGTGGGCTGAGGGTGGGATTGTGTCAGCTCAAGGGGCTGAGAGAGGAATCATTTCAGTGCAGTGGGCTGAGAGAGGGATCGTGTCAGTACAGTGAGCTGAGAAAGGAATCGTTTCAGTTTAGTGGGCTGAGAGAGGGATTGTGTCAGTGCAGTGGGCTGAGAGAGGAATCGTGCCAGTGCAGTGGGCTGAGAGGGGGATCATGTCAGTGGGGTGGGCTGAGAGGGGGATTATATCTGTACGGTAATTTGAGAAGGGGAGCGTGTCAGTGCTCTGGGCTGAGAGTGGAATCGTGTCAGTGTGGTGTGCTGAGAGGGGGAATATATCTGTGCGGTAGTTTGAGAGGGGTAGCGTGTCAGTGCGGTGGGCTGAGAGTGGAATCGTGTCAGTGCAGTGGGATGAGAGGGGGATCGTGTCAGTGCAGTGGGATGAGAGGGGGATCGAGTCAGTGCGGTGTGCTGAGAGGTGGATCGTCTTGGTAAAGCAACTGAGAGGGGGATCATGTCAGTTCATGAGACCGAGAGAGGGATCGTGTCAGTGCGTTGGGCAGAGAGGTATCGTGTCAGTACGGTAGGCTGAGAGGGATCGTGTCAGTGCAGTGGGCTGAGAGGGATCGTGTCAGCGCGGGGGGCTGAGAGGGACCGTGTCAGTGCGGTGGGCTGAGAAGGATCGTGTGTGTGCGGTGGGCTGAGAGGGGGATCGTGTCAGTTCAATGGGCTGAGAGTGGGATCATGTCAGTGGGGTGGGCTGAGAGGGGGATTATGTCTGTGCGGTCGTTTGAGAGAGGAATCGTGTCAGTGCAGTGGGATGAGAGGGGGATCGTGTCAGTGCAGTGGGATGAGAGGGAGATGGTGTCAGTGCTGTGGGCTGAGAGGAGGATCGTGTCAGTGCAGTGGGCTGAGAGGGGGATCGTGACAGTGCGGTGGGCTGAGAGAGAAATCGTGTCAGCTCGGTGGGCTGAGAGAAGGGATCGTGTCACTGCAATGGGCTAAGTGGGGAATCGTGTCAGTGCGGTGGGCTGAGAGGGGAATCGTGTCAGTGCGGTGGGCTGAGAGAGGAATCGTGTCAGTGCGGTGGGCTGAGAGGGAAATTGTATCAGTTCAGTGGGCTGAGAGTGGGATTTTGTCAGTCAAAGGGGCTGAGAGAATGATCGTGTCAGTGCAGTAGGTTGAGAGGGGGATCGTGTCAGTTCAGTGGGCTGAGAGGGGGATCGTGTCAGTGGGGTGGGATGAGAGGGGTTCATGTCAGTGCGCTAGGTTGAGAGGGGGATCGTGTCAGTGCGGTGGGCTGAGAGAGGAATCGTGTCAGTGCTGTGGGCTGAGAGAGGAATCGTGTCAGTAAGGTGGACTGAGAGAGGGATCGTGTCAGTACGGTTGGCTGAAAGGGGGATTTTATCAGTGCAGTGGGCTGAGAGTAGGATTTTGTCAGTCCAAGGAGGTGAGAGAAGGATCGTGTAAGTGCAGTGGGCTGAGAGGGGGATCGTATCAGTTCAGTGGGCTGAGAGGGGGATCGTCTCAGTGGGGTGGGCTAACAGGGGGAATCATCTCAGTGCGGTAGTTTGAGAGGTGGATCGTGTCAGTGAGGTGGGCTGAGAGAGGAATCATGTCGTGGCTGTGGGCTGAGAGGAAGATCATTTCAGTGCAGTGGGCTGAGAGGGGGATCGTGTCAATGCAGTGGGCTGAGAGAGGAATCGTGCCAGTGCAGTGGGCTGAGAGGGGGATCGTGTCAGTGCAGAGGGATGAGAGGGGAATCGTGTCAGTGCATTGGGCAGAGAGGGATCATGTCAGTTCATTGGGCTGAGAGGGATCGTATCAGTGCGGTTGGCTGAGAGGGGGATTGAGTCAGTGCTGTGTGCTGAGAGGGAGATCGTATCAGTGCGGTGGGCTGAGAGGGGGATCGTGTAAGTGCGGTGGGCTGAGAGGGTGATCGTGTCAGTTGGGTCGGCTCAGAGGGGGATTGTCTTGGTTAAGCAGGCTGAGAGGGGGATCATGTCAGTTCAAGAGACTTAGAGGGGGATCGTGTCAGTGCAGAGGGCTGAGAAGGGGATCGAGTCAGTGCGGTGTGCTGAGAGGTGGATCGTCTTGGTAAAGCAACTGAGAGGGGGATCATGTCAGTTCATGAGACCGAGAGAGGAATCGTGTCAGAGCAGAAGACTGAGAGGGGGATAGTGACAGTTCAAGAGAATGGGAGAGGGATCGTGTCAATTAGTGGGCTGACAGAGGGATTGAATCAGTGAAGAAGGCAGATAGGGGTATTGAATCAGTGCAGTGGGCTGAGAGTGGGATTGTGTCAGCTCAGGGGCTGAGAGAGGAATCGTGTCAGTGCAATGGTCTAAGAGATTAATCGTGTCAGTGCGTTGGGCTGAGAGGGATTGTGTCTGTGCGGTGGGCTGAGAGGGGGATCGTGTCAGTTCAGTGGGCTGAGAGTAGGATCGTGTCAGTGGGGTGGGCTGAGAGGGGGATCGTCTTGGTTAAGCAACTGAGAGGGGGATCATGTCAGTTCAAGTGACTGATAGAGGGATCGTGTATGTGCAGAAGGCTGAGTGGGGGACAGAGTCAGTTCAAGAGACTGGGAGAGGGATCGTGTCAATTAGTGGTCTGAAAGAGGGATTGAATCAGTGAAGAAGCCTGAGAGGGTGATTGTGTCAGTGCAGTGGGCTGAGAGTGGGATTGTGTTAGTTCAAGGGGCTGAGAGAGGAATCGTTTCAGTGCAGTGGGCTGAGAAAGGGCTCGTGTTAGTGCAGTGGGCCGAGAGTGGAATCGTTTCAGTGCAGTGGGCTGAGAGAGGTATCGTGTTTCTGCTGTGGACTGAGAGGGGATTGTATCAGTGTAGTAGGCTGAGAGTGGGATTGTGTCAGTTCAAGGGGATGAGAGAGGGTTCGTGTCAGTGCAGTGGGCTGTGACAGGAATCGTTTCAGTGCAGTGGGCTGAGAGAGGGATTGTGTCAGTGCAGTGGGCTGAGAGATGAATCATGCCAATGCAGTAGGCTGAGAGGGGGATCGTGTTAGTGCGGTGGGCTGGGAGGGGGATCTTGTCAGTGCGGTGGGCTGAGTGTGGAATCGTGTCAGTGCCATGGGCTGAGAGAGGAATCGTGTCAGTGAGGTGGGCTTAGAGAGGAATCGTGTCAGTGCTGTTTGCTGAGAGAGGAATCGTGTCAGTGCGGTGGGCTGAGAGGGATCGTGTCAGTGCGGTGGGCAGAGAGGGATCGTGTAAGTGCGGTGGGCTGAGAGGGATCATGTCAGTGCGGTGGGCTGATAGGATCATGTCTGTGTGGTGGGCTGAGAGGGGGATCGTGTCATTTCAGTGGGCTGAGTGTGGGATCGTGTCAGTTGGGTGAGCTGAGAGGGATCGTGTCAGTGCGTTGGGCTGAGAGGTATCGTGTCAGTGCGTTGGGCTGAGAGGTATCGTGTCAGTTCGGTTGGGCTGAGAGGGATCATGTAAGTGCGGTGGGCTGAGAGGGGGATCGTTTCAGTGCGGTGGGCTGAGAGGGAGATCGTGTCAGTGCGGTGGGCTAAGAGAGGAATCGTGTCAGTGAGGTGGGCTTAGAGAGGAATCGTGTCAGTGCTGTTTGCTGAGAGAGGAATCGTGTCAGTGCGTTGGGCTGAGAGGGATCGTGTCAGTGCGGTGGGCTGAGAGGGATCGTGTCTGTGTGGTGGGCTGAGAGGGGGATCGTGTCAGTTCTGTGGGCTGAGTGTGGGATCGTGTCAGTTGGGTGAGCTGAGAGGGATCGTGTCAGTGCGTTGGGCTGAGAGGTATCGTGTCAGTGCGTTGGGCTGAGAGGTATCGTGTCAGTGCGGTTGGACTGAGAGGGATCATGTAAGTGCGGTGGGCTGAGAGGGGGATCGTTTCAGTGCGGTGGGCTTAGAGAGAGATCGTGTCAGTGCGGTGGGCTAAGAGAGGAATCGTGTCATTGCACTGGGCTGAGAGAGGAATCGTTTCAGTGCAGTGGGCTGAGAGAGGGATCGTTTCAGTGCAGTGGGCTGAGAGTGGAATCGTTTCAGAGCAGTGGGCTGAGAGAGGAATCGCTTCAGTGCAGTGGGCTGAGAGGTGGATCGTGTCAGTGCTGAGGGCTGAGAGGGGATTGTATCATTGCAGTGGGCTGAGAGTGGGATTGTGTCAGTTCAAGGGGCTGAGAGAGGGTTCGTGTCAGTGCAGTGGGCTGAGACAGGAATCGTTTTAGTGCAGTGGCCTGAGAGAGGGTTCGTGTCAGTGCAGTGGGATGAGGGAGGAATCGTGCCAATGCAGTGGGCTGAGAGGGGGTTCGTGTCAGTGCAGTGGGCTGAGAGAGGAATCGTTTCAGGGCAGTGGGCTGAGTGAGGGATCGTGTCAGTGCAGTGGTCTGAGAGAGGAATCGCTTCGGTGCAGTGGGCTGAGTGGGGGATCGTGTCAGTGCTGAGGGCTGAGAGGGGATTGTATCATTGCAGTGGGCTGAGAGTAGGATTGTGTCAGTCCAAGGGGCTGAGAGAATGATCGTGTTAGTGCAGTAGGCTGAGAGGGGGATAGTGTCATTTCAGTGGGCTGAGAGGGGGATCGTGTCAGTGCGGTGGGCTGAGTGTGGAATCGTGTCAGTGCGGTGGGTTGAGAGAGGAATAGTGTCAGTGAGGTGGGCTTAGAGAGGCATCGTGTCAGTGCAGTTTGCTGAGAGAGGAATCGTGTCAGTTCAGTGGGCTGAGAGTGGGATCGTGTCATTTGGGTGAGCTGAGAGAGGGATTATGTCTGTGCGGTAGGTTGAGATGGATATCGTGTCAATGCGGTGGGCTGAGTGGGATCGTGTCAGTGCAGTGGGCAGAGAGGGATCGTGTCAGTGCGATGGGCTGAGAGGGATCACGTCAGTGCGGTGGGCTGAGAGGTATCGTGTCAATGCAGTGGGCTGAGAGGGATCGTGTCAGTGCGGTGGGCAGAGATGGATCGTGTCAGTGCGGTAGGCTGATAGGGATCATATCAGTGCGGTGGGCTGAGAGGGATCGTGTCTGTGCGGTAGGTTAACAAGGGTATCGTGTCATTTCATTGGGCTGAGAGAGGAATCATTATAGTGCAGTGGGCTGAGAGGGGGATCGTGTCAGTGCTGTGGGCTGAGAGGGGGGTTGTATCAGTGCAGTGGGCTGAGAGTGGGATTGTCTCAGTTCAAGGGGTTGAGAGAGGAATCGTGTCAGTGCACTGGACTGAGAGAGGAATCATTTCAGTGCAGTGGGCTGAGAGAGGGATCGTGTCAGTGCGGTGGGCTGAGAAGAATCGTGTCTCTGCGGTGGGCTGAGAGGGGGATCATATAAGTTTAGTGGGCTGAGAGTAGGATCGTGTCAGTGGGGTGGGCTGAGAGGGGGATTATGTCTGTGCGGTAGGTTAAGAGGGGGATCGTGTCAGTGCGGTGGGCTGAGAGAGGAATCGTGTTAGTGCTGTGGGCTGAGAGTGAGATCGTTTCAGTGCAGTGGGCTGAGAGGGGGATCGTGTCAGTGCGGTGTTCTGAGAGGGGAATCTTCTTGGTTAAGCAACTGAGAGGGGGATCATGTCAGTTCAAGAGACTGAGAGAGGGATCGTGTCAGTGCAGAAAGCTGAGTGCGGGACAGTTTCAGTTCAAGAGACTGGGAGAGTGATCATGTCAATTAGTGGGCTGAAAGAGGAATTGAATCAGTGAAGAAGCATTAGAGGGGGATTGTATCAGTGCAGTGGGCTGAGAGTGGGATTGTGTCAGTCCAAGGGGCTGAGAGAGGATTCGTGTCAGTGCAGTGGGCTGAGACAGGAGTCGTTTCAGTGCAGTGGGCTGAGAGAGGGATCGTGTCAGAGCAGTGGGCTGAGAGAGGAATCGTGCCAATGCAGTGGGCTGAGAGGGGGATCGTGTCAGTGCAGTTGGCTGAGAGGGGCATCGTATCAGTGCATTAGGCTGAGAGGGATCGTGACATTTTATTGGGCTGAGAGGGATCGTGTTTTTGCGGTGGGCTGAGACGGGGATCGTGCCAGTGCGGTGTGCTCAGAGAGGAATCGTGTCAGTACGGTGGGCTGAAGAGGAATCGTGTCAGTGAGGTGGGCTGAGAGAGGGATCGTGTCAGTGCGGTGGGCTGAGAGATAGATCGTGTCAGTGCGGTGGGCTAAGAGGGGGATTGTATAAGTTCAGTGGGCTGAGCGTGGGATTTTGTCATTCCAAGGGGCTGAGAGAATGATCGTATTAGTGCAGTATGCTGAGAGAGGAATCGTGTCAGTGAGCTGGGCTGAGAGAGGGATTGTCTCAGTGCGGTGGGCTGAGAGTGGGATCGTGTCTATACTGTGGGCTGAGAGGAGGATTGTATCAGTGCAGTGGGCTGAGAGTGGGATTTTGTCAGTCCAAGGAGCTGAGAGAAAGATCGTGTCAGTGCAGTGGGCTGAGATGGGGATCATGTCAGTTCAGTGGGCTGAGAGGGGGATCGTGTCAGTGGGATGGGCTGAGAGGGTTTCATGTCAGTGCGGTAGGTTGAGAGGGGGATCTTGTCAGTGAGGTGGACTGAGAGAGGAATTATATCAGTGCTGTGGGCTGAGAGGGAGATCGTTTCAGTGCAGTGGGCTGAGAGCGGGATCGTGTCAGTGTGGTGTGCGGAGAAGGGGATCGTCTTGGTTAAGATGGATAAGAGGGGAATCATGTCAGTTCAAGAGACCTAGAGGGGGATCGTGTCAGTGCAGTGGGCTGAGAGGGAGATCGAGTCAGTGCGGTGTGCTGAGAGGGGGATCGTCTTGTTTAAACAGGCTGAGAGGCGGATCATGTCAGTTCAAGGGACTATGAGAGGAATCGTGTCAGTACAGAAGGCTCAGAGGTGGATCCTGTCAGTTCAAGAGAATGGGAGAGGAATCGTGTCAATTAGTGGGCTGAAAGAGGGATTGAATCAGTGAAGAATGCTGAGAGGGGTATTGTATCAGTGCAGTGGGCTGAGAGTGGGATTGTGTCAGCTCAAGGGGCTGAGAGAGGAATCGTGTCAGTGCAGTGAGCTAAGAGAGGAATCATTTCATTGCAGTGGGCTGAGAGAGGGATTGTGTCAGTGAGGTGGGCTGAGAGGGAGATCGAGTCAGTACGATGTGCTGAGAGGGGGATCGTCTTGTTTAAACAGGCTGAGAGGGGGATCATGTCAGTTCAAGGGACTATGAGAGGAATCGTGTCAGTACAGAAGGCTCAGAGGTGGATCCTGTCAGTTCAAGAGAATGGGAGAGGAATCGTGTCAATTAGTGGGCTGAAAGAGGGAGTGAATCAGTGAAGAATGCTGAGAGGGGTATTGTATCAGTGCAGTGGGCTGAGAGTGGGATTGTGTCAGCTCAAGGGGCTGAGAGAGGAATCGTGTCAGTGCAGTGAGCTAAGAGAGGAATCATTTCATTGCAGTGGGCTGAGAGAGGGATCGTGTCAGTGAGGTGGGCTGAGAGGGAGATCGAGTCAGTACGATGTGCTGAGAGGGGGATCGTCTTGTTTAAACAGGCTGAGAGGGGGATCATGTCAGTTCAAGAGACTATGAGAGGAATCGTGTCAGTGAGGTGGGCTGAGAGGGAGATCGAGTCAGTACGATGTGCTGAGAGGGGGATCGTCTTGTTTAAACAGGCTGAGAGGTGGATCCTGTCAGTTCAAGAGAATGGGAGAGGGATCTTGTCAATTAGTGGGCTGAAAGAGGGATTGAATCAGTGATGAATGCTGAGACGGGTATTGTATCAGTGCAGTGGGCTGAAAGTGGGATTGTGTCAGCTCAAGTGGCTGAGAGAGGAATCGTGTCAGTGCAGTGAGCTAAGAGAGGAGTCGTTTCATTGCAGTGGGCTGAGAGAGGGATCGTGTCAGTGCAGTGGGCTGAGAGAAAACTGGTTTCAGTGCAGTGGGCTGAGAGGGTGATTGTATCAGTGCAGTGGGCTGAGAGTGGGATTATGTCAGTTGAAGGGGCTGAGAGAGGAAGCGTGTCCGTGCACTGGGCTGAGAGAGGAATCGTTTCAGTGCAGTGGGCTGAGAGAGGTATCGTGTCAGTGCAGTGGGCTGAGAGAGGAATCGTTTCAGAGCAGTGGGCTGAGAGAGGGATCGTATCAGAGGGGTGGGCTGAGAGGGTATCATGTCAGTGCGGTAGGTTAAGTGGGGGATCGTGTCATTTAATTGGCCTGAGAGAGGAATCATTTTAGTTCAGTGGGCTGAGAGGGGGATCGTGTCAGTGCTGTGGGCTGAGAGAGGGATTGTATCAGTGCAGTGGGCTGAGAGTGGGATTGTGTCAGTTCAAGGGGCTGAGAGAGGAATCGTGTCAGTGCACTGGGCTGAGAGAGGAATCGTTTCAGTTTAGTGGGCTGAGAGAGGGATTGTGTCAGTGCAGTGGGCTGAGAGGGGGATCGTGTCAGTGCAGAGGGCTGAGAGGGGCATAGTGTCAGTGCATTGGGCTGAGAGGGTGATCGTGTCAGTGGGGTGGGCTGAGAGGGTTTCATGTCAGTGCGGTATGTTAAGAGGGGGATCGTGTCATTTCATTGGGCTGAGAGGGATCGTGTTCGTGCGGTGGGCTGAGAGGGGGATCGTGTCAGTGTGGTCGGCTGAGAGAGGAATCGTATCAGTGCGGTGGGCTGAAGAGGAATCGTGTCAGTGAGGTGGGCTGAGAGTGGGATCGTGTCAGTGCAGTGGGCTGTGAGGGGGATCGTGTCAGTTCAGTGGGCTGAGAGGGGGATCACCTTGGTTAAGCAGGCTGAGAGGGGGATCATGTCATTTCAAGAGACTGAGAGAGGGATCGTCTCAGTGCAGAAGGCTGAGAGGGGGATAGTGTCAGTTCAAGAGAATGGGAGATGGATCGTGTCAATTAGTGGGCTGAAAGAGGGATTGAATCAGTGAAGAAGGATTGAATCAGTTAAGAAGGCTCAGAGGGGTATTGTATCAGTGCAGTGGGCTAAGGGTGGGATTGTGTCAGCTCAAGGGGCTGAGAGAGGAATCGTTTCAGTGCAGTGGGCTGAGAGAGGGATTGTGTCAGTGCATTGGGCTGAGTGGGTGATCGTGTCAGTGGGGTGGGCTGAGAAGGTTTCATGTCAGTGCAGTAGGTTAAGAGGGGGATCGTGTCAGTGCGGTGGGCTGAGAGGGATCGTGTCTCTGCGGTGGGCTGAGAGGGGGATCGTGTCAGTTTAGTGGGCTGAGAGTAGGATCGTGACAGTGGGGTGGGCTGAGAGGGGGATTATGTCTGTGCGGTAGGTTGAGAGGGGGATTGTGTCAGTGCGGTGGGCTGAGAGAGGAATCGTGTTAGTGCTGTGGGCTGAGAGTGAGATCGTTTCAGTTCAGTGGGCTGAGAGGGGGATCGCCTTGGTTAAGCAGGCTGAGAGGGGGATCATGTCAGTTCAAGAGGCTGAGAGAGGGATCGTGTCAGTGCAGAAGGCTGAGAGGGGGATACTGTCATTTCAAGAGAATGGGAGAGAGATTGTGTCAATTAGTGGGCTGAAAGAGGGAATGAATGAATGAAGAAGGATTGAATCAGTTAAGAAGGCTCAGAGGGGTATTGTATCAGTGCAGTGGGCTGAGGGTGGGATTGTGTAAGCTCAAGGGGCTGAGAGAGGAATCGTTTCAGTGCAGTGGGCTGAGAGAGGGATCGTGTCAGTGCAGTGAGCTGAGAGAGGAATCGTGCCAGTGCAGTGGGCTGAGAGGGGGATCGTGTCAGTGCATTGGGCTGAGTGGGTGATCGTGTCAGTGCGGTGGGCTGAGAGGGATCATGTCTCTGCGGTGGGCTGAGAGGGGGATCGTGTCAGTTTAGTGGGCTGAGAGTAGGATCGTGTCAGTGGGGTGGGCTGAGAGGGGGATTATGTCTGTGCGGTAGGTTGAGAGGGGGATCGTGTCAGTGCGGTGGGCTGAGAGAGGAATCGTGTTAGTGCTGTGGGCTGAGAGTGAGATCGTTTCAGTGCAGTGGGCTGAGAGGGGGATCGTGTCAGTGCGGTGTTCTGAGAGGGGAATCTTCTTGGTTAAGCAACTGAGGGTGGGATCATGTCAGTTCAAGAGACTGAGAGAGGGATCGTGTCAGTGCAGAAGGCTGAGTGGGGGACAGTTTCAGTTCAAGAGACTGGGAGAGGGATCGTGTCAATTAGTGGGCTGAGAGAGGAATTGAATCAGTGAAGAAGCATTACAGGGGGATTGTATCAGTGCAGTGGGCTGAGAGTGGGATTGTGTTAGTCCAAGGGGCTGAGAGAGGATTCGTGTCAGTGCAGTGGGCTGAGACATGAATCGTTTCAGTGCAGTGGGCTGAGAGAGGGATCGTGTCAGTGCAGTGGGCTTAGAGGGGCATCGTATAAGTGCATTGGGCTGAGAGGGATCGTGACATTTTATTGGGCTGAGAGGGATCGTGTTTTTGCGATGGGCTGAGACGGGGATTGTGCCAGTGCGGTGGGCTCAGAGAGGAATCGTGTCAGTACGGTGGGCTGAAGAGGAATCATGTCAGTGAGGTGGGCTGAGAGAGGGATCGTGTTCGTGCGGTGGGCTGAAGAGGAATCGTGTCAGTGAGGTGGGCTGAGAGTGGGATCGTGTCAGTGCAGTGGGCTGTGAGGGGGATCGTGTCAGTTCAGTGGGCTGAGAGGGGGATCGCCTTGGTTAAGCAGGCTGAGAGGGGGATCATGTCATTTCAAGAGACTGAGAGAGGGATCGTCTCAGTGCAGAAGGCTGAGAGGGGGATAGTGTCAGTTCAAGAGAATGGGAGAAGGATCGTGTCAATTAGTGGGCTGAAAGAGGGATTGAATCAGTGAAGAAGGATTGAATCAGTTAAGAAGGCTCAGAGGGGTATTGTATCAGTGCAGTGGGCTAAGGGTGGGATTGTGTCAGCTCAAGGGTCTGAGAGAGGAATCGTTTCAGTGCAGTGGGCTGAGAGAGGGATTGTGTCAGTGCATTGGGCTGAGTGGGTGATCGTGTCAGTGGGGTGGGCTGAGAAGGTTTCATGTCAGTGCGGTAGGTTAAGAGGGGGATCGTGTCAATGCGGTGGGCTGAGAGGGATCGTGTCTCTGCGGTGGGCTGAGAGGGGGATCGTGTCAGTTTAGTGGGCTGAGAGTAGGATCGTGACCGTGGGGTGGGCTGAGAGGGGGATTATGTCTGTGCGGTAGGTTGAGAGGTGGATTGTGTCAGTGCGGTGGGCTGAGAGAGGAATCGTGTTAGTGCTGTGGGCTGAGAGTGAGATCGTTTCAGTTCAGTGGGCTGAGAGGGGGATCGCCTTGGTTAAGCAGGCTGAGAGGGGGATCATGTCAGTTCAAGAGACTGAGAGAGGAATCGTGTCAGTGCAGAAGGCTGAGAGGGGGATACTGTCATTTCAAGAGAATGGGAGAGAGATTGTGTCAATTAGTGGGCTGAAAGAGGGAATGAATGAGTGAAGAAGGATTGAATCAGTTAAGAAGGCTCAGAGGGGTATTGTATCAGTGCAGTGGGCTGAGGGTGGGATTGTGTAAGCTCAAGGGGCTGATAGTGGAATCGTTTCAGTGCAGTGGGCTGAGAGAGGGATCGTGTCAGGGCAGTGAGCTGAGAGAGGAATCGTGCCAGTGCAGTGGGCTGAGAGGGGGATCGTGTCAGTGCATTGGGCTGAGTGGGTGATCGTGTTAGTGGGGTTGGTTGAGAAGGTTTCATGTCAGTGCGGTAGGTTAAGAGGGGGTTCGTGTCAGTGCGGTGGGCTGAGAGGGGGATCGTGTCAGTGGGATGGGCTGAGAGGGTTTCATGTCAGTGCGGTAGGTTGAGAGGGGGATCTTGTCAGTGAGGTGGGCTGAGAGGTGAATTATGTCAGTGCTATGGGCTGAGAGGGAGATCGTTTCAGGGCAGTGGGCTGAGAGCGGGATCGTGTCAGTGTGGTGTGCTGAGAAGGGGATCGTCTTGGTTAAGCAGGATGAGAGAGGAATCATGTCAGTTCAAGAGACCTAGAGGGAGATCGAGTCAGTGCGGTGTGCTGAGAGGGGGATTGTCTTGTTTAAACAGGCTGAGAGGGGGATCATGTCAGTTCAAGAGACTATGAGAGGAATCGTGTCAGTACAGAAGGCTCAGAGGTGGATCCTGTCAGTTCAAGAGAAAGGGAGAGGGATCGTGTCAATTAGTGGGCTGAAAGAGGGATTGAATCAGTGAAGAATGCTGAGAGGGGTATTGTATCAGTGCAGTGGGCTGAGAGTGGGATTGTGTCAGCTCAAGGGGCTGAGAGAGGAATCGTGTCAGTGCAGTGAGCTAAGAGAGGAATCGTTTCATTGCAGTGGGCTGAGAGAGGGATCGTGTCAGTGCAGTGGACTGAGAGAGGACTGGTTTCAGTGCAGTGGGCTGAGAGGGGGATTGTATCAGTGCAGTGGGCTGAGAGTGGGATTATGTCAGTTGAAGGGGCTGAGAGAGGAAGCGTGTCAGTGCACTGGTCTAAGAGGGGGATTGTGTCAGTGCTGTGGGCTGAGTGAGAGATCGTGTCACTGCAGTGGGCTGAGAGAGGGATCGTGTCAGTGGGATGGGGTGAGAGGGTTTCATGTCAGTGCGGTAGGTTAAGTGGGGGATCGTGTCATTTAATTGGCCTGAGAGAGGAATCATTTTAGTGCAGTGGGCTGAGAGGGGGATCGTGTCAGTGCTGTGGGCTGAGAGGGGGATTGTGTCAGTGCAGTGGGCTGAGAGTGGGATTGTGTCAGATCAAGGGGCTGAGAGAGGAATCGTGTCAGTGCACTGGGCTGAGAGAGGAATCGTTTCAGTTTAGTGGGCTGAGAGAGGGATTGTGTCAGTGCAGTGGGCTGAGAGAGTTATCGTGCCAGTGCAGTGGGCTGAGAGGGGTTTCGTGTCAGTGCAGAGGGCTGAGAGGGGCATCGTGTCAGTGCATTGGGCTGAGAGGGTGATCGTGTCAGTGGGGTGGGCTGAGAGGGTTTCATGTCAGTGCGGTAGGTTAAGAGGGGGATCGTGTCATTTCATTGGGCTGAGAGGGGGATCGCCTTGGTTAAGCAGGCTGAGAGGGGGATCATGTCAGTTCAAGAGACTGAGAGAGAGATCGTGTCAGTGCAGAAGGCTGAGAGGGGGATAGTGTCAGTTCAAGAGAATGGGAGAGGGATCGTGTCAATTAGTGGGCTGAAAGAGGGATTGAATCAGTGAAGAAGGATTGATTCAGTTAAGAAGGCTCAGAGGGGTATTGTATCAGTGCAGTGGGCTGAGGGTGGGATTGTGTCAGCTCAAGGGGCTGAGAGAGGAATCATTTCAGTGCAGTGGGCTGAGAGAGGGATCGTGTCAGTGCAGTGAGCTGAGAGAGGAATCGTTTCAGTTTAGTGGGCTGAGAGAGGGATTGTGTCAGTGCAGTGGGCTGAGAGAGGGATTGTGTCAGTGCAGTGGGCTGAGAGAGGAATCGTTCCAGTGCAGTGGGCTGAGAGGGGGATCGTGTCAGTGCAGAGGTCTGAGAGGGGCATCGTGTCAGTGCAGAAGGCTGAGTGGGGGACAGTTTCAGTTCATGAGACTGGGAGAGGGATCGTGTCAATTAGTGGGCTGAAAGAGGAATTGAATCAGTGAAGAAGCATTAGAGGGGGATTGTATCAGTGCAGTGGGCTGAGAGTGGGATTGTGTCAGTCAAAGGGGCTGAGAGAGGATTCGTGTCAGTGCAGTGGGCTGAGAGAGGGATCGTTTCAGTGCAGTGGGCTGAGAGAGGATTCGTATCAGTGTATTGGGCTGAGTGGGTGATCGTGTCAGTGGGGTTGGCTGAGAAGATTTCACGTCAGTGCGGTAGCTTAAGAGGGGTATCGTGTCAGTGCGGTGGGCTGAGAGGGATCGTGTCTCTGCGGTGGGCTGAGAGGGGGATCGTGTCAGTTTAGTGGGCTGAGAGTAGGATCGTGTCAGTGGGGTGGGCTGAGAGGGGGTTATGTCTGCGCGGTAGGTTGAGAGGGGGATCGTGTCAGTGCGGTGGGCTGAGAGAGGAATCGTGTTAGTGCTGTGGGCTGAGAGTGAGATCGTTTCAGTGCAGTGTGCTGAGAGGGGGATCGTGTCAGTGCGGTGTTCTGAGAGGGGAATCTTCTTGGTTAAGCAACTGAGAGGGGGATCATGTCATTTCAAGAGACTTAGAGAGGGATCGTGTCAGTGCAGAAGGCTGAGTGGGGGACAGTTTCAGTTCAAGAGACTGGGAGAGGGATTGTGTCAATTAGTGGGCTGAAAGAGGAATTGAATCAGTGAAGAAGCATTAGAGGGGGATTGTATCAGTGCAGTGGGCTGAGAGTGCGATTGTGTCAGTCCAAGGGGCTGAGAGAGGATTCGTGTCAGTGCAGTGGGCTGAGACAGGAATCGTTTCAGTGCAGTGGGCTGAGAGAGGGATCGTGTCAGAGCAGTGGGCTGAGAGAGGAATCGTGCCAATGCAGTGGGCTGAGAGGGGGATCGTGTCAGTGCAGTGGGCTGAGAGGGGCATCGTATCAGTGCATTGGGCTGAGAGGGATCGTGACATTTTATTGGGCTGAGAGGGATCGTGTTTTTGCGATGGGCTGAGACGGGGATCGTGCCAGTGCGGTGGGCTCAGTGAGGAATCGTGTCAGTATGGTGGGCTGAAGAGGAATCGTGTCAGTGCAGTGGGCTGAGAGAGGAATCGTGCCAGTGCAGTGGGCTGAGAGGGGGATCGTGTCAGTGCAGAGGGCTGAGAGGGGCATCGTGTCAGTGGGGTGGGCTGAGAGGGTTTCGTGTTAGTGCGGTAGGTTAAGAGGGGTATCGTGTCATTTTATTGGGCTGAGAGGGATCGTGTTCGTGCGGTGGGCTGAGAGGGGGATCGTGTCAGTGCGGTCGTCTGAGAGAGGAATCGTGTCAGTGCGGTGGGCTGAAGAGGAATCGTGTCAGTGAGGTGGGATGAGAGAGGGATTGTATCAGTGCAGTGGGCTGAGAGGGGGATCGTGTCAGTTTAGTGGGCTGAGAGGGGGATCGTGTCAGTGGGGTGGGCTGAGATAGGAATCATGTCAGTGCTGTCGGCTGAGAGGGGTATCGTGTCAGTGCGGTGTGCTGAGAGGGGGATCGCCTTGGTTAAGCTGGCTGAGAGGGGGATCATTTCAGTTCAAGAGACTTAGAGGGGGATCGTGTCAGTGCAGAAGGCGGAGAGGGGGATAGTGTCAGTTCAAGAGACTGGGAGAGGGATCGTGTCAATTAGTGGGCTGAGAGAGGAATCGTGTCAGTGTGGTGGGCTGAGAGAGAAATCGTGTCTGTGCGGTGGGCTGAGAGGGGGATCATGTCCGTTCAAAGGTCTGGGAGAGGGATTGTGTAAGAACAGTGGGTGGAAAGAGGAATCGTATCAGTGCAGTGGACTGAGAATGGGACCATGTCAGTGCTGTGGGCTGAGAGGGAGATTGTGTCAGTGCAGTGGGCTGAGAGCTGGATTGTGTTGGTCGAAACCTGGCCGACGTCCTGGGAGTCCAAATGGTCAAGATCCTCTTTGCCATGTGTCAGTAGCACATGGAAACCCTGCATTGAGGTGAAATGAGTGAATGACTTTACAAAGCATTTTTCCATTCTGTCTACAGATTCTTGTCTAATCCATAGAGGAGTCTGGGTTCCACATGGCTATTATTAGGAACCCACATAAATGGAGGGGATGCATGTCACCCTTGACCCCAAGGGACTGCCTCAGATGATAAGAATCAGTCAAATAATCTACTCCACGTGTCTCTTTGGTAGATCTTATGTTTTTAACACACTATGCTCTAAAATCTCTCCACCTTTCTTAGCTCTCCTCAAAATGATCAGACAGTTGCCATGGACATGAGAAGGTCTCACTAGAAGTCCATGTATCTCAGTGAGTACAGATAAATTGAGTTGAATTGATTTATTTTCATATGTACCGATATACAGAAAAAAGTTTTGTTCTGCCTGCTATCCCAACAATCCAGCAGGTAATGCAATAATAACAAATAAACAAATAAATAAAACGTAAATGTAGAGAGTATTGTTACAGTAAATCAAGGAGTGCAGGGTATGGAGAAAAGTTTTTAAAAAGTCATAGTGCAGGGTATGGGGAAAGTACTGTTATAAACAGTGCAAGGACATCATCATCTGGCATCTCCAGTAAGAGATCCCTTTAAGACTCCTATCACTTGAATTGGATAAACAGCTGGATGCTCCACATCTGGCCCTTCAGATGCATAGCAGCCATGGCCATGTAGAAGGGACAACCCCCCACTCAAATGAATAGGATCATCTATCTTTACTAAAAAAAAAGTACATTTTTTGTTTCCTGTTCTTAATCTCACTTTAGGTTTACGACTTTATTTAGCCTGCAGTAGTTTCAATGCATTTAAATTTTTATTCCAGCAATTTATGTGGAATTAATCATAAGGCCTCAAATATCAATTCTTGCTACATGTAATCCAGCCAAATGACAGTTATAACAAGAAGTGTCAGTGTCCTGACTGAATATTCTCCACGCTTTCTACCTGATGCCTCACTGCCACATGAGGCTATTTAAACTATAAAGAAGATTCTACATCACATATTCATAAAGGAAAATGCAGCATCAAAGTTAGTCTGTGGGATGCATTTAGCCCTTAATAACATGATAGGAATTTTTTTAAAAAACAAAGCAGAACAGTAATAATCTATCTTATATAATTGAGATTTACAAAATGCCTCAATGACTATTTTAATCAACTGGGCTATGCTGTTAACATTACATTTTATATCGGCTAATAGTGATTACCTTAAATGCAGGATTGGCATCATAATTTAACAGTGGAAATCTTGACACTGTTACCCCATGGAGTTTGATGGAGGAGAAGATATTCACACCACATACAGGACATCATGTTTCATGAACAAGGGTGTGAACCAGAATTCTTTTCGGTTTGACCCTTACCTTCTGTGGGAGGACAAGGAGCTCTACACCGAATGGTGCTGAACAGGAGTCTATTCTCCACACCCTGAGATCACCTTGAGCATAAAGCAAACTGCTGGAAGAAGCCATCTGGTCAGGCAGCTTTCATGGAAATGAACAAACACTTTTCTGGTCAAAACCCTGCATCAGTCAGACATGGTGTATTGTAAAGAAGAAAAGGAAAGGGGTCAGTAGGTGATAGGTGGATGAGATGGAGTGAAGGATGACAGACAATGGAGCCAGATATATGGGAGTGGGAGAGGTGCAGATGGTGAATCAGGAGCCAAGAAGTGATTTGGGAAAGCAGACATGGATCAAATAAAAATATGGGGGGAGATTAGGCAGATGGCACCAAGGAGATAAAGGTGCAGACAGTTGGCTTTCTTTTTCATCCTCGTTTCTCAGCACAAGAATAGCATCACACAACCCCCCTCAGCACCTTCCACTGCCAACATGTTAAAAGCACTCATCCAACCCTGGCCAAACTCTCTTCACCCTTCTTCCATCAGGAAGAACATTCTCAAGTTTGAGATAGCACACTGCCAAATTCAAGGACAGTTTCTTTCCTCTCATTATAAGACACTTGAATAGACCTCACACTTCCTGTTGCCTCAGAAAAGCAGTCAACATATCAAGCAAATCATCCCACCCCAGCCACACTCTCGCCTCCCTCCTTCTGTCAGAAAGAAGATTCACATGTGTGAGATCACATGCACCAAATTCAAGTAAAGTTTCTTTCCCGCTGTTATCAAACTCCTAAATGAACCTCCCATGAGTAAAGTGATGTTGGCCTTTGCTCAGCAAGCACTGACCTATCTCTATAACTCTATAACACTGCACTGGGTTTTCATTGGTGTACTATGCATGGATTGATGAGATGGACTGCTCACTAAACAAATTATAGTGCAGATTGTTAACATAGTGATTAGCTATTACAGTGCCAGCAACTTGTATTCAAATCTGGTGCTATCTGTAAGGAGTTTATACATTCTCACCGTGACCTGCATTGGTTTTCTCCGAGTGCTCCAGTTTCCTCCCTTCATCCAAAAGTGTACGGGGTTGGTAGGTCAATTGAGTATAATTTGGCAGCATAGACTTTATGGGCCTTAAAAATTAATTAAAAACTTTCTCACTATACCTTGGTGTATGTGACTATAACCTTGAACATGAACTAGGATTAGCCTGAACACTGAAGAACGTAGACATGTCATGCCTAAGCCTATTGCTCTCATACACCACCAACTCTTCAGTACAACTCAATTCCAGTACAACTAAAGCATTTTCTCTCAGATTTTGTAATCTATTTCCCTTGCAATAAATAATAAAATTCTGTTGGCATTCCCAATTATTTATTCATCGACGCACTGCACTCTTGCAAAATCATGCACTGGAGCACTCAGAACCCCTGTATTTTAGAGTTTTGCAATCTCCCACTACTTGAGTAATGTCCATCCTTTATTGCCAGTTTAAATGACTAGATGTTCTATTCCTGCACTTCCTTCATAAGTTCTTATGATCTTGCATTCAGTGAGGAACGAATACCTCTTTTACATAATCTAACTGTTCTTTTTTTCAGATTTCAGATTTATTGCCAGAATACATACAGGACATCATATACAACCCTAAGATTCCTTTCTCCTGTGGGCCAGGCAGAATAACCACTAATTGGTAATGCAAAGAATAAACTGTACACAACATAAAACATGTAAACAAACAAAGAACTGTAAACAGTTAATGAATGTAAACAAACTGACTGTGCAATGCAGAGAGAACCAAAAAAACTCAATAAAGAACGCAAGGGTCCTTAAATGAGTCCCTGATTGAGTTTGTAGTTGAGGAGTCTGATAGTGGAGGGGTAGCAACTGTTCCTGAACCTGGTGGTGCAAGTCTTGGGCACCTCTACATCCTTCCTGATGGCAGCAGCAAGAACAGAGCATGTGGTGGGTGGTGTGGGTCTTTGATGAATGTTGCTGCTCTCCAACAGCAGCATTCCCTGCAGATGTACTCAATAGTGGGGAGGGTTTTGCATGTCCACGGCCTTTTGGAGGGCTTTATGCTCAGGGGTATTGGTGTTCCCATACCAGACCGTAATGCAACCGGTCAGCACACTTTCTACCATACCTCTGTAGAAATTTGCCAGGGTTTCTGATGTCATACCAAACCTCCGTAAACTCCTGAGGAAGTAAAGGCGCTGACATGCTTTCTTCATGATGCCATTAGTGTGTTGGATCCAGGACAGATCCTCCGAGAGAGTCCCAAGAACTGCAAGTTATATGCAAGTCACACGCAAGTTGAGATATTTTGAGCAATCCTGGCCTCTCTGAGGTTTTTTTTTTGCAAAATTAAAGATAGTTTATATAAAAAGCAAAGGATCTCAAATCAATCTCCACTGAAAATGGGAAGTCATTCATTTTCCATGTTTGGCCTCGGTACGCTTCAGAGAGCAAGATTAAAATCACACAAGGGCTGATCCACTGCTCTTCAATTCATTGGAAACATTCAATTAGCAAACAGTTCAGGGAATAACTTCTGGTCTTATATGCAGGTAGTTCCATCTGGCATAGCACGTCACACTCAAAAGCACGGGGTAGTATACCCGCAGGCTTCAAACTCTGGCTGATGCTAATGCCTTCAGAATAGAGAATGGAGGAATGGAAATCAGTAGCAAGCATCGCTAAGTCACAATTGAAATATGACTGCCCTGTTAATTTACGTGGCAACAAACAACTCACTAACTGCTGCAAAGGACATTTTGCAAGCTAAAGAATCACATCTATATTTGTGTTTATTTCGCAGACCACTTCAAAATCAGAGTAGCACAGTTAGTATAGGGGCTAGTGCAACACTATTACAGCACCAACAAACCCAGGTTTGAATCCAGCATTATCTGTAAGGAGTTTTTACGTTTTCACTGTGATCGTGTGGGTTTTCCTAGGTTTCCCTCATTTTCTCCCACCTCCCAAAAATGAACAGGGTTGGTCGGTCAAATTGATGTAATTGGGCGGCATGGTTTTCAACAGCAGTAATTAGCTTCTACTTTGTTGTGAATACATTTTTACTTTTGCCCAGGGCTTTAGGACCCCCAACTACTCAAAAATGCATGTTAAATTTATTATATGTTAAATCATGAAATGCTGTTTTACATTCCAGCCCTTGAGCAAACAGGTATAGCCTGCTGCCTCACAGACTCACTGAATCAGGTTCAATCCTAAATTGTCTGCATGAAGTTTGAACATTCTCCCTGTGACCCCTTGAGCTTCCTGAGTGTTCACGGATTTTCTCCCATATCCCAAAGTCACATGAGTTGGTTGATTAATTGGCAGTCACCCCTAGCAAGGCTGGATGGTGAGAAAATTGGAGAGAGTTGAAAGGGCACATGAGAGGGAATGGCATTGCTCTGAAAGCCAGAAGAGACTCAATTGGCCAAATAGTCACCTTGAATGTACATCCCTCTGCCCTTTGCACCTGCTGCAAAACAACAAATTTGTGACACGTGTTCATAACAATAAACCTAATTCTGATTCTGAATCCTACAACTATTTTCCTTTTTAACTGCTTCCCATTTTCCTTTTGAAAGTCGCTGTCGAAACTGTTTGCTCTGTACCGTCTGATTCACAATAATTCATTGCTCGAAAGAAATGCTTCTAATCGTCCCTTCTGGTACAACCAATTACCTTCGACCCAAGCAGAATTGGATTTCAAGCAGCAGATCCTGTGCAGTGTTTTATACAGAAGTCATGTCCCTAAGATTTTCGACCCTTATAACATTCACTCAGATTTCAAAAGGTGTCCTTGAATTATTTGGTTGTTACATTATATCTCTCAAATTTTAAACAGGAGTCAGTGATGGGATAAGCAACAGATCCATTTTTTTTTACATTCTTCCAAAATATTGTTACCCAGCGATTCAGAGGAAAATATCTTTGAACTCCATGGGGTTAAAAAGAATCAAGGGATGGTGGGACACCGGGGGAAGGGTGGAGGGGTTTGAAAGGGCACTAAACCAAAATGGCCCACAGCCAATAATGGCCAAACGTGATCAGCAATTTCAAGAGATTGTCCCGTATGGTGAATGATGGTAGTTCTCAGTGGATTGAATTCAATTTCAACCACAACAAGAGCTATTTCAATGGGTTGTACCTTTGGGTCATAAAGGTTTAACCAGCAAGTTACTGAATCATTTTAAAGTGCATGGCAATTAAATGCTTTGAATTCTTTTTTAAAAATATAATAAATGTGATGGATCTTGCAAATTGCACCACCTCTCCATCATCTTGTGCTGTCCATTCAGGTTTGACAAGTAAATGTTGATTCTGTTATTTTCATTTTTTGTTAACCTAAAAGATACCTACAATTCAGTGAGTGGACATTGGTCTCATGTGGTCATGCTCTGACTGACATTTTTCTAACACAGCAGATCAGGTAATGAGCTGAACTGTGCTACTTCATGGTCACAGCTCAGTAAAGGACTGGCATCTGCCTCCCGTCTCCGAAGACAGCTCATCTCGGACCGCTCCACCTGCCAAAATGCAGAAATTGGGGAAAACCAAGTAGTTAGATGCTGGAACAAGTAACCACCCCAACCTGCCCTGCCACCAGACTCGCTCCCGAACTCAGCAACAGAGCACTCGTGTACCAAGAAGCAGGGCTGAGTGAAAGTTATACCTGCACTTCTGTTTTCAATATGGGTGGGCTGGAGTTCCTTACCCATTCATTTGAAAAAAAAACCAATAAATTGAGCTAAACAGGAAATTCTACAGATGGTGGGATTATGATGGAATACACAAGCCCATAGAGCTTGAGAGGAGCAGAAAATGTAAAAGGAGAGCAGGGAGAGAGCGACTCTCACAGAACTCCCTTTGAAGAAAGAAAGAGAACATCTTCAGTGTAGGACTTCACAGGGAAGCAGCTGAATAGAGTTAAACAAGAAAGTCTCCAGACATTGGAATTATAGGGGAATAAATGGGTGGCTTACATCATTTTACTTTCATAGATCGGACTCAAAATTGTTCTTTTTTTAAAAATGTTATTTGAACATAGTTGAGCTGTTTTAAAAGCTCCTGATGATCAGAGATGTTTAAAATCTATGCAAAGACCATTGGACCTGGAGAAGAAGGCCAAGAGAGGGTTTGGAAAGAACCTCAAGTTCTGAACCCAAGCCCTAGTTGTGCTGACTGATGGGTCAACAGTCAGGGGAGCACTCAATGTGGTCTGGCCTTTGATACCCTGACTGACAGCATATAATTAAAGACATTTAAAACCTATTCAAAATGAGTGAAATAAAAAAGTCGATTTTAACATTCTGTGAAATAATAAATGCTACATAAAAATGTTAAAGCTAATGCAAATATTTACTTGCCGCATGGTCACTGAAACTATGAACCAGCTGTATTACTTGCCATAAAATGAAGCATTAGATGCAAATTGCAGTCAGTTCCTTTCCCCGCTAGGTCTGTGAGGTAGACCTGACCGAGGGTCAATGACTCCTCACTGAATCATCTCAGTTAAGCATCTTAAACATCTGAGAAGCCAAAAATGTTTAATACCCTCCAAGAAGAATTTCTTCAAATTAAGACACATGGTAACAGAGGAGAAATTTAGCCCTGAGTACTGTTGGAAAATCTATCTGCAAGTATCTCCTTCTGATTGCACTCATATCCATCCAGTCCCATGGATGTCAATGGAACATACTCATAAAGTCATCAAGTTTTACATTATGGAAACAGGCCCTTTGGCCCAACTTGTCCATACCAAGTTGTTTTTCTAAGTTAGTCCCATTTGCTTGCATTCGATCTATATAACTCTAAATCTCTCCTATCCATGGACCAATTTAATTTTATTTTAATCTTACAGTAGTACCCATTTTTTGCACTACCTCTGGCTGCTTATCACATATATCCACTGCCATCTGTTTGAGAAAGGTGCCCATTAAGTCCTTTTTAAATCATTTCATTCTCACCTTAAATATTCGTCCTCTAGTTTTAAAATCTCCTACCCTGAAAAAAATGAAAATGAGCATTTATCTTATCTATCCACCTCTTGAGTTTATCTACCTACAGATGTATGAATAACACTGGACAACAATATTTTTCAAAAGCTTTACTTCCTGAAAAGAAATTGGGGATTATGATAGACAACTTTAAGCTGAACACAAAGATAACTTCAGATTCACTGTATCATGTGGTAAGTTGTAGAAACATTAAATTTTATTGAATTTAGATTCAAGATTCAATTTATTGTCATTGTAATAAAACAGCCTCATATTACATGAAATTGCTCTTCCTTCCTGTAAGGCAGACAGATTCGCCAAAGGCAGAAATTGCCTGAAGAGCTTCTTACAGTCAGAGAAAGAGAAGCAAAAGAGAATCCCCCAGAATCACCAGGTGTCTGTAGATTTGCCTCCAGCATTTCTGCCGTCTCTGCAGCCACCTAAAGTCCAATGCAAACCATTGGCGATCCGAGCTCCAGATCCGAACCTCTGACACAGCAATCCTTCCATGCATTTGGCACCCCCTCACATCCCTGTTTCAATATCTGGTACCCATTCAGCCAGTTTCAAGCCAGTCTCCCGCAGTCCACAGCCTGGCATGTGTCTCCTGACAACAGTCTCCATCAGGATACAGCCTCTATGGGTTCCTCACCTCAAGTCACCCGCAGCCCACCGCATGCTTTGGTCTTTCAGCCTCAGAGCCCCCTCACGGATCTGCCGCCATTGCCATGGTCACGATCATGGGTCATCTGTTCTGCTTTTCCTTCACGGAGAGGGGACAGTCATTCAGTTTTCTGGTGCCCTGTGCCAGTCCTCTGCTCCCCTGGAGTCTCCAACCCCTTGTGGCTGCTATTGATCATCTTGGGCACAGACACTGTGGTCATGGGATTTTAAATAAAACTACCATAGGCTCCTTTAACAGGCCATTCAAAGCCTGCGCAGAGCTTATGCCAGTTGAATGAGCAGTTGGACATTGCGGGAGTGCTATACCTCTGCTCCTTGCTTCCCGCAGGTCCGCACTAGAGGCAGCGTTGCGGTTCCGGTAGTGCCGCTATTTGCAATTTAGCATGTTTAATCACATAATGGTGCTGACACATTGAGCTAGTTCAACTGACCTAACAATGTTTAGCATCTGATTTTCATTTGTACTCAGCATCTGTTGCCTTTTGCGCCAGTATCCAACAATAATTGGCCAGCATTTATTGATTCCAGTTGCCCTGATACCACTTTTCCATGGTCACAATGTCCTGGTGAAATCTTTCACCATGTTCATTACTGACTGCACCAAGATCAGCAGGGAAGACGTCCAAGTGCGAATGCAGAAAATTAATTTTCTATGGCATGTAGCATTTCATGTTTTTGTTTGCTGAAGAGATTTAAAATATGACAGGAAATCACAAACTATGACAGGAAATTGCAGGTAGGTTATATCTAAAAAGCCATATGTGATAGGAAAGCTTTAAGGTGGTTTTCCTGATCGGCAGCCAAAGTCCATAAAGTACTCCCAAAACTGTTCAGGAAGCAAAACCTTTGTTGCCCAGTAAGAGCATCACTTATGCACATACTAACATTCAGTGACCCAAAGCAAGCTTATGAGATTTTGAATTAACTCAGCTAATGTGAAAAAGGGTAATGTGTCCAACAAAAATTACAAGGCATTCACAATCACAATTAAGTATCAAAGAACACTGCATAAAATACCCATATATGCTCAAAATCTATTTTAGCCTTGAATTCTGGCCCTTTAGCTTACCAAACCTTGCCAGTCAAAGTCTTGCAACTTCGAGACCTTGGAAAAAAGTCTGAAGAGGAGGAAAAACTCTTCCAAGCGCTTCCCAAAGCTGTCACAACATTATACACCATATAAAGAGACTATCATGGCTGCTAGTTATTATTAGTTGGCATGCCATAATTTGCAGCCTCATGAAGTCTCATCGCCATTTCGAAGAGAATAAACTGAATGATAATTTTCATGCAACAAATCAGTTTTCTCCCGTTTTCTTCACATCGTACTTCACTTGCTCTAATGACCTTGACATCCCAGTTAAGTAACTTTTTTCATGTGTGAGCCTGACCTTGTTATGAAAATGATCCCAGTGATGAGAGGGTTAACATATGAGGAATGCTTGCAGATGACACTAAACTGGGTGGTGGTGTGGGGTGTGAGGAGGATGTAAGGAAAATGCAGAGGGACTTGGACAGGCTGGAGGAGTGGGCGGCTAAATGGAAGATGAATTTCAATGTGAACAAATGTGAGGTTATTCATTTTGTGGGAAGTAATAGGAAAGCTGAGTATTATTTAAATGGAGACAAGCTAGGGAGTGGGGAAGTGCAAATGGATCTGGGTGTACTTGTTCACCGGTCACTGAAGACTAGCATGCAGGTTCAGAAAGCTGTGAAGAAGGCAAATGGAATGTTGGCTTTCATAAAGAGGGGATTGGAATATAGGAACAGAGACGCCCTTCTGCAGTTATACAGGGCCCTGGTGAGACCCCACCTGGAGTATTGTGTCCAGTTCTGGTCTCCAAACTTGAGGAAGGACATACTAGCTATAGAGGTGTGCAGCGCAGATTTACAAGGTTAGTTCCAGGGATGGCAGGGTTGTCATATGCAGCAAGGCTAGAAAAACTGGACTTGTATCCATTGGAGTTTAGAAGGATGAGGGGGGGCATGATTGAGGTATACAAAATCATCAGGGGGATAGACAAGGTGAAGTCTGATTACTTGTTCCCAATGATGGGGGAGATGAGAACTAGGGGGCATAGTTTAAGAATACAGGGTAGGCCCTTTAGGACGGAGATGAGAAAGCATTTTTTTACCCAGAGAAGTGTGAATCTGTGGAATGCTCTGCCACAGAGGGTGGTAGAGGCGGATTCGCTGACTATGTTCAAAAGAGAGTTAGATAAGACTCTTGTGGGTAACGGAGTTAAGGGTTATGGGGATAAGGCTGGAAAGGGGTACTGATGGTAATGATCAGCCATGATCTAAAATGGCGGTGCTGGCCCGACAGGCCAAATGGCCTACTCCAGCTCCTATTGTCTATTGTCTATTGTCTATTACTCACTGGAGTCTAGAAGGATGAGGGGTAATCTCATTAAAAGCTATTGAATTTTTAAAACCCTAGATTGAGTGGATGTGGAGAAGATGTTCCAGGACCAGACACTGAGCCTCAGAATATCAAATTAACACCTTTTGTTGGTCTGATTTTTCCTTGAACAAGGGCTCAGGCCCGAAACATCAGCAATGTATTTTCATCAAAAATATCCTAGATGCTGAATAAACCAGCTGAGTTCCTCCAGCATTTTTACTCAGAATAAAAGGACATTGCTTTAGAACAGAGATAAGGAGGAATTTCTTTTGCCAAAGGATGGTGAATCTGGAATTTGTTACCATAGTCAGCCATGGAGGTCATCTTTGGGCATATTTAGTGAAAGTTTACAAGTTTTTGATTAATAAGGGTGTCAAAGGTAGGGTTGTGAGGGGGAAAAAAATTATCAGCCATTATAGAATAGTAGAGCAGACTCAATGGGCTGAATGGCCAAGTTCTGCTCCTACATTTTATGGTCATGTAAATTTTCCACTGGAACACTATACAAGACTGGAGGTCAGAGCAACCAAGGTAATAAGGTCTTGTTCAATGTCCGTGTACCTAACTGGATACACAAGGATAGGTTGCTCTGTTAAGATAAAGCATAATTGGTCAAATATCCTCCTACTAGACAATAACAATTCAATTATTCCTTACATTCATCAGGACATCCCAAAAGGCCATAGTGTCTTTGATGGATTTCCTTGTGGAACATTGAATCACCTAAGAGTCCAAGCCATCCTTAGAGTGTTTCTCTGTGCCCTACTGATCACCATTTGAATTGTAAGGGAGACAATAATGTCCACAAAAAAAAAGATAATTTGCCTCACCAACATGGTTTTCTGTTCTGGTCACTGAACCTGTTGAAAGCTTAAATATCCAGCTCCTTGTCACAGGAGCCTTACCACCAACCACCCCCAACCCTCCAGCCTTTATCAATGTCTCAAGGCAGCTAAAGCACCAAGAAATTATTGATTAGACATTTATTCAGCAGCCTCAGCATTGAGACAAACCATTCCAGATGGGGCCTCCAAAACTATGTCAACCCAGCCAATGGCCATGCTCAGAGACTTCTCAGTTGCATTGGTTTGTTTTTGGCCCATAAAGATCCTAGCAGTCCAACCTTGCCAGTTTCTCCCAAATCCTGAATATGTGTGTGTGTGTGTGTGTGTGTGTGTGTGTGTGTGTGTGTGTGTGTGTGTGTGTGTGTGTGTGTGTGTGTGTGTGTGTGTGTGTGTGTGTGTGTGTGTGTGATGGTATTTGTATGTTTGTGTATATAGTGGTGATATTTGTGTGTGTCTGTCTGTGTGTGTGTGTATAATGGTGGTATTTGTGTGTGAGGGTTGTGTGTTTGTGTATAGTGATGGTATTTGTGTGTCCGGGGTGTGCGTGTGGTGTGTGTGTATAGTGGTGGTATTTGTGTATGTGTGGTTGCGTGTGTGTGCACGTGTGTGCATATATATATATATATATATATATATATCTGAGGAGCCTGGAAGCTCACACCAAGACACAAGAGCAACTTGTCCGTGAACTACTCTTTGCAGACGATGCCGCTTTAGTTGCCCATTCAGAGCCAGCTCTTCAGCGCTTGACATCCTGTTTTGCGGAAACTGCCAAAATGTTTGGCCTGGAAGTCAGCCTGAAGAAAACTGAGGTCCTCCATCAGCCAGTTCCTCACCATGACTACCAGCCACCCCCCCCACATCTCCATCGGGCACACAAAACTCAAAAGGTCAACCAGTTTACCTATCTCGGCTGCACCATTTCATCAGATGCAAGGATCTACAACGAGATAGACAACAGACTCGCCAAGGCAAATAGCGCCTTTGGAAGACTACACAAAAGAGTCTGGAAAAACAACCAACTGAAAAACCTCACAAAGATAAGCGTATACAGAACCGTTGTCATACCCACACTCCTGTTCGGCTCCGAATCATGGGTCCTCTACCGGCATCACCTACGGCTCCTAGAACGCTTCCACCAGCGTTGTGTCCGCTCCATCCTCAACATTCATTGGAGTGACTTCATCCCTAACATCGAAGTTCTCGAGATGGCAGAGGCCGACAGCATCGAATCCACGCTGTTGAAGATCCAACTGCGCTGGGTAGGTCACGTCTCCAGAATGGAGGACCATCGCCTTCCCAAGATCGTGTTATATGGCGAGCTCTCCACTTGCCATCGTGTCAGAGGTGCACCAAAGAAGAGGTACAAGGACTGCCTAAAGAAATCTCTTGGTGCCTGCCACATTGACCACCGCCAGTGGGCTGATATCGCCTCAAACCGTGCATCTTGGCGCCTCACAGTTTGGCGGGCAGCAACCTCCTTTGAAGAAGACCGCAGAGCCCACCTCACTGACAAAAGACAAAGGAGGAAACACCTAACACCCAACCCCAACCAACAAATTTTCCCCTGCAACCGCTGCAACCGTGTCTGCCTGTCCCGCATCGGACTTGTCAGCCACAAACGAGCCTGCAGCTGACGTGGACATTTACCCCTCCATAAATCTTCGTCCGCGAAGCCAAGCCAAAGAAAAGAAGAAGAAGAAAGAAGAAAGAAAGATATATATATATAGTGGAGTTATTTGTGTGTGTGTGTTTGTGTATATAGTGGAGTTATTTGTGTGTGTGTTTGTGTATATAGTGCTAGTATGTGTGTGTGTGTTTGTGTATATAGTGGTGTGTGTGTGAGTGTGTATAGTGGAGTTATTGGTGTGTGTGTGTTTGTGTATATAGTGGTGGTATGTATGTGTGTGTTTGAGTATATAGTGGTGTGTGTGTGAGTGTGTATAGTGGAGTTATTGGTGTGTGTGTGTGTATATAGTGGAATTATTTGTGTGTGTGTGTGTGTATAGTGGAGTTATTTGTGTGTGTGTGTGTGTGTGTTTGTGTATATAGTGGTGTGTGTGTGTGTGTGTATAGTGGAGTTATTTGTGTGTGTGTGTTTGTGTATATAGTGGAGTTATTTGTGTGTGTGTGTATATAGTGGTGGTATGTATGTGTGTGTGTATAGTGGAGTTATTCGTGTGTGTGTATATAGTGGAGTTATTTGTGTGTGTGTGTGTGAGAGTGTGAGAGTGTATGAGAGTGTGTGTGTGTGTGTGTGTGTGTGTGTGTGTGTGTGTGTGTGTGTGTGTGTGTGAGAGAGAGAGAGAGAGAGAGAGAGAGAGAGAGAGAGAGAGCAAGGCTTGAACAAAGAGATCTTGTTGTCAGCATAGAGCGCTTCTGGTCTCCATAACCAGAATTTACAGCAGGTTTCTTTTCAAATGCTTGACATTTCCTCACAATTTCTTAGATATACTCAGTGGGTACAGTGTGCCATCTTTGTTTGAATTTATCACACATAATAAGCCATTTTCTTTGAGTTTAATGTCATCCCCCTGGTAACCAGGATCTCTGAGGAAACAATGTAAAAACAGAAAATTTGTCAATGGAATGTGCACAGCTTAGTATGAATTTATCTTGTCTTAATCCCCCAGTTCTTTTATACAATGATTTTCATATGCATATGAGAATTTTTTGAACATTACTTTCTCACACATTTTACAGTCTGCTTGGGAATGGAACAGTCAGTGCTCCGTCCAGACAAATTAAAAATGGTCAGGAGAAGAACCATTCCTTCCCAAATTTTCTTTCTTTCTTTAAAAAAAAACTGCTTACTGTATGTTTTTCTTTGTGTTGAGGTCTGTTGGCTTTCAGTGAAAAATCAGCCGGTTTAATGATGCTTTCAGAATAAAGAAACACCCTTCTCTTTGGCCCCTTGTAACTTGGCATCAGCTTTGGCCCGAACAAAATCACATCTCAGACAGGTGGCACTGCCAAACAGCAATAAGACGAGTCATTTCAATTTGCTGTGCCCGCTACTTACAGCACATAGTCACCGGTGCTGATACAAAAGGGATTTAATCTCTTTTCAGGGAAAATACAAACACCTTGTTATGGCCATGATAAAGGAAAAGTTTGACGACTGAAGTGGTCTCACAATTTGAACCTTCTTACCATTAAATGTGCATGTAGGTTGAATTAATTGTTGTCTATTTTTCATTTGTTTTGTTATTTGAATTTGTTAAATGTTGCCTGTTTCATTGGAAAGTTTGGAGCAGTGTCTGATGCAGAAGTAAAATGGCTGACCCCCTGGGATGGCTTTGCTCCTCTTGCTGATGACGGATAACATCCAGATTTCCATGAATTCTGCTCAGCTAATATTGGGTTACATACATGCCAGTTGGGGTGGAGTAGGTTAAACATTTGTCCCTCCGTCAAAAGACAATGGGTTCAGGCTGCATTCCAGTTAAGTGCAGAAATTACACTCCAAAGCAGTGGTATCCAGAGATGCTGTCTTTCCAAAGTGGCATTATAATGCCAGTGAACACACAGAGGATGGAGGGACTCAGCAGGCCAGGCAGCATCCATGGGGAGAAATGATCAGTTAGTATTTCGAGTTGGGGCCCTTTATCAAGGCTCAAATGAGGAGGGAAAATATAAAGTGTTCAAAGTGGAACAAAGGAGGGGTCAAAAGGTGAGAAGTGTCTGGACAGAAGAATGTCGGGGGTGGAGAGACAGATAGGAGAGGAGACAGTTCTGCATTTGAATGTAACAGATCTCATCTTCCTACTTCAAAGAAGAGAGGGCAAGTTATCCCTATTCATCCACCAAACATGAGCACTTAAGTATATGAACTGGGAGCAGGCAATTCTGACCTTAGATTAATTGCGTTGGTGACTGGTAGAATGTGGAGGTCGGGGGATTGATGGGAAGAATAAGTTGGCATTGGTATTAGGAGTAGCATAAATGCTTGATGGTCTGCATGGAGTTGATGGGCTGATGAGCCTGTTCTTGTGTTTTACTGTTCAATGATCTATGATGTATCCTCTTAAGCCCACCCTGTCTGACCCCTCCATGATGCCAATCTAAACTAATCCCATTTGCCTATTCCTTTATTATTTCCTGCCTCTTCACATGTCTATACAAATGCATCTTAAACATTGCTGATGTATCCCCTTTACCACCTTCCCCAGAAGCACATTCAATGCACTTCTCTTTAAACCTCCCCCCCGACCTCCCTCCTACCCTCTTCCTGGCCCTCACCACAAACCTATGTCCTCCTGCATAGGAAAGAGATCTTTATAAATGCTGACATTAAATTTCAATCTCTTGAGCTGGTTCAGTTTATCTCAGTTTCCACTGGGCGGGTATTACAGTGTTTTTAGAGCTGAAAATTTATAAGCTCAACTGGATACTCAAGGAGGAACTAGGAAACCATTCAATTGAAAGGCTTGCATTTGATGGCTTTCAAATTAGCTGTTTGCAAACCCAGGGTCAACATGGTTGATCAAGAAAATATTGCAAAACTCGAAGCTTTGTTTAACATTATCCAGTGAAATCTCCAAACCAAAACTGCCCCCTCCACCATATTGGCCCATGTCTATTATTCAATATTCCTTTGGAGAACCAGTCATTGGACCTACCATCTATTCTAGTTCTTTACTCATTAAGCACTTCGATGCATTTCTGGGAGAAAGAATGAGTTCTTATTTTGAAATTTTAGAGTTTAGAGGAACAAGTGGTGAAATTTCCAAAAGAATCCTATTCCTGGGTGAAGAGTGTAGAAGTAGTGTTTACATTCTCAGAATAAAATCTTTCCTGTTTATGACTGGGGTGAGGGGAAATGCCTCCATGCAGACATGCAGAAGGTAGGAGAGCATACAAGTTACTTCTCCATTTCCTTACAACATTCTGCCCATCTTATCAATTCCAATCCCCCCCCCCCTCCCATGTCCCCAATCAGCTATTCTCCCTATATTCCCACCAACTCTTACTAACTTACTGTACCACGATTATTTTACAGCCTCAAATTTGCCTGCCAATCCACATCTTGGGAGGAAACCAGTGCAGCTTGGAATATTTCATGGCCACAGGGAAAATGCCAGTCAGCTGTTGAGTTCAGGATTGAACCCAAGTTACTGGAGCTGTGAGTTAGTACTCTGCTCGGCTACAACACTGTAAGGCCCTGCTCTGCTATGGTCCTGATGAATGGAAATTGGGGGGATGGAGGGGGGTGGTTATGGATGATCTTTACCTACTTCTATTTCTTATGGTCCTATCTATTTATGTCCTTGTTTCTGAAGGAAAAGCTGCTTCTCCAATGCCACCCAATGAATTTAACAGCGCTTTCTCCGTGGCATAACTGAGACATACTCCACATTATATCTCCTAGGACAGGAAAGGTTTAGAGATTTCTGTGCCAAATAGGAGTGAATAGGATCAATGGGGTAGCAAACATGTTTGGCATGGGTTAGTTGGGCCAAAGGGCCTGTTTTGTTGCTGTAAATGTCTATGACTGTGTGACTCTACGTACATTGCTTGAAGTTTAATTTAAAACAGGGAGATGGAAATTATTAAAATAAAAAAAGTTACTCTTGAGGCAATTTAATGTCACAATTAATTAGTGTTGAATACTTGTGTTCATTGTGCACAGTGTGAAGTGATTAATCATACATTAACATCAATTACACACCCAATTGGAACAACCTACCTTTTAATTTTTCCTTGTCTTTTCCTGCCATGCCTACTAATGTGAGTGTGGCTGCGACCCCCGTAGATTGAATCAGTGATATCGCCAAAACCTAGTGATGGTTTGCTGGCAGATTCCAACAGCAGTGAAACATAATGAGCAGCGACATATTTCAGACTGAGCCTGAAACAGGGAAGCAATTATAATTTAATAATCACTAATATAACATCATGTCAACCTAAAGTATCTTGACATTTTGCAGTGTGCACTAATGTAAGAGAGAAAGTGTGCCTCCCATCATCCCATTGCATTCAGATTCATGTGTATCATCGCTTCCAAATAAACTGCCTGAAATTATAATACAGCAAAATTAATTGTTTTCTTTTTAACGGTTGGAGTATATTTTAAAGGACATGATCTCATTTTAAACTATTCATTTAGCGTATTGCCACATCTGGTTTACAATAGATATTTGGAGGAGTGCTTGGCAGAATATTGACTCAGCTGTAGATTTATTCCACACACTATTTTGCCAAGTACATTGGGATCTGAAGCATTTGTTGGGTCAACTGAAACTTCACTTCAAAATCTCAATCAAAGAAACAATGCGATTCATTCTTCCACAATCCTGCTGCTGTGTATGGAATCATGCTTGATGTGATCACAGGAAGAGTCCATTTACCCCTTTGTGTTCATGCTGGCTCTGTACCCAGGCTAACCAGAAGTTCTGCACTCTCCCCTTCATTCCTAAATTGGTTTCTGTTCCAAATACCTATCCAGTTGTCATTTGAAGGTAGCCTTGGCTCAGATGTCACCAAAACCCTCAGCCACACCAATGTTACCTATGGGCTACATTGCAGCCACCGTGCCGTTGGCAAACACCAGCCACCCATTATCACCAGAATCATATAGCACGGAACAGGTCCTTGTCGCTTTACTCTATATGGTGACCACATTGGCATTCTGGACAAGTTTGATTTGTCTGCATTTTGTTCATCTAAACTCGTATAACTGATTAAATGTCTTTTGAACATCAAAATTGTGCCTCCTTCTATAGTTTCCTCTGGCAGCTTATTCAAATGCAGACTACCCTCGGAATGAAATTGGTTCCCCTCAAGACCCTGTTAAAATTCTTACCTTAAACCTTTGCCTTCTAATTGCACAATCATCGACCCTGGGAAATAGACTGTGAGCATTCACTTCATCCATGTCCTTTGTGATTTTATAAACATTTAGAAGGTCAACCCAAAGCTTTTTGTACTCTTAGGAAACCAATCTCTCCTACTAACTAAAGTCCTTTAGTCCCATTGACATCCTGGTGAAGTTTCTCTGTACCCCTTCCAACGTATTGATTTCCTTCCTATAAATGGGTGATTAGAACTGAAAAAATGACCTCACCTAACTACAGCATATTAGTAAATATATTTTCGTTGTGAGTAAACCCTTCCCTGGATGAATGTCTCCCAGTTTATAAAATATAGCCCAGTCAAAAAATATAGTAGGACATATAATATATCTGGATATAGGCCATTTGGCCCATCACATCTATTCCACCTCTCAGAATAAACAGACTTCCCCATCTTATTTCTCAATAACCATTCTATCCTGCTCTCCCATTAACTCCATTCAATTCGTCCACCACTCATCTACCTCAAGGATAACTTACACTGGCCAATTAATTTGCCAATATGCATGCATTTGAGACATGGGAGTAAATGAAATCACTCAGGTGGAAGCACAGACAGACAGAAGGAGAATGTGTAAACTTCATGCAGACAGCACTTGAAGCAAGGATGAAGATAGATTACTGGAGTGTGAGGCCACTGCTCTTCTTCCACAATTGGACCATCCCTAATCAGATTTCCACGTTTGCCATTTTGGGATTCAAAAATATAATTGCCCCTCTATCATCCATGCCATCAGCTGCTAAGGCTCTGAATTCTGGAATTCAAACTCTCAACCCTTCCGGCAACTCTTTCCCTCCTTAAAATGCTCCTCCTCTTTGACCGTAATGTCTGTTTATGCAGCTTAGTGTCAAGGGCATCTTTAAAAACCCTCCTTTGAAGCAATTTAGAATCTTTTACTCCATTCAGCAATGCTATCTTCAAGTAATTTGGTTCAGTCACTTCCAGTTGTGACCCCTCATCAAACCATCAATCCAAAAGTAAGCTTTAAACTCCCAAATGTTCTCTTTCTCGGCCACCTTTGCTTCTCTCTGTCTCCCTCCTCCCCTTCTGATGCTTCTTGCTCTCCTCCTCCCAAATCGCTTCAGCCCAGTTCCCCCCTCTCTCTCTCCTTCACACATTTTTTTACACCAATCACACATGTAGTAACAGAGAGAACATGGAAACTGTACCCAGATGGGACAGGAGGTTTGGATTGAACCTGGGACACGGTCACCACCATTTTCCAAACCATATCAGACTGCAGCCTCACAGCTCCAGAGTCCCAGGTTCAATCCAAACCTCCTGTCCCATCTGGGTACAGTTTCCACATACTCTCTGGCACTACATGAGTTGCCTGCCACATTATCCCACATCAGGGTGGCACGGTTATCGTACAGGGTGGCACAGTTAGTGTTACAGCACCAGCAGCCCAGGTTCAATCCAATGCTGTCTGTAAGGAGTTTGTATATCCTCCCATGGCTGTGTGCGTTTCATCCAGGTGCTCTGGTTTCCTCCCACCCTTCAAAACCTATGGGGTTGTAAGTCAATTTGGCATATTTGGGTTTGTGGGCCAGAAGAACCTGCTACCGTGCTGAATGTCTAATTTTTTTTAAATTAAAATCCAAATGACATGCATATCAGTAGATTAATTAGTTACTGTAAATTGTATGGAATGTAGAACTAGGGATATGTTGATGGAAATATACAGAGAATAAATGTGGGTGCCTGGTAGTCAGTACAGATGGGCTGAAGGGCTTATTTCCATTCCACGAGTCCAAAAAAATTGTATAGATGGGACTTGATGGTTGGTGGAAACATGATGAGCCAAAAGGCCTGTATCTTTGCTGTACAATTCTATATTATAGCATCTGTCCCTTACACCTGACTTTCTCTCTCCTTCTGTTTTCAAAACCTTCCTTTGACCCAAAACATTCCTTTCCCCAAATAGATACTGCTCAACCCATTGAGTTCCTCCAGCAGTGTATTCTTTATTCCTGTCCTCTTTTTCTATCCTTCACAAAGCCTACAAAGTGAGAGTGAACACCAGAAATGGATGTGATGCTTCACTACACGATGAGCTGAACACCTTCTATGTCCACTTTGAGAAGGAGAACTCAACAGTACAACAAGGATCCCTGCAAATGCTGAGGATCCTGTGATATCTGTCTCTGAGTCCGATGTCAGAACATCATTCAAGAGGGTGACGCAGACCCTTATGGCTTTCATGGCAGGGTACTGAAAATCTGGTCAACCAACTAGATGGAGGGTTCACAGGCATTTTCAACCTCTCATTGGTGCAGTCAGAGGTTCTCACCTGCTTTATAAAGGCATCAATTATCCCGGTGGCTAAGAAAATCAGTGTGAGTTGCCTCAATGGTTATCACACAGTAGCACTAACATCTACTGTGATGAAATGCTATGAGAGGATGGTCATGTCAGAATTAACACATAGCTAAGGAAAGAACTGAATCCACTTCATTTCTCCTATCGTCACAATCTCTCCACAGCAGATGCAAAATCACTGGCTGTTCACAGCTCTAGATCACTTCAGAAACAAAACCTCATGCATACGACTGCTCTTCATCGACTACAACTCAGCCTTCAACCCTATTATTCCCTCAGTGCTGGTCAACAAGCTCCAAACCCCGGGGCCTCTGCATCCCTCGCTGCAACTGAATCCTTGACTTCCTCATTGGAAGACCACAGTCACAAACATCAATGAGGAGGGAGATAGAGTGGTGTCATGCCAACAATTTTGCACTCAACATTAGCAAAACTAAGGAGATGATTGTCGACCTCAGGAGAAAGTCAGGAGAACATGATCCAGTCCTCATATCAGTAGAGAAGAGGGTCAAAAACTTCAAATTGCTGGGTGTTAACATCTCCAAGGATCTGTCCTGGATCCTCCATGTTGATGCAATCATGGAGAAGGTTCGCCAGCACTGACACTTAGTGAAGTGTTTGAGGAGGTTTGGTATGTCACTGAAGACTCTCAAAACTTCTACAGGTGTACTGTGGAGAGCATTTTGGCTGTTTGAGTCACTGTCTGGTATGAAGGTGACAACGCTCAGGGGAAGAAAAAATTCCAAAGGGTCGTTAACTCGGCTTGCAACATTTCAGGCACTAGACTTCACTCCACTGAGGACATCTACAAAAGATGGTGTCTTAAGAAAGCAGCTCCTATCTGCAAGGACCCCCACCACCCAGGCCATGCCCTCTTCACTCTGCTACCATCAGGATGCCTAAGGATGAGCACTCAGCAGCACAAAGACAGGTTCTTCCCCGCTGCCATCTGATTCCTGAATGATCAATGAACCAAAGACATTGCCTAACTTTGACTTCTCATGCACTATTTTAATTTATTGTTGTAAAGTGGTTTATATGTATGTTTGCACTGTGATTCTGCCACAAAACAACAAATTTTGTGACTTGTTCATGGAAATAAATTCTGATTTTGTTTCTGATTCTGATTCTTCCCTCATTTTTACCTACTCTCCTTTCCCCTTTGGTCTCTCTTTCTCTCTCTCTCTCTCTCTTCCCCTCTCTATCCCACCTTCTTCTTTCAATGCCGCCACCCTCCTCATCTTCCCCAACACCCCGCCCCCCCTTCTTCACCTTCATCATCACTCCCTCTGCCCCTGCAGTCTACATGCTTCGAAGTTGGAAGCAAGACCTTACCTTGCCTTTCTGAATGACTTTACTTGAGGTAGTCCTTCAATCTCTTGGTATTAGTGTTGGTGACTGTTCAGTTTCCACAGATGAAATGTCTATGGACTGACAGAAGGCCTATGGACCAAAATTCGATTACTAGGAAAATATTTAAAGGCACTGTCCAGTGATCCCTTAAATTTATTTTGAACATATATGATTAACACGTCCAGCAATTTGCCATCAGATTTTATCAAATGTCCCAGAATCCAGACTGCTATTTGAATAGCAGGTATGCTGTGATAGTTTTGAGTCTACTTTCTGGGTTTTTGATTTTAATTCTTTCTAGAATATTTGAAAAAAAGTCAAAATTTCTACTCTTATTTGGACAAATATACCTTGGTGTTAAGTATATGTTGGGTTGCATTAGAACAGTAATAAGTTTAAAGGACGTCACTGGTGCTATTTAATACACCACCATTGATTAGCAAGCAGTCCAGGTGAAGCATTGGAGATTGCACTGCACCTGTACAGATTATAAAATCAATGTTTAACTGAAATAATGTTTCTGCAATATTCAGTGATAAGAGCCAGGGCAAAAACGCGACACAGAGACAGGCACAGAAGTGCACAAGGAGTGCTGAGAGCAAACCCCACTTTGCCTTCCAATCTGACATTCCTTAAACCCAGAGAATGAGAACTTGTAGTGAGCAACAAGCCACTATTAGGTTGTGGTAAACCACTGTATGTATATATTCATTTGTCTGGGTACATCCATTGGCCGACTATACATGTGGCTCCTCCCACAGGCTCCTGAATAAAGGTGGCTGACCCTCATCCCCCTCCTCAGTTCGAGACAATCAACCAGCAGGGATGTGCCTTCATTCTTTTGTGAATAATAGGGTATCAGTTTTGCTCAGCTTCAGTCTTTTGAATCATGATGGAGCATCAAAGGTGTTGACTGTTTAATAATGCCTTGATGCTGTGGATGTGGGTCCGGAAGAGGAGATTGACTTTATTTCAATTTTCCTAACTTTGGAGATATTTTTAGAGGCAATTAACTCTGGACAATTTGCATTAGATTTCCTGGATTTCTTCTAATCTTTTGACACAAGGCCCTGTGCAGTTGTTAGGCCTACTGCAACAAAAGCTAGTGGTACAAGTAGGCTGCACACATTACTTTGAGACATGAACAATCTACAAAGGGCATCTCAACAGATATTACCTCGGGTATCTGCACAAAATCAAGTGATTGCACTGGCAGGAGAATGAACCAATATCAGCAACCTTTTGCAAGACAGATTCCTAGCACCAAGTTCTAATTTGATGTCAGGCCATGTCGCTCTGGTACCAGTCAACAGACTCCCTGCTCCAAGATACTGTACTCCAAGTTCTGATATGATAAAAGATTACCAGGGTGTTAGAAGAAACAATTCAAAAATGTGCTCAAAAGCTATAGATTCATGGAGTTATACAGCACAAAACAGACCTTTGGCTAAACTCGTTCATGTCGACCAAGTTGGTGTTCTGAGCTAGTCCCATTTGCTTGCATTTTAGTCTATATCTTTCTAAGTCCTTCCTATCCATATATCTGCCATGTTTTTTGAATGTTGGCATTGTACCCACTTTTATAGTTTCCTCTGACAGTTTATTCCAGACATGAACTACCCTCTGAGTAAAAAAGTGTCTGTCAGATCCCTCTTAAATCTTTCCTCTCTTATCTTAAATCTATGCCCATTGACCCTGGAAAAAGGACTAAGAGCATTCATGTTATCCATTCCCTTCACCTAAAATCTCCAGATAAAGTGCAACATTTTGAATGATAACTGGTAAAAGTAAAGAAGAAACATTTGGTGAAAAATTGAGAACAAACACATTATCCTGCTTGTTCTCACATTGCTTCTGGTAGGATCTTTCCATGTTCAGATCGATTGCTGTGTCCTTTACATTATAACAGACAGTACACTGAGGGAACATGGACAGAAACACTGAGCAAGGCTGGTAGCATCTGCAGAGAGAGAAGCAGAGATAATAATTCAAATGAATAAGATTTCATCTCCTCTGATGAAAAGTCAGTGCCTTGAAAATTTATCTTTACACTTCACACACACAGATGCCCATTTGTATCTGCTTTCTTTCATGAACAATAAATTCTTTATTCATGTGCCTTGAAGCAGCAGAGTCAGGCCCAGCTTAAAACTCGATCATGAGAAGTCCCAAAGATTATACTGTGATTGCTTGTTAGGAAAATTTAAAGGAATTAGCCAGTTTTCTTGACATTAATATCACCAAGAAATGTTTCTGTATTTCAGCTACCTTCAGCTCTGCAGGCTAATCACTTATCACCTCAGCTGTTGATGCTGGAAACTAATACTCTCCCGTGTGCATCCCATCCACTTCAATCCAGGTCATTTCCAGAATTACTCATGCTCAGACATTACTCAGTCCCTTTGGCAAAAGCTTAATCAATTGTGATTCTCTAGAAGAGAAAACTTTGGAACATTAACTGCAAGAAATAAATCTCTGAATGTTTATTTTTAAAGTAGCATCTAACTTCTCAAGGAGGAAATTGTACCAACAAAGGAAGGAAGAATGATTAAAAGATGGTGGTTATGAGGTAAAGAGCTGAGAGTCTTTGCCTCAAGATTACCTCCCACCTGCCCCAGGACAATTCTGTTTGTTCGAAATGATGCAGACTCTCCCATGAGTGGGAGGGGGGCTGGAATAGCTGAGTGCAGTGCAGACTCTGCCACACAGAACAGCCACACTCACAGAATGGCTTTAACAGACGGTGAGGTCCCCCCAGACACCAAGTCTGCAAGGTGATTAGCTGTCAAAGCGATCGGTGTTTTACAAACATAACCAGCAACCGATTTAAAATATTTTTATTTACTATATATACACCAAAATCACATTCACACTCTCTTAAACAAAATATTTAGATGTACTATAAAACCCCTGGTATTCAACACCTATGGGGATTGGTAGATTCCGGATAAGTGCATTTTTCTGGTTGTTTGAGATGGCATGTTTCATAATTGGCAACCAAACAGTGAGGTGTGCCAACTTTAAACTTGCATATTTTTTACCTATTTATTTTCTGCAATTTGTTGATGATTGCTCAAAGCTGCCATTTGCTTGAATTCTGGATAACAAGGTTTGAAAATATTATAGTAGTAAAACGTTAAAATCTGCAGAGACCAGGTTGAAGTCTTGGGAGATAAGCTTTCCACTGACATATTGTAAACTCAATAACGCCCATTACATTTCCTCACACCCTGTCCTCTGCAAGCATTCTAACCCCTTCTCTTGATTTCTCTGTCTCTGCTGCATCTGTTCCCAAGATAAAAGTGAGGGTAAAGGTTCCATTACTGTCACGTAATGCTACATTTAGAATGTAACATACATGAAATTCTTTAACTTTGTCTACCATAAGGTAGACTGAGAGTTGCCATTTTGTCAAGCGCCCCTCACAGAAATGAGGATCCAGAAAGGAACAAATTCATAACCCCTGGTTTATAAGACCAGTATTCTAAGCACTGAGCTATGGAACCTCTGATGAGGTCTTCCAGTCTAGATCTTCCAAAATATCTGCCTTCTTCCACAAATGTGCCTTCCCCTCAACCACTGTCAACTTAACCCTCACCCGTACCTCCTCCATTTCCCATTCATTTGCCCTGGCCCTCTTTGCCACCAGATACAACAAATGTAGAATCCCCCTCTTATTCTCTCCTACCACCCCACCAGCCTCCATATCCCACGCATTATCCTCTGAAATTTCCTGCATTTACAACAAGATTCCACAACCAGACACATCTTCCCCTCTCTGCTTTCCATAGGGAGCACTCCCTCCATGACTCCCTCATGTACTCATCACTCCCCACCAATTCCACCCCCCTCCCCAACACTTTCCCCTGTGGCCGCAGGATGTTCCACACTTGCATCCACACCTCCTCCCTCACCACTGGGCCCCATACAGGCTTTTCAAATGAAGCAACATTTCACTTATGTATCCGCAGGCCTGATTTACTGCATCTGATGCTCCCTTTGTGGTCTTCTCTACATCAGGGAGACTGGGCGTGGATTAGAACATTGCTTCACTGAACACCTTCATTCTGTTCACACTCATGACAGAGATCACAGTAGCCAACCATTTCAGTTCAGTGTCACACTCCCACATTATATGTCTGTCCATGGTCTTATGTACTGGCCCACTAAGACCACCCGCAAATTGGAGAACAACATCTGATTTTTCATCTGGTCGCTCTTCATCCAGATGGCATTAACATTGACTTTTCCAGCTTCTGCTAACCTGTTCTCCTTTTTTCTCTCCCTCCTCCCCTCCCCTTTTCCAGTTCTCCTCCCTCCCTTCGCCCTCTCTTCACCTTGATTCTGCGCTCAAAGTCTCTGAGGCTTTATCATTCTATAATGATACGATTGAGTGTGTTAATGATATTGAGTGAAGAGTACACATTTCAATGACAGCAGTGGAAACTTTCTTGCTCAACTAAATATTGCCATTCATTTATGTTCTCCTGAGTCAGCATGAAATTCCTCAGTATGCCATTTGATCCAAAACGCAGTGATACCAGAAGTACAGCACCCCTCAGTTATGCACTGGAGCACCAGCGTCAGTTTTTTTGGTAATATCTGTGGAGTAGAGCTTTTAGTCTTCAAACTTAGAAACAAAAATACACCTTAATGAATCCTAAGTAGACATAACAGTGGTCCAAGTTTTCGCAGAATAGACCAGGATGGGCAATTCATATCTGCTGCCAGGAGCATCAGTAACAAGGGGGCACTGATGTTCACAACCTGTCATGCTATATTTTCTGTTTGCCTAGCAGCACTGGTTTCTGGTTTAATTAATACATCAATTTTAAAATTTGTTCTTGATTTCAAGTCGATCCAGAGTTGATCTTCTCAATCTTCTCCAGCCCTGTTAGGTTTTCTGGCCTCCTCTCATTCTTACCACTTGTTCATTTTCAGGTTTGCTTGCTCCAGATTTGAGCTTTGCTGTTCATCTGGGTCATGAATTAAGGAAATCCCCACTTTCTCTTTCTCTCCTTCTCTTCCCCCTCTCTCATTCTCAATCTCCTATTCTCTCCCTCTCCCATTCTCCCCTTTCCCTCTGCCTCTCCCTGTCACATTCCCATTTGTCCCTATGGTAAGCCACTGTTATACTATGATTGGCTACTACCAGCTGGTCATGCCTCCCAAGACTAATCCTACCCATTACCCCTTTGCATGGTCGCCAGTCTTCCTGCTATGATCAGTCAATAAGGTTGCTTAGTGCTCCAGTCTGTAGTCAATAAAAGCCTATCAGTTTCACCACCTCAATCTTTTGTGGTAATTGATGGTCCATCCATTTTATTATAAATATTTTTTTAAATATTTTCTTTATAATTTTTAAATCATATAACATCATATAACATCAATTATAACATATTCATACAGAAAATACATAAAGGATAACCCCCACAAAACCTCCCTCATCCACCCCACTAACACCCACCCACCTCCCCCTTCCACCTACTAAGAAAGAAGAAAGGAGACCATCACTTAAAAACAACAATATTCAATTTCTTAGCTGTGGAAACCAAGACACCCACTAGAGCGGACTGAGAGATTAAATCTTCAATCTGTACTTTTACAAAAAAATGATGTTTATCCCTCAAATTATGTTATCTTTTCTAAAGGTATACAGGATTTGAATTCAGTATGTCATTTTTGCTTTCCTAAAACTAAATCAGATTTCCAGATGATAGCAAAACATTTTTTAGAAACAGCCAAAGCTAAAAATAGAAATTCAGTTTGATACATATTCAGTCTCAATCCTAAAGCAATCAACTTAATATCCCCTAATAAAAACAGCATTGGATCAAACAGAAGACTCACTTTTAATACTTTCTCCAAAAATAATTTAACTTGCATCTAAAAAGGTCCAAGTCAAATGTGAAAAAGTTGCTATCTCTTCTCCACATCTAAAACACAAGTCCAAGGAAATCAAATTAAATTTCTTTAATTTTTGAGGGGTTCAATCTAATTAAAGTAGAAAATTATATTGTACAAATCTATATCTTACATTTATAATCGTAGTCATACTATCCTTACACAAATTTCTCCAAACATTTTCATCTATCTTCCCATTTAAGTCAGATTCCCATTTTAATCTCGATTTATGAACATTTAACCTAGATATTTTATTTTGTAACAACTTATACATTTCAGAAATAAACTTATTTGTTTCTTCCTTAGTAAGTAATAATTCCAAAGCAGATTGTCTAAGTAATTTTAAACTATGACCTAATTTTTCCAATAAAAGGTTTTTACCTGATAATTGCAAAGAAAAAGTATTACTAGGGTCTTGAAATTTTTCCTTCATCCAATTAAAAGATACAAACCTCCCTGCTTCAAAACAATCTTCTACTTTTTTTAATCCCCAATTGATTCCATATCTTTAAAAACTGATTATTGACAGTAAAAGGAAAAAGTTTATTTTGATATAAAGGCATTTTCACTGAAATCTTTCCTTTTCCACCTACCTCATAATCAATTTTATTCCACATTTCAATTAAATGTTTCAATATTTGTGGGTTCCTACCAATTAACAATTTTGAATTCCATTTATAAGTAAATTCTAACATATTTCTCATCAATCATTAATGTCCATTAGTAACTACTTTAGCCAAAGCGTTTCTATATAAAGCTTTAATCCAATTCCTAAATATTAGCCTAAATTGAATTTTTTTGCAAAACCTTAAATAAATAATTCCATTCTAATCTATCAAAAGCCTTTTCAGCATCTAACAATAAAACTAATGCTAAATCCAATTTCTTCTGACAGCTATGAATTAGACTAATTAATTTAGCTATATTATCAGCAGAATATTTTTTTTTATAAATCCCGATTGATCTAAATGAACCAACTCAGGTAAATACTCATTCAATCTATTAGCCAAAACTTGAGCAACAATCTTATAATCAACATTTAATAACAATATAGGCCTATAAGACCCCGGTTTTAATAAATCTTTATCTTTCTTAGGTATTACTGTTATTACAGCATTTGAAAAAGATTCTGGTAGTGAACAAGTTGCAGTCACTTGTTTTAATATTTCCATTAATAAAGGTATTAATAAGTCTTTAATTTTTTTAAATAAAATTCAGATGTAAACCCCTCTTCACCAGGAGATTTACCATTTTGCATAAAATTTAAGGCCTTAATAACTTCCTTCAACATAAATGGAGAATCTAAATCCTTTTGACTTTGGTAATTCAAAGATGTAAGTTGAAGCTTCTGTAAAAAATCATTAATTTCTCCTTCATTATTCAGTGATTGAGATGAATATAACCTACTCTTTAAAAGAATCACTTATATCCTGTAGTTTATAAGTAATTTTTGAATACTTTTTGACACAATTAATAGTTCTTGATGCTTGCTCCATTTTCAATTGCTAAGCTAACATTTTATGCGCTCTTTCTCCTAATTCGTAATATTTTTGTTTAGTTCTATAAATTAATTTCTCAATCCTATATGTCTGAATCGAATTATAATGCATTTTTTATTTATCAATTCCAACCTCTTTTTAAAATGTTTTTTTGTAATTTTTTTTTCAAAATTTCTATTTACTTCTCTAATTTATCCACTTCCTTAAGATCATTTTTCTTAATTTTAGTCAAATAACATTATTTTTCCCTTTAAATAAGCTTTTAATGCATCCCATAAAACAAATTTAATGTCAACCAAATTAATATTGTATCTAAATTCATATGTATTTGACTTCTCAGAAAGTCATAAAATTCTACATTTTTTAATAATGACAAATTAAATCTCTGTCTTTAAATTGAATCAATTCTCTCAGAGTTCAAACATGACATCAATAATAGTGAATGATCTGATACAATTCTAGGTTTATATTGTATATATTCAATTCTTCCTTGTAAATGAGCTGAATTAAAAATATATATATATCTATTCCAGATTAAGTATCAAACCGATAAGAATAAAATGAATAGTCTCTCTTTCTAGGATTCAATTTCCATCAAATTTAAATCTTCCATTAACATCAATATTCTTTTAGCTATTTTTGTTTTCATTAAAGATTTTGTAGATTTATCTAAAATTGGATCCAAGCAACAATTAAAATCTCCACCAATTGTTAAATTTCCATTTACTTCTACCAAATTAAGAAAACATCTTGATTAAATTTTTCATCATCTGTATTAGGTGCATACACATTCATAAAAATTCAGGATTCTGAATAATTTTGTCAATTTACCAAAACAAATCTACCAACAGGATCAATAACTGTTGATTGCAATTTAAATGGCAACTTTTTATTAATTAAAATAGCCACTCCTCATGTTTTAGAATTAAAAGACAAAGCTATAACTTGACCAACCCATTCTCTTCTTAACCTTTGGTGTTTTTTTCTCAGTTAAATGAGTTTCCTGAAGGAAAGCAATATCTACTTCTTAATACGAGCTAAACCGTTCTTTCTTTTAATTGGATTATTGAGCCCATTCACATTAAATGTTACATAATTCAAACTATGTGTTACCAAAATATAATTTAAAAAATTCTCAACTCCCTTCTCCACCCCAAGTTGTCTCGTCTCCAGAGCCAACTTTCAAAACAAACAACATCTTTATTTTAGAAAATAAGAAACCCCAAATAATAATAAAATAATAAAAGAAAATGGAAAAAAACAAAAAGCGCTGATTTGGTCAGCACTAGTTCCCTTAATTATGAGAAGTGGCTCTCGCCACTAATCGCATGAGGCCTTGGAAGAGGAAGAGGAAAGCAGAAAAAAAAGAATCCACCACCTCAAGATAGAATATCAAAATTTAATTTCAATCAGTCAGTCAGGTATGATAAGCTTCTTCAAGGTCTCTGTTGACTTGATCATCATCAATTTCAACATGAACCTCAGTCGGCTTTTGTCTTCCTGGTGAAATCCATCCCTTCAATTTATCTTGATGTCCTTCCATTTGTTGAGATGAATAATGTTGTCTTCCATTCTGCTTATTATTAGGCAATGAATTGGCAAATTTCAAAGCTTCAGATTCATTAACAAAAAATTGTGCTTGAAATTGTCCATAAAAATCTTTTAAAACTGCTGGGTATCAAAAAGAAAATTTATATCCCTTCTTCCACAAAACTGACTTCACTGGATTAAACTTGCTTTTTCTTTTAACAATTTAATTACTCAAATCCATATCGAAGAATACCCTATTATTCTGAATTATTAAGGGGCTTTGTTGTTCCGTGACTTTTTGAACTGCTATTTTCTTTTTTTTAAACTTTATTTAATATTTTATAACATGAATAACATATAGGATTACATTAAAAAAAATTAAGAATAAAATAATAAAATTACAATACAATATCAGTAATCTAAATAAACTATACCTTCCCCAATAATTATTACACATTAATAACCCAACTCAAATTGGTCCAACCCCCCCTTTCCCCCCAAAATAAAGAGTGAAGAATTAATAAAGTTAATAATATATGTGAGAAAAAAACCCACTTACAAAAAAAAACAAAAACATAACCAATTAAAATACTAACAAAAAAAAAGTAATTAATACTAAGATATCAGACTTAAAAAACATATTTAAATCAAACTTAAATGCATATATTTAACAAATGGAGTTAAGATGAAACATATATTTAACTCAAACTTAATATAAAAAATTAGTAAAGTTAGTAACATTATCTATCAAAAATTCTTAAACAATAATCAATTCTTTAAAAAAATTGTAGCATGAAAAAAAAATGAAAAAAATACTTTCTCTATAGAGATAAACCTTCACCAAATATCAACTAACTTCACATCTATCATCATATTAGTCACATAAACCACCATCTTAAAACAAAATTCAAACCTCATTAAGCATTGTACAATTCAATTTTAGTACACTTCCACCATTTTTCCCTTTTACTCTTGAATAGTTATCCAATAAAAGCTCCAATACCACATTTAAATATCCCCAATCATTACGTTAAAATTCAGATATCCAAATAATAAAAACACATCTACAACGAAATCTATATCTTCAACAAATGGAGCATAAACCACAAACAAAATTCAAGCCTTATTAAGAATTGTACAATTCAATTTATAACTTTCACCATTATTCCCTTCGTTCTATAACTAAAATAGCAAAATAATATACACCAGAATTACCACTCCTTTCACCTTAAAGTTAAAGAAAAAACATTTAAAAAAACTTATCCATCCCAATCACATTTAAATTTCAGATATTCCTTATCTACTGAATAAACTTTACAAAAAAACCACATCAATTTTTAGTTTATTAAACAATCAAATACTTTCTTATGCTTTTTTTTTATATTTAAACAAAAAAAAACCCTTCACTCTTTAATCTAACAATACAAAAAAAAAAGGAAAAAAAATGGGTAGGAGGTTAAAAATACCCCCTCCCGTCTAAACCGCGCAATGCGGTAACTCCCAAAAAAAATGGGTGTGAGATAACTCACACGTAGCAGATGACTTTCAGGAAATAGTGCCTATCCAGTTCTCTCCCCCAACTCTCACTTCATCTTAAACTAACATCTTCATTATTTAATATCCCTTTTTTTAAAAAAACATTAAAAAAAAGGACAACTCTTCTTTTAATCAGCTCCAACTTTCGAGTCACCATTACAACCATTCCTTCTTGGAGCACGGCTCTTTTCTTCCATCTCTTGTCTCCTTAGAGATCGAGGCGGACTATGTCTCTGTTGAAACTGAGTAATTGGCAGCTCTTGAGCAAATGCTATAGCTTCCTTTGGAGAATCAAAGAACTTTGGTTGGCAACCATCTTGAAAAACCTTCAAAACAGCTGGATATCTAAAGGTTGCCTTGTAACCTTTCTTCCACAACAACTCTTTAGCAGGATTGAATTCCCATCATTGGAACATAACTTCTTGACCCAAATCCACATAGAAGAAAACTCGATTATTTTGAATCATCAAGGATGACTTTCTCTGTTGTGCATTTCTAATAGCCACTCGTAAAATTATTTCTCTGTCGTAATAATTCAAGCAACGAACCAAAACAGGTCTTGAACTTTGACCTGAAATAGGTCTTCTACGCAAGGCTCTGTGAGCACATTCCAGTATTATACCTTCCGGGAAATGTTCTTGACCCAGCACCTGCGGAATCCATTCAGTAAAAAATTTTCTTGGATCTGGTCCCTCCATACCTTCCGGCAAACCAATAATCTTTATATTGTTCCGTCTGGATTGGTTTTCCAAATAATCAATCTTTTTCACCAAATTTTTATTTTGAATTTGTAAGTCTTCAACCATTTTGGTCACATCAAAAACTTGATCCCGTATTTCGTCTATATCTTCTTCACACAAATTAAATTTATCTCTCACTTCAAGCTTAAAAGCTCCAAACTCAGCCATCTGTTGAGAATGTATTTTCACCAAAGTATTAAACCTAGTACCAAGTTCAGTCATAATCTTGAATAATACCTGCATTGTATAAGATGATTTAGATTCAAGATTCACAAAAATCTTTTCAATTGGAAGAGATTTTGGCTCAACAGATTCCTGTTTCTTCTCCAAAGGATCTTCTATTCCTTCCTTCATTCTGGTTGCCTTCCTTGTAGTATGACTGCATGTGGAAACCCCAGCCACAGCCTCTCCAGCAATGACTGGAGGACGCTGGCCGGGGTTTTCCCCAGTCCATAATGTATTAAATTCTGCCAGTACATCAAGTTGTATAGGTTCTTGTATCTCAAGACATGCAGTTTGCAGCGCCACCTCTACAGATGACAAATGCCTTTGAGTAACTCTTTGTTCTAAAGGCTGTTTGGCGCCCTCTTTAGGGGGCTCTACCGATGTAACATAGAGCTCTACATCTGAACACTGTACCTCTCTCCTGGGATCCATTTCACGCTGAGTCCCGGTGTCTTTCCTGTAGGTAGGCTCCAAAATTTGAACTTTTGGAAAATGTAGTTTTTTGATGATCTGTTGTCGTTTTTTTTGCTCTTTTCCACCAATTGTACCATCATAAGTTAAATTAACAGCACTGCAATTATCTAAACTTTTAAAGAATTTTAACGGGCATTTCTAGACAAAACAATAAGATAGAGTCAGGAGAGGACTGGAAGGCATGTCTGATCCTTATGCCATCTTGCCATGCCCCCCCTTGAACTGCTATTTTCAAAATAATTTCTCTATCTTGATAACATAAACATTTAATCAAAATAGAGCATGGTGGTTGTCCCAGGTACAGTTTTTTTTAGAGCTCTATGTGCTCTATCAAATATCAAACCATTTGGAAAACTCTCTGGTCCCAAAATTTCAAGCAGCCAATTTTGAAAAAAAATTGTACTGGGTTAGCGACCTCAAAGTCCTCAGGCAAACCAACAATTTTTACGTTATTTCTTCTATTCTGATTTTCCAACATATCAACTTTTTGCAATAAATCCTTCTTCTGAATTTCCCACACCAAAAAGAATCTTCTATCTTGTTAACTGCATCTTTACATTCTTCCACCTCCATATGACATTCCTGAAAGTCATCTTCAAATTTTTGAACTTTAATTTTAATTTTATCAACAGTTTTATTACATTTTGCCGTATCTGTCTTCATTACAGTCATATCTTCTTTAATAGCTCCTGGAAGAGTAGTAAAATAAGCTTTCACTTCTGCAAAATTTGGATCCATTTTTTCACTGACTGAATCAATTTTTTCAAGAAATTTATCAAAAATCTATGGATCTACAGGTTTTGGGGGAACACAATGGCAACCCATTTTACCTTGAATATATTGATCCCCTCCTTCTTCTGATTCCTCTCCCTGTGATTGCAGCACAAGACTCTCCTCTTCCACTCCTACCTCCTCTTCTTCTTCTTCTATAGATGTAACCAATGGTTGAAATTTTATACTGGCTTTCTGCTTGGCCCTCGTTTGACCTGCTACCGCAGTTAAAGTTGGGTCCACAAGCTCTGACTAAATCACTTCTGTAGTGAGCATGCGCAAAATTCCACGTATGCACATTGATTCTACAGTCATTTCTGTAGTTTTCTTCGGTGCTCCAGTGCCATCTTCTCCAGCTCCCCGAAAAGGTGGCGCTGGAGTTTGAATCCTTACCCAAGGAAGTTTGGTAGATCAAAGCTGCAGAAAAACCAGGATCGGAGACTGAGTCTTCAAGGTAGGCCCAACTTATTCCATCACATCACTGTAACTTCAGTTATACCCTGGTGTTTTTTTGCAGTCTGTGTTTTAGATTTTTTGCAGCCAACTTTTCAGACATCTAGAAGAGTTTTAAAATTATTCAATATTTTTTTAAAGTTTTAAAAAAGTTGGGTATTAATTAATTATGCCAGGAGAGGCGTTGTCCATGTCTTCTCCTTATGCCATCATGCCATGCCTCCCAATTATATTATATATAATTTTTCAAAGAAAATGGAGCAATACCTGCAACCAGAGAGACTCAATATAGATGCTTGATCCTCTGACACCCCGAACACATTCGAACTCTTACATTGGTTTGAGGATTTCCTGATGGCAACTACAAACGTTGTTAACACAGACGAGGACAGAAAGAAACACCTCTTCTAACAAGTCAGATCCCTGGTCTTCCCAATGATCAACAACGCCAAATTATATGCAGAGGCCAGAAGCACACTGAAGGTCCAGTATCGCAGAAGGGTAAATAAGGTCTATCTATGGCACCTCCTGGCCACTGGTAAGCAATGGCCCAGTGAGTTGAGTGCTGAGTACCTACAGGCCCTCCGGGGCCTCTACAGAGCATGCAACTGTAAAGCTGTGACGGCCGCCCAGATTACAGAGGTCCTCATCTGCGACACCTATTTGATTGGCATCCCGTTGGGTACATAAGACAGTGACTCCTGGTCTAGAAGGTATTTGATAATTTTGCAATTTATATTAATGATTTGGATTGTGGACTAAATAGTTTTGTGGCCAAATTTGTGGATGACGCCAAGATAGGTGGTGGAGCAGGATCTGTGAAAGAAACTGTAAAATTGCAGAGGGATATTGGCAGATTGGGAGACTGGGCAAATATATGGCAGATGAAGTACAATGTTGAGAAGTGTTTGGTTCTACATTTTGGCAATAGAAATAAACAGGCCGCGAACTATCTGGATGCAAAAAATTCAATCCTCGGAGGTGCAAAGAGACCTGGGCATCTTTGTGCAGAGTAATCTAAAAGTTAATGCCCTGGTAGGGTTGGTATTGAAGAGGCAAATGCTATGCTAGCATTTATTTCGAGAGGTTAAGTGTTTAAGTGTAGAGAGGTGTTAATGAGGCTCTGTGGGGCACAGGTGAGACCCCATTTGGAGTACTGAGTACAGTTTTGGTCCCCCTATCTTAGAAAAGATGTGATGTTGTTGGAAAGGGTGCAGAGGAGATTTGCCAGGATGATTCCTGGAATGCAGGGGCTGGAGTATGGGGAACTTTTGGCAGCTCTAGGATTGTACTCGTTGGAGTATAGGAGAGTGAGAGACATTTTGAATATTGAAAGGATTTGACAGAGTGAATCCTGTCCCTTCCTCGAATCCAGATGTTTCCCTTGATGGGCAAGTTGAAGTCAAGGGTAATAGTCTTAAAATTAGATGTTATCTAATCAAAACAGAGAGGAGGAATATCTTCCTATAGTCAGAGGGAACTCACTCCCACACAAAGCAGTGGCGGCCAGATCTCTGGGAATATTTAAACAGAAAATGAATAGATATCTCATTAGTAAGGGTATCAAGAGATATGGTGAAAAGGCTGGTGAATGGAACTAGACACGAGTTTAGTTTAGCTGAGTGCATAGTCACAGAACGGACCTGATGGACCTGGTGGCCTGCTTCTGTTCCTTTATCTTGTGATCTTGTGTGACCTGCAAAGGGCAGTTGAATGAACTGAGATGCTGGGGGTAGCTCTCCAAAACTCAGATGACTACTCAGCCATCTCTTGGCTGCTGTTGGCACCGCTATCTTGGGGCAGGGGACCATTTCGTGCTGTGAGCAAATGGTTGCAGGCATCATCACACTGCTCTAGCGACTTGGCCTCAGCAGCCATGGTAGGTAATTGCCGCAAATGTTACTTCTGTGGGCAGGGCAAGCACCTGAGGAAAAACAGCCCTACCAAGAATGTGATATGTGCTAGATGCGGGAAAAGGGGGCATTATGCAAAAGACTGCCAGTCTAACCTGCTGGAAAAACCTAACAGTGCCACATGCGGACAGCCACCACCCCCAGCAGTGCGATTGGTGCCATCCCCTTTGCGGATCAGTAACGCCACGTGCAATTCACGGAGGCTGTTATCTTTGGCCGCGCAGCTGGCGGCATCTTCTCGGGCCTACAGCACCATGGGGGGTCAGCATGACTAGCCATCTTGGGAATGGGCCCTCATTGGACACGGACAGTAAGTCCATATTGGCCTCCATCACCCTGAACCAAGAAGCACCACATGATCTCGCCAGGTCCGTGATGGTGTCCAGGTAAATGGGCGCATAACAAAGTGTTTGTTTGATAGTGGGAGTACGGAAAGCTTTATTTACCCCGATACTACTAGCACCTATCCCTTGAAGTGTAGCCAGTCAATCATAAGGTATGACTCACGTCTAAATCCCATGCGGCAGAGATCCACGGGTCCTGTATGGTGACTTTGGCCATTGGAATCACAGTTTACAAACACTTCAGGTTCCTCATCATGCTGCAGTTCTGTGCCCCCTTACTACTGGGGCTGGACTTCCCATGCCAATTTAATGGGCCCCATCCCCCCAACAAACACTTCCTAGATGGTCCTCTAAGCCTGACTCTCAAGGACACCCCCCCACCACTGTTCGCAAACCTCACCTCTGACTGCAAGCTGGTGGCCATCAGGAGTAGGTGATACTGCACCGTAGACAGAGGTTTCATCAAGTCAGAGGTGCAGCGTTTGTTGGGCAAAGGCATAATCAAGGCTAGCAATAGTCCCTGGAGAGCCCAGGTGGTCGTAGTAAAGTAAGGGGCAAAGAACAGAATGGTCAAAGATTGTAGCCAGACCATCAACTGGTACACGCAGCTCAATGTGTAGCCCCTCCCCTGTACATCCAATATGGTTAACCAGATTGCACATTCTTGGGTATTCTCCATGACTGACCTCAAGCCAACCTATCACCAGCTCCTGATCTGCCCAGAGGACTGCCAGTGCAATGCATTCGAGGCAGATGGCCATCTCTACCACTTCCTCCAGGTCCCCTTTGGCATCACCAACGGGGTCTCCTTTTTGCAGCAGGAGTTGGACAACTATAACCTGCAGGCCACTTTTCCATATCTTGACAATGTGACCATTTGAGGCCATGACCTGCAGGACCATGATGCCAACCTTCAAAAATTCCTGCAGGCCACAAAGCTCCTTAACCTTACTTATAACATGGAGAAGTGCGTGTTCCGAACAACCTGACTAGCCATTCTCAACTGCGTGGTTGAAAACAGCATCAGAGGTCCTGACCCCGACAGCATGTACCCTCTACTGGAGCTACCCCTTCCCCACACCCTCAGAGCCTTTAAGAGATGCCTGGGTTTCTTCTCATACTATGCTCAGTGGGTCCCCAACTATGCAGACAAGGCTTGCATACTGGTCAAAGCCACCTCTTTCCCCCTGTCAGCAGAGGCCCGCACAGTCTTTGGCCGTATCAAGGATGACATCATCAAGGCAGTGATGCGTGCGATAGATGTCCACACATTTCCAGGTGGAGGGTGATGAGTCTGACTTCACCCTGGCTGCCACACTCAGCCAAGAGGGCAGTCCCGTCACCTTCTTCTCACGCACACTCCAAGGCCCTGAAATCCGCCACTCCTCAGTCGAATAGGAGGCCCAGGCTATTGTGGACGCAGAAAGACACTGGAGATACTACCTCGCTAGCAAACGTTTCACACTCCTCACGGACCAGTGGCCGGTTGCTTTCATTTTCAACAACAAGCAGAGGGGTCAAATCAAGAATGATAAAATCCTCAGGTGGAGTATTGAACAGTCACCTATAACTACAATATCCTGTACAGGCCTGGCAAGCTTAATGAACCCCCGGACACCCTATCCTGCAGGACTTGTGCCAGACCCTCTACAACAACCTCTGCCACCCCGAAGTGACCAGATTCTTCCATTTAATTAAAGCCCGGAACCCACCATATTCCACTGAGGAAGTCAGAACAATGACTAAAAACTGCCAGGTCTGCATCGAGTGCAAACTGTACTTCTACCGTCCAGACAAGGCACACCTGATCAAAGCTACTCACCCCTTCGAGCACCTGAGCATCGACTTCAAGGGGCCTCTCCCTTCCTCGAATCAGATTGAGTACTTCCTCACCACCATCAATGAGTAATCCTGCTTTCTTTTCTCCATCCCCTGCTGGACATGGCCATGGCTGCTGTCATCAAGGCCCTCTGCAATAACTTCATGCTCTTTAGGTACCCTTGCTTCATCCTCAGCAACCGGGGGACTTCATTCATGAGTGATAAGCTGCAGCACTACCTGCTGGCCAGGGCATGGCCACGATCAGGACCACCAGCTGCAATCCCAGAGGGAATGGGCAGGTGGAAAAGGAGAAAGCCATGGTCTGGAAAACCATCTTCCTGCCCCTGAGGTCATGGGATCTCCCTGTCTCCCACTGGCACGAGGTCCTCGCAGATGCACTCCACTCTGCACGGTTGCTCTTATTTCTACCACTAACAATACAGCTCATGAATGTATGTTTGCCTTCCCTAGGAAGTCTACATCAGGGACTATGGTGCCTGCCTGGCTGACCTTTTCAGGACTGGACCTGCTTTGGAAGCATACCAGGCAATCCAAGACTGACCCATTGGTCGAGAGGGTCCGCCTCTTCCATGCAAATCCCTAGTATGCCGACGTGGTCTTCCCTGATATGGGCATGAGGACACAGTCTCCATCTAGAATTTGCACCATTGGGTGCCCCTCTGCCCACGATCAACCAACAACACACACTCTCCCCCAATGCCACCTTGGGGTCCCTGAATCTGACCACACTCCACTCCTGGCAACTCATCATCCATGATGCACCAGCACCACACTCCCTCCTCCTCCCTTCGCCTGTCCCTTCCCCCCAGTGAACTCTAACTGGTGACAACAGACCAGCCACACAAGCTGCCCATGGTGCCACAGCAGTCCCCCAAGCATTACCACGTCATTCACTGCGGCAGAGAAGACCCCCGACAGACTTGACCTGTAAAATATGTATATGTGCATACATTTGCTTCATTTTTTTTCTCTCTCACCCCGCAGGACTCTTCTTAAAAAGGAGGGGTGAATGTGGCAAACCACTGTTATACTGTGATTGGATACTGCCGGCTGTACACGCCTCCCAAGACCAATCCTACCCATTAACCCTTGCATGCTTACCATTCTTCCTGCCATGATCAGTCGGTGAGGTTGGCTGTTCCCCCAGTCTATAGTTAATAAAAGCCTATCAGTTTTGCAACCTCAGTCTTTTATGGTAATTGATGGTGCATCAGCCCCATTTCTCCTTCTCTCAGTCACAAATCTCCCACTATTGTATTATAAGGGTCATGTACAGAATTAACCTAGGTCAATAGGGGTAATGTACCAGCCTTCACTTGCATACCTGGGGTCAATCAACATGCCCTCACAGTTCTGAGGTGTAGGAGGAAATCCAAGCTACTGATGGAAACCCCAACATTTACAGACAAGTTTGATTCTGGGTCAGAGCTGTGAGCAGCAGTACTAATTGTTGTGCTACTGTGCCACCCTCCACCTCTCCAGCTTTTGGTCACCTGTTCAGTTGTTTCCTGATGCCACCTGCCATCTAATGCTAAAGTGCTATATAAATGAAAGTAGTTGCAAATTTGAATGGGCAAGAGATCAACCCAGATTGAAGTACAACTTTTAATAGGAGCAGGAAAGATGTCTGAGAAGGTAATATTTATGAAGGCTCATGGGCATGAGGTTCTTCCACCGTGACCTCCCTCTACCCTGCATAGTTCTAACTGTGGAAAGAGAGGGTGGAAGTGGGCTGGGTAGGTGCAATGTTTAAAATTCTCCCAGCACTAATATGACTTCAAACAATATTTTGACATATTTTACCGGAATTTACACAGACTTTGCAAATCCAGGCACCTGCCCAGCGGCATGCTTGCAAGCTGTGCACTCCACGGCCATGCTCGTTAAGGTGCTTGGTATGTGTTATTTTGAGGACGGCCTTCTGCTCACCACTTCCTTTCTGTAACCCAGTCCTTTTTATATCTGCTCTGAGGTGCCTGTGTGTTAAGAGCAGGAGATGATGCAAAGCCAATGACTCATTTTGAAAACAGACTATTCTGTTTTACTCCAAGATTTACAATCAGAGTCTGTCTGAAGACTGTCTATGTTCACTTAACCCTTTCCCAACCAAGTCGCTGTTCTGCCAAAGATTGCTGGAGTAAAACATGATAGGCTGCAGTTGCTGCGATTGGAGGAACTCAGCTGGTCTTTTCAACATTAATAGGAGACAAAGATATATTGCCTATGTTTTGGAACTGAGCCCTTCCTCAAGGAAAACTTAGAAAAGGCAGAAGCAGGATACATCAAAAAATCTCAGAAAGGGGGAGGAAGAGCATGGTCGTAGAGCTTGAGAGCAGCAGGCAGTGCAGATGGGGAGCAGTGAGAGAGACCATCACAGAGGTCCCTTCAAAGAGAGGAGGAGAACTTCTTCCAGGGCAGACATCCCTTGAAGAGATTTCACAGTGGATCAACTGAACAGATGCTGTGATTGTAGTAAACACTCTGAAATGCTAGAGGAACTCAAATGGTCTTTTCAGGATCTATAGGAGACAAAAATATATTGCTGACATTTCAGGCCTGAACCAGTGACGGATTAACATAGTAGCAAAAGTAGCACATGCTACAGGCCCCCCATTACCAAGGGCCTCACACTAAATGCTTGCTCTATTACACTAGTACTGCACTTGCTCTAATACTATTGTGCAGTGGTTCTCGACCTTTTACTTTCCACTCACATCCCACTTTAAGTAATCCCGATGCCTCAAGTGCTCTATGATTAGTAAGGGATTGCTTAAAATGGTGTGTGAGTGGGAAGGGAAGGTTAAGAAACACTGCCTTAGACCCAATTGTTACTGAAATATCTTGCTTGAGAAAAATTGTCATTGGCCCATTTCCTTTGGAGTTATGAAACAGTGCACATAACAAAACAATTAGGTACGATTAAGTCAATGTTTCAACCTTTTTTCTTTCCACCCATATACCATCTTAAGCAGTCCCTTACTAATCATAGAGCACCTATGGCATAGGGAATACTTGAAGTGGTATGTGAGTGGAAAGAAAAAGGTCGAGAACCACTGTTATAGTGCTATACTTCCTTCAACTTTTAATCGGGGTTATTATTTTAACACAGTAATTAAAGGGAGTGTGGTATCAATGGCTGTCTTCATTACCCATAATCCCCAGACTGCTGAAACTGCTCTGCATTTCCCTGGAGTGGGCTGAGCAGTTCCAGCTGTGTTGGGGGGGGGGGTTATAGGTAATGAAGACTGCCATTGCTCCTGCATTGCTCCCTCCTGCCTCTGCGAGTTTCTGAAGTAGTGCTGTAAATTTTAAGCAGCGAATCTTTACTGCTCAGTTTACCCATGCCAAGGGGTATGTGAATATTTCAATTCAAAAATTAAAAATTGCAGACAGAATCCTTTGAATTCTATAAACCAATTTTTTTGTCTTTTAATTCTATGTTCTTGTCTCCAATGTACACACTTTGATTAGGAATGCATTTTAACAATCCGTTCACTTACAAGATGACCCGTGCCTGTGCATGCGATCCATAAATCATGTGAAAATACACTTTTAAAAAATTGCCTTATGCAAGTATATACTACTACTTACTTTTATAAAAAGTCTTTCTATAATAATAGGTCGTCTATACTTGCGCAAAGCAATTTTTTAAAATGTATTTTCACATGGTTGAGTATCGCACGTACAGGCACCGGTTTATGTGTTTTAATATTTTTGTGTATTTTTAAAATTTAGGGCCCCTTTATAACATATGCTACAGGCCCCGCACTAGCTTAATCTGGTCCTGGCCTGAGCTCTTCTTCAAGGCTTGCCATACATCATCAAAGAGTTTGAAACAATCCTCAACAAAGCAACTCATGATTGGTACCTCATCCAACCGAGAAAATCATAGAGTTTCACAGCATGGAAGAAGGCCTTCAGCCCAACTCATCTGCTCTGCCCAAGTTGGCACTCAGTGTTAGTCCCATTTGTCTGCATTTGGTCCATATCTTTCTCAGCCTTTCCAATCCCTAGATCTTTCCAAAGGTCTTTTGAACAGCATAATTGTACCCATTTCTATAGTTTCCTCTGGCAATTCATTCCAGATGTGGACCTAAACATTCATTGCTTCTACTACCACCATCAAAACATACTGCAGTGATTGGATCAACTTCTATGACCATGTTCCTTCTGCTAGCAACCCCACCAACCAAGGAGAAGGGATGCACATGAATAAGAACAAGGCCCTGCAGTTTCTCTTCCAAACCATGTCCCATATCATTTGGAAATATATTGCCATCCCGTCGTTGTTGCTGGGTCCAAATTCTGAAGCTCCTTCCACATTAACTCTGTGGGCATATTTCATTGGAAGGATCACAGTAGATTAAGAGGGTGACCCATTACCAACCTTTCAAGGATAATTGATAAAGGACTACATGTTTGGTTTCCCTAATAATTCCCAGAATCCAAAAGCTGATTTTATAGGATTAGCCCTTTACAGAGTCATTGAGGGATATTATGGAATCATACACCACTTGGCCCACTGTCCAAAATGCCAGTCAAACACCCATCAACACCACTCCCATTTCATTTTGTCCACAGATTCTCCCACTCACCTACACACTAGGGACAACTTGCAGTGGCCAATTAATCCACCAGTCCAAGTCTTCACCCAGGGGAAACCAATACAGGGAGAACGTGTAAACTTCATTCAGGCAGACCTAGAAGTCAGGACTGAACCCAATTTACAGGGAGCAACATCAGTTCTTAATTTAAATTAGCAGCAAAATTTGTTTGAAACCACAATGCAAAAGGTATGCTTTTTAATGGCTAATAAATAATTCAGCAGGCCATAAACTACATTAATGAATTGCTATATGCAAAATGTTTCCACTTGCGAAGCCATGTGGTTTATTTGGACATAATTTAGTAGTAACTTGCCACACTTTTGAATCATTTACAGGTTTTGTGGTGCTCTTGAGATCACCTTGAAGGTTTTTCAGTCTACAAAAAGGTCCAGAACGTGTCCCACGATCATCATCGATCTGCAACACCTCCACTTTGTAGAGCAGAGTTTTAGACTTCACTCACAGCTGTAAACTCTGACCAGCACCTGCTCCTTATTCCAGCAATGGCTTGATTTTAAAATTCTCGTCCTCTTTCTCAAATTCTTGCTCCTCCACAAGGCCACAGGATCTCTACACTCCTCCTATTCATCATTAGGATTCACAGCCTATTTTTTGTGTTGCATTTTATTGGCAACCATATCTTCAGTTTTCTTTCACTGTTTTTTTTTCTCCATCCTACTCCAAAACCATGCCTCTACCCTTCCTTTGGGGCCCTTGTCCTTTTATTAAAATATATGGCTGGGTGTCAAATTTGACAATATTGCTGTCAAGTGATCTGAAATGTTTCACAATTTCAAAAGATTCTCTGCCTACATCAACGGTTGTAATTTTACTTATAGGAAAAATGACAACAGCTAGTGTCGGCAGATAATCTTTTTAAGTTGTGCAATGCTCCAATGCTCTGCCTCTATTCTTACATGAGACTAGTCATACAGAAACTAGTATCTCTTCAGCCATCCCTCTCGTAGAACAATGCGTTCTCTTAAACCTGGATGTAATCTTTGAGTTACAGTTCGCTAATCTGATTTAAAGTTGGCCTTCGTTCCTATAACAAATGATAATGTTGACCCTTGGAGCATCTGATCTTCTTGTTGTTTTTCCCAGCCCAAGCAGGGCAATTAATCAGAGTACAGATGAACCATAGGGATGGATATCAGACCTTCACCAGTGGACCCGAGCAGTCGACTACTCCACCAGAACCTCTCTGGGGAGACAAAATTTTCCTATCGTCCATGGAAGGCGATGCAGATAAATCCTGCATGACTATTACATTAATAACAAATTTCTTAATTAAGACATCAACTTCCTCCTCTGCACGTTTCGATTAATATTCTAAACAACACCTGGCTGGCCTTCCACATCTCACCTGGTGACTTCCAAAGCTCAGCTGTCATCACTGGTGTTCACTGACCTACATTGAACACTGCATTTGTGTTGCAAAATAGATATATCCCACTGATGCACCAATGAGTTAACCTCTGTGGTCAGACTTAATAAAAACAATAAAATGCAATGAAAAAAGAAAATGCTGGAAAAATTCAGCAGGTCAGGCAACGTCCAAGGAAAGAAAAACAGTTAATATTCCGGGTCTATGTCAAAATGGAACTGTAGTTTTGACAGAGCATGTGTCAGGAGTAACCTCACCATATGTCTAAGTTTACCTTCGTGGCAGTTCCTGTGCAGATGAATTACCCAATCACATATTAAATAAAGAAGAAACTTGGAAATTTGCATGTCCAGAGCCTAAAATGGGCAGGTGTGCGTTAAGTTTGGACAGGCATAAATGAAATCCACTGGATTTGAGGACAAGAGGAAACTTTGTTGACAAACATCAGGTCCTGAGAGGTCTTGACAGCATTAGCATAAAGAACTATTTTGTATTCCAGAAAAACAAAGAAATCAATATTACTATTTAAATACTGACCATTGGCCTTAGGACAGTGATGAGGACATTTTTTTTCTTTCTCTCAGAGAATTCTAAAATTTTGGAACTCTCTTCAAGGTGATGAAAGCAAAGTTATTGAATTTTTTTAAGGCAGAAGTAGTTCGATTTTTGACTGCCAAGGGGTGAAAGGTTGATTTGAGTACACAAGAATGCAGAGTTGAGATTATTTTCAGATTAACCATGCTGTCATTAATTGATGGGACAAACTTACGAGGCCCTGTGGCCTACACCTGTTCCTAATTTATATATTTGCAACTTGGCTCGTGATTCAATCATTTACATTTACATGGCACCCAGAAGGTAGTTGGACAAGTGGTCCAAGTTTGAGTCAAAAACGTGGTGTAAGGGACATCTTGAAAAAGAATGTGGGATAGAGAGGATGAATAGGTTAGAAAAGGAATTATTCATCGTTGATATAAAACAGTGGAAGGTATAGCCACCAGGGATAAATAACAGGCCAACAATCTCAAAGAGTGATTAAAAATTAATAATAAATCTGAGTACCAAATATACAGTAACATTGTAATATCATCAATCACTCCCTTGTGCAGTCCCATGTGGTTTATTTGAGATGTCTACATCTTATTAAATGCTGATTCCCCTCAACAGTAACATTATTATTAGTCTGTTAATGTCAGCATTTTGGTCATTATTGTCATGTTTTATTTTCTATGCCACATTTTCGTGGCAGAAGTATACGAATTATCATTTTCTTTTTCAGTGGAGATTAACTACATCTTTGAACAAGTGCTCACATGGGACTTTATCAAACCTCTGTGCGCAGATTCTGATTGATGCACAGTATTGTTTTGATATCTGTGCCAGCTTATGATAAAAATGAACAGAGTGGATGTATCCAGTACAACAGTTCTTCCTTCTCTTCTTGCCAAGAAATGTAGATATATCCAATAAGAGGAATAATTAAATGTGAGATATTGCCACTGGCCAGCAGAATTTTCCATTTTAATTTCACTTAATTGTTTCTCAAACTGAAAGAAAATGTTTCTCAATGTTTAAATGAATAATAAACACATCACTGTAGGATGATCTTCAGAAATAAAAGCATAAAGTACTCGACATGTCAGGCAGCATCAATGGAGGAAGAGATTAAGATAACTGCAAAGTTTTTATTTCAGTGATACCAATGTGTGCTATCTATGCAATGCAAGACAGTTGTTCCTTGGGGCCTTAAAAAAAGGCAAAAATTGATAGAAACATTTTGTCAGGTCATGCAGTGGAGAAGGAAACAGTTAACATTTCAGGTACAAGGCCCCTCATCAGAACTGGGTAAGAGTTTATTTTCATTTCTCCATTTTCAGAAAACCAACATCCCAGTTCTGTTAAAGCAATGGTTCGCAACCTTATTCCTTTCCACTCACATACCACTTTAAGTAATCCCTATGCCATCGGTGCTCTGTGTTCAGTAAAGGATTGCTTACGGTGGGAAGGGAAGGTTGAGAACCACTGCTCTAGACCCAATTGTTACTGAAATATTTTGCTTGAGAAAAATTGTCATTGGCCCATTTCCCTTGGAGTTATGAAACTGTGCACATAACGAGTCAATTAGATACAATTAAAACAGTGATTTTCAACCTTTTTCTTTCCACCCACATACCACCTTATACCGACGGCATAGGTAATACATAAAGTGGTATGTGAGTGGAAAGAAAAAGATTGGGATCCACTGTGTTAAACGGTCCCAGAACTGAAATATAAATTATTTCTCTTTCACAGATGCAGCCTGAACTGCTGAATACTTTCATTACTTCCATTATTTTTGCTTTACTTCAAGATTTCCAGCATTTGCAGATTTTTTTAAATTTTCCATTGACAGCTCCTCCCAAAACCATGACCTCAACTGTAAAGTTGGACAAAAGTCACTGTATATGTGTGAAAAAGAAAAAGTGTATATCATGGCTAATGTGATTTATGGTGTGAAAAATAAAAAATTTAAAAAAAAATTAAAAAAAATAAAAAACTGTAAAGTTGGACAAGGACAGCAAGTGCACAGGAATAACCTCCTGGTTCCCCTCCACATCACACACAAGCTTGAAATGGAAGTATATTGCCAGTCTTTTTCCATCTTGGAAGTTCCTCCACAAAATCATGAGAGAACATTGACTGCAGCAGTTGAAGAACAAGGTTCACTGACAACTTCCAAAGGATAGTTAGGGATGGGCAACAAAACCTATCCTTGCCAGTGATGCACACATCCAGGAAAATGAGTAAGTGTATAAAAACTCTGACAGTAATGCTGGATCTGTGAATTAGAACTAACACACCAATGCCATAATGAAGAAAGCCTCTACTTCCTCAGGAGTTTGCGGAGCAGCTAGTGGAGTTGTTCAAGTGAACCGGTACAGACTTAAAGGGTCGACATGGCCTGTTTCCGTGGTGTAAACGGTTATATGGTTATATGTCCTCAACTCTTGGGTGACCAGGTGAATCATCAAAGCAAACCTGCCAAATTTAGGGATAAAGTGAGACCTTCTTTCTTGTCCCTCCTGTTAATACATTGTTCCACTGCCCTCTGCTTCCATCAACTTTACCAAACATCTCTTTTCAGATGCATTACTTCCCCACAATGGCCATCAATACACGTCCATCAATGCACATCAATACTTAAAAGTATTGCCTGCACTATAGCAGTCACATTTTTTTTTGCATTAGAATAACTTAATGTTTATCATCTATCTATTTGTTGTATTTATTGCCCTTTTTTTATTCAATTAAGTATATCTTTGTAGTTGTTTTGTACTTTTTTAAATGTGCAAATCACCTGGTCAGCTGCAGCAAGTAAGAATCTCAGTTCATATGTTCATTGTTCTATGCATATAACAACAAACTCATTATCATTATATGGTGCAGTCTTCTAGGGATGTCCCACAGCCTCGCCATTTACAATGTATTACATAGACAATAAATGTTTAATGTGCCAGGAACTGCCCTCAGTAAGCCATTTGGTCTCATCCTATCAGAGATATTACCTTTGTTGTGTACATCCCTCTCCATCTTTTTTTTCCAAATGAAAACTAACAAGTGCGTTGAACTTTCCTAGTTCTGCCAAAGGGTCCTGCACCTGAAACCTTGCTGTTAAAGTGAAGTGAGACAGCTGTCATTGATTTTTCTAATCAAAACCTAATTATTTGATTACATATCAACTGAAGTTGTCTCCAGTAGAGAGCTCTGACTGACATTGTCTCAAGACTTGAAAGTACAAGGGCTCTGTTAGCACAGAAGTCTGCATTTGAATTTTTTTTTGGCAAATTAGCCTTCCTGACTGGTTGTTATCCATAATAGTATAATTATAATAATACTCATTGTCATGGATGGTACTGTTCCCAGTTCTGACAATAGGCTTTTACCAGGAAATTGAGAAATAGAACATTGCATTATGTCTGCTGTCTCAGCAATTTCTTTTGAAAGGAAGCTGTAACAAGCTCCAAGTTGAAAACAGAGTAAATTAATAATTTAGAAATATTAACAATGTGCAAAAATCTGACTGTTTAAAGCAAAATTTGAAAGTTTGGCAATGTCACATTGATCCAAAGTTGGGAAGTGGAACTTCACTGTGTTTCTGAGGGCTGAATGTAAACGAGACTGATTAAACCATGCCAGGAGGATAAATGCAGCAGGTGCACTGGAATGCTACAACCTGGAGTTTCCCTTGAAGTTGTTAACAATTCTCAGGTGTAAATATATTGGTCAATGGCACAGTAGTGGAGCTGTTGTCCTACAATTCAAGCAACTGAAGTTCAATCTTAATTTCTGATTCTGTCTGTGTGGAGTTTGCACATTCACCTTGAGTCTGAGTGGGTTGTTGCCAGGTCTTCCAGTTCCCTCCATGTCCCAATGATGTAGAGCGTGTTCACCTAACTTGCCATGTATGTTGCCCATAACATATAAGTGGGAGCTAAAGGGAATGAAGAGAGAATAACATGGGAAGGTGTAGGATTAGGGTAAATGTCCATGGTAACGTGCTAACGGGTAACGTTGCTTCTTTTGCATTTCTTCTTCTCTCTTACTGTAATGGGCTCTGAGCAACATTAATGACAACTATTTGTCTGCCTTATGGCAGGCAGAATTCAATTTCATGTAATATTGCATGTTCTGTGCATGACAATAAAGGCATCTTGAATATTAGGCTGAATGCCTTATTTTTATGCTAAATAACTTGAGATTGTCAATCCTTCCCTGTCTCTGCGTCTAAATCCTGGACTCCCTCCCTATCATTACTGTGAGTTACCTTCACCAGAAACACAGGAAAAAAGTGGCTCACCAGCACCTTATCAAGGGTCAATAATATAAACAATGAATGCTTGCTTTGCCACATCCCAAGAATGAATCTCGCGATACTTGAAAGCAAATAGAATTGAGATAGATTGTGGAATGATATTCTTCAGCTTAACTGAATGCACAGGAATGTTTATGATATCCTGCTATCTGCGTAGCAGGGTCAAGGGGAATAAAATGTTTCTATCCACCAGGTGGCAATCGGTTTGTACATAAAAAATGTATACTTTGCTTAAAATTATAAGAAACTGAGAAACAGGAGAAAGTTTTGATATTATAGTCCCTTGAGCCTTGCCTGTTCTTTCATAAGGCATTGGATGTTCTGTTCTTTGGCCTCAGCTCCATTTTCCTGTCAAATTTCCATGACCTTTCATTCCCCTGAAGCTTAAATGTCTGTCAGCCTTGAATATATTGATTAATTCAGCATCTTGGAGCAGAGAACTCCAAAGATTCACAACTCTTGGACAGTGGAAAGTTTATCCTTCACTTTATCCTGACTTGAGAATGTTTTTGATTGAAAGTCTTTGTAACACATATTTCATGAAAGGGAGCCAAGACAATGGAAAGCCTGTTCACCTGAGGTTTATATATTTACTTTCCTCACTAAGGTCAACAGATATCCCATGACAGGCATGTAAGAGCCAAAAGTGTGTGGTTTATTGTTGCTGATTTGGCTGCGGGCGTCAGCAGTGTCCTGGGGTCTGGAGGCTGCCCGCGTTCTGTTTCTTACAGTGCTCACGCGCCATTCACTTTGGTGGTTGGCGCACGCACAGGGGTTTTGCAAGGTTGGGGAGTAGTTAGCCCACATTGACTGGTAGGGTGGGATAGAGACAGGGAGAGTGAGCAAGGCACTGATACTTTCTGTTGACCGTTACCCGTTAGCACGTTACCATGGACATTACGAGTCCTTTTGTTTCATTAAACAGTTTAAAATGCATCTGGACCTCAGTATGAATTTGTTCTAATGGGTCACACTTAAGAGCCCATTTAGCCTCCAAGCAGCCTTTTTATCGATAGTAGTTGCTACATTTTAGTCAACAGAAAACAGCTGCATCTTCGACAGAACTACATGGACGCCTTAAATCTTGAAGTTTTGGATTGAATGGATATTGTCAGAACATTTGTTCTGTTTCCCTTCTTTAGTTTGGAGTGATTCTGAAATCAATATGGTGGCCATGTTGGAAATGCTGAGTGCAGGCTGCTGACTGCATTCCACCTTCATTGGTCTAAGCATCGGCTACAGAGGGGTCCAGGGCTTCTACCCTAGAGCAGAATGTACTATATACATCCTGGTTGAGTCATTTGCCAAGAATCACAGCAATATCATTAATTGCTGTTGTGGTGGAAACTCACTCGTTGACAGCATTGCATCACAACCATTAGAAGCGGTAGGCTTATGTTTGTTGCAGGTTTGAACATGTTTGGATGTGCTGCCGCTTGTCCATTGGGGACTGTGATTTTGGGCTTGTGTTGTACATGCTTGGTGCTCGAGCTTGGTGAACAGTTGGAAACCTTGTTTCCAACAGAAGGAGATGCATAAAATGGCTGCAGCCTCCACTGCTGCCTCTAGCGTCGCCGCCGAGGCACAATGTATCACAGACTGGCGGGTCGAAGATCTCAAATCAGTATTGAAATAATGGAATCTAGATATAAGTGGTGTCAAAAGTATTCTCATTGCAAGGCTGAGACAGGCAATGGAAGAAGAAGTGGCTTTGGTTGATGGGAATGAAGACTCTGTAAAACAACTGCAGAGATATCAATTGAATTTAAAGTTCGCAACTTGGAAATGGCTGAATGTGTATCACAAAATGGTGGTGAAGAAGATAAAAATGCAAAGGATGTGCAATTCAAACTGGAGAAAGAGTTAAATATTAGGACAACACCTGACATGCAGGATGAAATACAACCAAATGTGTCAAATGATGGAAGCAGGAGAAGCAAACAAAGTTCTTCTGGATCAAGCTCCAAAGTTTGTGGGTTGCAATGAAAGCCAGCCACTAGCCCTTGAATAGAAATGACTGCTGCCACCATGGTGAGCAGAATGGACACAGTGTAATGAAAAGAGCTGCAGATGGAACTAGCAGACTCCATATTTTGCACCGATAGCATCTCTGTACTCAAATACATCAACAATAAGTGCACAAGGTTTCAAACTTTCGTGGCCAGCAGAGTTGCTGAAATTGACCAAGTCTCATATGCACTACAGTGGAGATATGTTAACACGATATCAATCCAGCAGACATGGCTTCCTGAATTTTGAAAGTCAAATAGTTTCTGAAGGAAGAAATATGGGTGTCCAGGCCTCAGTTTCTTCTTTGGCCTCAGGAAGAGTGGCCTCAAAATCCTGATGGATTGGAAGAAATCTCATCAAAAGACTCTAAAATCGGGAACATAACTGTAAATGCTGCTCAGATAACGTTTGAAGAAGTTGATCCAGTCATCCACTTAATCCATTACTTCTCACCCTGGAATTCATTTGAAAAGGGCAGTAGCAGGGATACTCAGACTTAAAGGACTGCTAACTGTATCCTAGCAGAAAGAGGAAATGAACAAGTGGTGTACTTGCTCAGCTTCATCCAGATAACATCCATCAGAGAGATCTTCCACAAAATGAGACAGGAAATTTTGAGACTCATGAAAACAGTACCCTTGAAGAACTGGCTAAAGCTGAGATGGAGATCATCTGCTTTCGACAAAAGAAGAGATCTGCAGATGAAATCTCATCTGAGAAAAGGAATGAATGTTAAGAGGATGCGCCTCATTTGTAAACTCAACCCCATTCTGGAAAATGAGGTGTCAAGAGTTGGTGGGCGACTTAGCAGAGCAGCAATGCCAGATGAGAAGAAACATCCTGTCATACTGGACAAAGATTTTCATATTTCTGATCTAATTCTTTGACATGTTCATGAAGAGGTGGGTCATCGTGGTCGCAACCATATGTTATCCAGACTATGCCAAAATTATGTCAATCAGAAAAATTGTATTGAAATGTATTGTTTGTTGCTGTATAAATGCTACTCCTGGACATCAGCAGATGGCAGATTTTCCCCTGAACAGAGTCTCTCCTGATGAACCTCCCTTCACGTATGTTGGAGTTGATTTTGGACCCTTTGGATTGAAGCATGGAAGAAGTGTTGTGAAGCACTATGGTTTTATTTTCACATGTTAGCTGTAAGAGCAATTCACATCAAAGTGGCGCCATCACTTGACAAAGAATCTTTCATCAATGTCCTTCGGTGTATTACAGCCAGACATGGTCAATTGAAAGAACTACAATCTGACAATGGAACCATTTTTGTGGAGCTCAGTGCAAGTTGAGGGAGGCAATTGAAAGCTGGAATCAGGGTCAAATCCATAATACACTGCGCTAGAAATGAATCAATTGGATCTTCCTTCCCCTTGCTGCCCCACCGCATGGAGGTATATGGGAAAAATTAATTAGATCAGTGTAAAAGGTTCTCAATTCCATCCTAAATGTGGAAAGTCTTGATGAGGAGGGTCACCGCATGGATTTATGTGAAGCTGAGGCTATCCTCAATAATCGTCCAATCACCAAGGCTTCTACAGATGCAAATGACCTTACCCTGAACCACCTTGAGACTATACCATTGATGCCACCAGGGCAGTTTCAGAAGGAAGACATGTATGCTTGTCGCAGGTGGAAGCAAGTTCAGTATATGTCGGACTTGTTCTGGAAAAGATAGATTAAAGAAGATCTTCCCCCACCTGCAGGAACGACAGATGGTCTAACATCAAACACAACTTCTCACTAGGAGACGCATCGTGATCATCGTGGATGATTCAGCACCTTGAAACTCCTGGCTAACTGAAAAAACTGTTGAGACCATTCTGGACAAAAAGGAACTTGTATCTCATGTTTCGATCAAGGCTCAAACCACCTTTCTGAACAGACCTACAGGAGACAGAGGAACTTAAACAAGCCCAAAACTGACTTTATTTTTGTTGTCTTTTGGACACCCCTTGCCCACTACTAACTTCACTGGTCCCAGACTGGTGGTAAAGATCACCCCTTTTCAAAGCTATGTGCTAGTAGTAACCTCTGGCCTTGTGAAGAAAGAAGATCCACATAATATTGGAATTTACTGTATTTGATTGTTATTTATAATTGTATAATTATTATTTGAGACATTAGGGGCCAGTGTAAGAGCCAAAGGTGTGTTGTTTATTATTGCTGGTTTGGCTCCGGGCGTCGGTGGTGCCCTGGAGTCCAGAGGTTGCATGCGTTTTGTTTTTCCCAGTGCACATGCACTATTCACTTTGGTGGTTGGCACATGAGCAGGGGTTTTGTGGGGTTGGGGAGTAGATAGTCCGCATTGACAGGTAGGGCAGGATAGAGGCGGAGAGGGTGAGTAAAGCTCTGATATTTTCAGGTAACTGTTACCATGGACATTACGAGTCCTTTTGTGTTCATTAATAAACAGTTTAAAAAGCATCCGGACTTTGCAATGAATTTGTTCTAATGCATCACAGTTAAGAGCCTGCTTAGCCTCCAAGCAGCCTTTATATGAATAGTAGTTGCTACAATGCATATGTTCAATCAGAGCCAAAGACTTGCAGGTTTTGGAGTTAGCTTTTTTTTGTTATGTATTACATTGGGATGTGTGCAGTGGTGGCAGAAAGTGTCCATCTCCTCTGCTTCCTGCCTGCTTGTATTCACATCCTCCCACCACAACTAAAAGGTTACTTTAGCTTCAGATATTGAATTAAAATGATTTATGAAGATCTTAGTCTGAACTCTGCATTGGTTTAACAACTATGGCTTCTGCTGAATGAATGCTCTTACCTGTGGCAAAATAAAGGCAAGGTCTGAGTGAGAACTTATAACACTTGATAATTGAGTTGTTTATTATCATGTGTACTGAGATACAATTAAAGTCTTTGTTTTTGTGCTATTCAGGCAAGTCAATGCACAGAGAATATCATAACAAAAACAAACGGTAGTGTAGGATGCAGTATTACAATAAGTCAAATAATGCAGGGTGTGGAGAAAAATACAAAAACCTTGTGCAGAGTATAGAGGAAGGTGCAGCAAAGATCAGTGCAAGGAGACCACCTTTTAGGTTCATTTAAATATCTGAAACACCACAGAAGAAACAGTTCTTGATTCTGGAGGTTCCTGCATCGAAGTACACATTTTCTACCTGATGGAGAAAGGCGGGTGACTGCCTGGGATGGGCCCTTTAAATATGTTGGCAACTTTCCTGAGATTGCAGGAGTTGTAGAACATAGCATAAGAAGTCGGAGAACAAGTACACCATTAGGCCCGTTGAACCTGCTCCAGGCTGATGTGGTCGTGGACTCAGTGCCACTTATCTCATAAACCTTAATTTCTCTATTAATCAAAAATCTATCTATCTTTGTCTTAAATTCATTCACAAGAGGAAACCTCTACTATTTCCTTGGTCAGAGAAATCCACAGATTCACAACACTGTAGGAGAAGCAATTAATTCCTTCTTAACTCTGTCTTAAATCTACTATCACAAATCTTGAGGTTATGTCCTTTAATTCAAGGCTCAGCTTTCATTGGAAACAACTTCCCTACTTTTATTTTATCTATTCCTTTCAAAAATGTGTCTATAAGATTCCTCCTCATCCTTAGAAACACCAAGAGAACTCTTCTTCAAGGCTGTCTCAACCAACATTGTTTGACCAGTCATTATGTTGGTTTAAATCCCCATGACACCACCCATTCCATTCTTACATGCTTCCGTTATTTCCTTCTTTATTGCCTGTGCCACTGTAGTGTTTTCTGGTGGTCTATAGACTATTTCCACCAGGGACCTTTTCTCGTTACTATTCCAAAACTCTACTCAGATCTATTCTGTATTTTACTCCTCAGAGTAAAATCTCTCACTACTGCTCATCTCTCACTACTGCTCATCTCTCACTACTGCTCATCTCTCACTACTGCTCATCTCTCACTACTGCTCTGATTTCATCTTGTTTCCATTTTACTTCACCCTGTCCTTTTGCATGGATTCCTTTCCACCTGTTGTATTAATTCAATACCATGAGCAAACAATCCCCTGAGGATTCCAGTCTTGGCCAGGCGTAAACAATTTATTTTGTACTGGTCCCACCTCCCCACAACTGGTTTCAATGACCCAAGAATCTGAATCTATCTCCTGCATCACTCTCAAGCCATGTATCTTATTTGTCCTGCTACCTCCACTCTGACTAGCACTTAGTACTAGCACCATCAGTGGAGGAGAAGTTGGTTTGCTTGATGGCCTGAGATGTGTTTACATCTCTCTTACAACTTTCTTGTGGTCTTGCACAGAGCAGTTCCTGCACCAAGCTGTGATATATCCAGACAGGATACTTTCTATGGTGCGTCTATAAAAGAAAGGGTAAGTGCTTAGGGAATTGCTATAGAATTTCTTTAGAATCTGATAAAGGTCATATTTAGTGTGCATCAATGTAATTGGACCAGGACAGATGTTGTTTACTCATGAGAACTTAAAGCTCACCACCTTTTACATTGGACATAATTAACCTTTCTCAAAACAACACCAAAGTTCCAATTACATACAGTCAGCTCTAATGGGTGGACCACATTGTTGACCGTCTGGAGAGCAAACTTCTGAAACACAGTCTGAGCTCCGTCAGGGAGGAAGCATTTCAATGATGTTTTCAAGACCTCCTTGAGAAAATTACTCTTGGCAATTCCTGACACATGACCATTCAAAGGAAGGAAAGAGGGTTCAAGGTTGAACTGAGAACCTTGAGTCTATACATCAGGAGCACACATAGTGGAAAGATAAAAGATGCCTCCTCCCAAACCACCCCCTCAACTATCCTGTTCCAAACAGCCTCATCAGTTACCTTTACTTGTATTCCTCAGTTAGCAGCTAACTAGCCACCTCAGAACTTAAATCGTGCTTGAATTTTGGGAAGCTAGTAGAGACACTGCCTCGCCATACAAGAGAGCTACGTTCAATCCAGATCTCTGGTGCTATCTGTGTGGAGTATGCCTCTGACCATTTGCATTTCTTTCTACTGCTCCAGTTTCCTCCCACACCCTAGAGACATGAATAGGCATCAAGAGTCAAGAAAATGGTTTTGAGGTAAAAGAACAGTCATCAGCCTACTGGATGAGAGCAGGCAGGAAAGGCCAAATGTCACACTACTATTTGTTAGGTGCTTAAATCAATGTGCCCTGGTTTCTGGTATACAGAAAGTGGAAAACAGCTTCTTTTTGTTCATTCTATCTGTGATTTCAGGTATAGGAACAATAATATAGCTAGTAATACATACATCTTTGGAAGATGTGTCCCATGTAGCCGACAAGATCCATGTATTCCATTATCCTGTAGAGGGCTATTTTTTTTGGGTCTTGCTGTGTAACACTTGACGAGACCATCTTATCAGGCAGCGGTATAAATTGATGAGAAGTATTTTTGTTGGAATAAGCTCACATGTTGATTTAATTCACTGAAAGCTAAGGTAACAGGTTGCATTCCAAGTCTACCAATTTGTCTGTCACTCACCTGCCTAATTGGCTGCACAAGATTGAATCCCAGCTGTGGATTGAAACTAATTACTCCATACAAGCAATATTTCATTAAGAAATAGTTTGGCAGTTTTTTCTCTTGCAAGGCAAAGCAGTTCTTCATCTGGCAAACAAGGTTTTCAGTTGCTTGTATCCTAAGCTTTGCGATCATCCCCAGTCCCAAATATTGTAGGTATAATTAACCAGATGGGAAAATAGCCCTCATTTTAGACTCAATGGAGTCATGTAGTTTGGTTAGATTCCCTTCAGCCCATTGAATCAACACAGACCATTTACACTCATCTTAGAGTCAACCCATTTCATTATCCACATATCCCATTAATTTTCCCCTTGATTATGCCACTCATCTGCACTAGGTACAGTGATACAGTGGCCATTTCACCGACCAATCAACAGATCTTTGGGATGCAAGAGGAAACTCACATCCTGAATGTGTAAATTTCCTACAGAGATGAAATGAACTGGAGTTCCTGAAGCTTTGAGGAAGTGAGCTTTGAGCATCTTGTGCAGAGGTGGGAGCAATGCAATCAAATGGGAAGAAAATGTGTAGTAAGAGAATTTTTCCCCAATGATCACCATGCTACTTATGATGGGCTAAACCCACTGCCTTCCCTCAATCCCATTGGTCTATTCTTGACTTCCTCACCTGTCACATCTCATTAAAATGTCAGAACATTTCCACATGCTGAAAACCACAGTCTTATCTCACCAACATCCACTTTGAAATTTCCACTCTCTCTGGAAGATCAGGCACTTTGACCTCAATGTTGGATAAGCAGAAATTATTTCCAATGAAATATTCTGGAAATAAATTCTGTTCCACAATCACCAACTCCAAACTTTTCTTGACAAACTGCCTGAACCTACCACCATGTGGCACTGACCTCCACAATTATGAAATGCTTTGAGCGCCTGGTAATGGAACGCATCAAATGCATGTCCCGTAGACACTGGACATATTTCAATTCAACTACAGACAGAACCATTCAGTGATGATGCTACAGCCTTGTCCTTCCACTCTATCCTGTCCCACCTGGAGAATAACACCTCATATACCAGGCTACTGTTCATTGATTTCAGTTCAGTATTTAATACCGTCATTCCCCAGAGGCTGGTGGAAAAGCTGTCTTTGCTGGGACTAAGCATCCCTCTCTGTAACTGGATTCTGGATTTTCTAATGGAAAAACCACAATCTATCTGGGCTGGCAGCAGAATGTTGAGCACTGGTGCACACCAAGGCAGTCTGCTAAGCCCACCCCGTCCAAGCTACTGACCCACAACTGCATCTCCAGATTGTTGTATGTGGAGAAAACATGGACTCCCTGCCTATATTGAATGTATGTATTGAGGGTGGTCACATGTACTCCTTGTCTGAAACTTATGCACATCACCAGTCAATCAAGATTGGACTCCCCACCCATTAGTGCACACCTTGCTGTTGGCTAATTTAAATCACCTAAGATCATTATTGGCTAGAAGCTCAGGGTGGCACTGAATGTAAAACTAATACACAGCACATTCTTTCTCTCTGCCTCACGGTCCATACCCCAGACAGCTCCACACCAGGTCACTACTGTGGACATTGCTGAAAGTGTCATGAGTAAGGTGTGAACTGGTCAGCTGTATCACAGTGTGGTATGGTTGCTGTAGAGCATTTGATTGGAGGTCAATCCACAGGACCCGAAGAGCAGCAAAGAGGATCACTGGGGTCTCCCTTTCCCCCATCGATGCAATCTACCATTGTTTGAAGTGGGCTCACAGGATCATTGATGATTGCAAACATCCTGAACACAGCATCTTTCAGCTACTCACATTTGGAAAGAGATACAGGAATATCAAAGCCAGGCTGAGAAACATCTTCTTCCCACAGGCAATGAACTGCTCATACAAACCCTCTGAGATTCTACTATTATTAAATAATATTAATTTATTTTTTGTCTGCATGTTTTTGCAATGAGCTGGAAAATGCTGTTTCATCAGGTACAATCAGATGATAATAGACTTGAACTTCCCTCAGAAAAATGCAAAGACTGCAGATGCTGGAATCTTGAGCAAACAAGGAATTGCTGGAGGAACTCAACAGGTCAAAGAGCATTCAGGAGGAACAATGATCAGTCAATGTTTAGGGTCTGGATCCTCTATCAAGATTAAAGAAAAAAGGAGTTTCCCTAACCAAGATATCATATTTCACCCCAAGTTCAGAATCATTGCCCTTATCCACACCATCACTAAGACTGTGTATTTCCACCACATTATGTTGCCTCATTCTGCCTGGTATCACCTTATCTGCCTTTTTTTAACCTGAGCCTCAGCCATTCAGTGAACTCTTTGACAGCCTCACTCATTCTACTCACAGTGAAACTGAAAAACCTTCAAAACTGTGCTGCTTTGAACCAATCAATTAATTCAATTTACTGCCAAAAGGAGGAGCTCTTCTCTCCTTGAAATTAATGTCATTGCTTGAAAAGTGTCAAAAACCCATGAAAGTCACCACATAAATGCAAGTGTTTAGTGTATTGTTGACAGCTACTTTACGTCTTTAGTCTTGGGAGAAGACCCTACAGGGTAGGAGCCCAGAGCATCATTAAACCAGCAAAGGGCTCAGCAGCCAAAGGTCTCACACCAGGCTGCGGGCTGCTGGAGGCAGGCTCTTGGGAACCAAATATTAGGACCAAGATTCGTAAGGGTGACGATGGTAAGGGATCCCATGAGCATTAACAACTTCAGTTCGGAACCAAGGGCTGAGGAGGGTGACTTGGATGCCTGGATCCCAGGTTCACCATTGAGGTCACAGGAACGCAGAAGACAGTGGCTTTGGAACAGATGGACACTCGATGTCTGACGATGCTCTCTCTCTCTCCTTTTGGTAGGGGCACAACATAGTTCACCATGTGAGAGATGAGTAAACTTGACATGAAAATATGAAAGATGGAGAAACTAGTACAGACACATGGAGTGATGGATTAAACCAGTATGAACAGGCTAAGCATGGAAATTAGGATGCAGGAAGCAGTCAGCCTATGTAAGATAAGAACCTTCTAGTCCTTTCGACAGGATCAGTGAGCCCACCGTATGAATAGGATAAGGAGAGGCAAGGAATAATAGAATGAAGGAGGTAGAGGTAGTCTGGGTGAGATAAGGGTCTCCTAGCCCTAGACAGAAGTACCAAGTTCTACATATATAATTAGTAAGGCTTACACAGATTTATCAAGTTATGCATATTAAATTAGTAAACCCTAGACAGGATTAGCGAACTCTGCATATGAAGAGACTGTAGCTCTGAAAGTGGGAAAGGTGTGAATGGGGACAAGGGCAAGGTTGTGAATAAGGACAATGGGGATAATGACATGATGAGACACCGACAGGATACCCCCTGGTCCTCCAAGTTCACAGAAACTGCACGTAGGCAGAAAGGATTGCCTAATGCCAAACCCATCCAGGAGGCAGAAGAATGTAAGGGGGAGGGTATTCCTATACTGAAATTCACTATATAAAAGTTGGGTGAGCCCCAGTGTATGTGTGTATTCCCAGGGTAAGGGGAAGCACCCAACTTTGCATTGTTGTAAAATAAATGTTCTTTGTTCTCAATTTTTGTCTCGAGCAATTTCTGTTAAGGTACTTCTATTTCTAACAACCATGAGACAGAAAATAATAATAAATATAACATTATGAATAAATATTTACAGAAATTGGAGCTAGTGCAAAAATAATGCAATGTTTCAATAGTGCAAACAGATATTTGGTGGTTGTGCAGAAGTATTATGGTTAGGGTAGTAGTGGAAGATCCAAGAGCCTGATAGCTGTCAGAATAAAACTGTTCTTGTACTTAGAGGTACTCTGCCTTCCGCCTGAAGGAAGGTACAAGAGATCATGACCAAGGTGATAAGGGTCCTTTATGATGTTGGCTGCCTTCTTGAGGCTGTGCCTCACATATACTGGATGGGAGGTATGTGCTATGTTTACCACTTCTGCTGCCTTCAGTATTCCTGGGATCTTGAATTACCAAACCAGATACCAGTTAGTGTACTTTCTACAATGGTACCTGTGGACTTTTGATAGAATTTCCAGTAACGTGAGATCTCTCCTCAGACTCCTGGGCTTTGACCTATGTGTTATCGGTATTTCTAAGATTTATAGATGGTTGGTAGTTCAAGAAAGTGTAAGCAAGTTAGGAAGGGTAGAGTTCAGAAGTGTATCACCCATGATCTGAGTGGATGATAGAACAGAATCAAAGGTAAAACTGTCAATCCCTGCCCCTTTTATTTCCAATGGAAAGGAGGAAGGCCATTTGAAAAATCTGAAGGCACACATCAGTTTCAGCAGAGAGAGGAGTAAGCAGGTTCACTGATGTACAGTAAAACCACTGATCTAATGCTGCTACATTGAGCACATCAAGCTCCCATAAGCATTGATATAAGGATGACAAATCAGTTTACTATTGACACCGATTGTGTATCATATATCGTATCACTTTGCTGGCTGAATATTTGCTCCCATCTTCACCAAAGGTTTATGTGTTACTTCGGAGAATATTTACTTTTACAATTTTAAACATCGTTTTTTTTTACCTATTATGTATTTTAATTTTTTTTAAATTTTCCTCGATTTCTTTTTGGCAGTTGCTTGAATTCTAGATACCAGGGATTTTACTGTATTCAAGAATATCTACATGTCTGGAAGAAGTTGATTTTGCATCCTGCTTCAAATGCGATGCATAATATTCCACTGTAATTTTGAATCAAGAACAAATAGAGAAATAATCTGGAAGTAAACACACACACCCGTGGTTGAAGTAAAAACACAATGCCGGAGTAACTCAGCTGGTCAAACAATGTCCTTTATATAGCAGATAGATACATAACCAACATGTTGGGCTTGAGATCTTCATCAAGGTGTTATCAAGAAATAATCTGAATGGCTGCTTTTGAAACTTATCACAATTTCATGGCTGTCTGAGTTAATGATTAAGATGAATAGCAAACAAGAGATAATGAGAAAGAATTGGAATTGCCAGCTATCAAGGTTTTTCTTTCCTTGCCTTTGGTTTCCCTTCTCCCTCTCAGGCAGGCTGTATTTTTTTTGGTCTGTGCTCTCAAATTCAGGTGAAGTGTCAGAGCAGCAGGCCAGAATTCGTTTATGTCCATCCCAGCATAGTGGAGGCAGGGTAATGCAACAAGTGGTGCTTCTGATTCAGATCATGAGCATTCTGGATTCAATCCTGGACTCTTGTTTGCTCATTCTGCCCTGAGACCATGTGACATCCCTCCAGTTTTTTCCTATGTCCCAATAATGTGTTGGTTGCATGGGTTAACTTTCTGTTATAAATTGCCTGAGGTGGTAGGCATGCAGGAAGAGAACAAGGGTGGAGTTGGTGGGCATGTGAGAGAGAATAGACTATCGAAAATATATGGGGGGCGAAATGAGATTGAAGTGATAGGCCTGATGGGTGGAATGTTCCAAACAATGAGAAAAGAAGCTTAGAAATCTACTTAAGGAGAAAATTGGTAACGGAGATCTGATGGCGGGTCAGGAATCCCTTTTGCAGAACACTTTCTCCACACTTGATCCTCAATCCTTATCATCCAGACTTTATCTGCAGTGTGCAAGCTGACTGCTGCTTTCCCTAAAATTGTAGTGCAGATAGCGAAGTAACCAGCTCACTCACAGCAGACATTAGTGGTTGAGGGCACAATGGAATGTCTTGAAAGGGATGTGAAAGGTGATCTGGAACAGACTCTTTTTTTTCATAGATCCTAAAAAAGTCAAACATTTTTGCCATTGTTTAAAGGATGATTCTAAAAAAGGCTGAGAGAAATTCCAAATGATGAACAGACAAAAATATCAGGAATATATGGCATTGCTTATGAAGGATTAACATATGTCATTGGCCAGCAAAGAATGGGGAAAAGTACTTATTTTGGAAAGTTAATTTCATGCTGGTGACTGGTTTAATATGTGAAGCCAAGTATAAAATAATCACCAATGATATAAAAAGCCACAAATGCATATCCTTCTAGTTTATTAATGACTTTAGATGACTGTATTCTCAAATTGCATTTCTGCATTGAATACAATCCATGCATGGTATCAAAATAGAGTTTATCCCTCTAAAGAGAAGGCTCTGGAGGATAGAACGTTGGGTCTTGTTTTTACATTTTGCAGAGTTAAAGATAAAATATTGAGAGGGTTCATTCTGAATCTTGTTAATGGTCCATAAAACTTTACAGTTCTCCAATGCTTTTCAGAAAATGAAATGATCCAAAATGATTGGCCACAGACAAAATATTATTTGAAGTACTCCTCTGTCATAATGTAGGAGAGGCATTAAGTTTGCTGCTAGCAAGCTTCTACAAACAGAAATGTAATAACAATCAGGGAATCTGATTTTAGCCATTGTTTGAAGGATAAAAAATTGACCAGAATTCAGTGACCATTCCCTGCAATTCTCCCAGATAATGACATGACCTCATTCATATCTTTAGGAAGGAGTAGACTGATGAGCATTCAATTTAACAGTATCACAATATATATGGAGGCATAAATTAGCATCTGAAGAGAGTTGTGAGTTGATGGAGGAACTCTGCAGATTAAGTCCCATCTGTGGAAGGAAATAGATAGGCAATGCTTTCCGGTCAAACCACTTCATCAAAAAAAAAGCCTCAAGCTTCAGAGAGAAAAATGTTAGCCTATCCCATCTCTCCTTGTAAAACCCTCCACTGCAGGCACCATCTCAGAAAATTTATTTTATACTCTTTCTAGTGCAATCATATCTTTTCTATAATGTGGTGACCTGACAATATTCACAATATTCCAAGTCCGGCCTAGCCAAGGCCTTGAAGAGCTGCAACAGGATGTTGCAACTTTTATACTTAATACTCCTCCCTACCAAGGCAAGCAAGGTAAATAATTGCCTTCTTCTCTACCCTATTTTATTTCAGGAAGTTTATTGAAGGAAGCAATGAACTTTCACCCAAAATTCCTCAGAACATCAACAGTTCTAAACCCCCTGCTATTTACAGTAGAAGTCCAGCCAGTATTAGGTAGGCATTATCTACACTGTATAGATTAAGTTCCATCTGCCATTCCTTTGCTTTATTCTTCATGTCCCTCTGAATCCTTAAGCCAACTATAACCACACCATCTTTGTGCCATCAGCAAACTTACTTATCAGACCACAGACATTTTCATCCTGTGTCCAAACTGATTTTGTTCAAGGAAACTCGAGTCTCAGTCTTGCTGCTTAAGAATGACATGTCAGTACAGTGCAGTACAGAGGGAGAGCAGAATTTCTTGAGGTGCTATGAGAAATTTGGATGAAGTTCTGCTGAAATGGAAAGGATCCCTTGGTACTCCGTAACAATATGTGCATCTTGGCCTGCACTCATATTTTTGCTCACATATCCAAAGGTGTGTCACCTGATCGCTATCTCATTACTCTGGGAGTTTGTTGTGCTTAAATTAGCTTCTGTTTCCTTCATGACAACAGAAATTATATTTCAAAAAGAGAATTCTTGTAGTTTGGTGCATCAAGGTGTGCTTTGCAGCAAAATTACTCTGTATGTTTTATAAATGTCAATGAAAAATAAATTGTCACAGTTTGCAATAAAATTAAATAAAATTATACTTGTATTGAACATACTTACATTTCTTTCAGAGGTTACTAAGTTCCATATAGGATGATAAAAAAACAATGATAGAATTCATTCCATGATTTTGCTTGCAAGCAGTTCTCCAATTGGATTGGAGAATCTTGCAGTCTTATTTCCACCCCCGCCCCCACCAAGGTTTCTCGATTAAAACAGGATTATCCAAAAAAAGTTTACAGTCTGGCTTTGGCCCAGGAATGCTTCATTAAAAGGAGACTATCTTTTGGTAAATGGCTTTGTAAAATGATTAACCAAGTTGCTGAACAGGTATGTTATTGGTACCACCTGCTGGAGTACTGCAGTCTTGACTGATTCAGAAGGAAAGTAAACTTTAAAAGTGAATGTTGAAAAATAAAAATGCATTAGCTCCAATTCAAATCCCTGTGCAGCCAGGAACATCAAGTGGAGGACTTTCAGGAAAGATTGCGCATAGCTGAACGTGATCCTTTTTCTCTCTTGTTAGGTTCCTTTCTGAAATGATCCTTTAAGGAAGAAAAAAACTGGCAACCATACATCTGTTCCCAAAAGTATCTCAAGCTCAGAACTTGCTTCAACAGTTAAAGAAAACGTGTTGGACGTGCCTCAGCGGTGGAGAGGATATGCTGAATGCTTCATTCTAGGAGCACATGTATCAACTTTGCAAGAAGCTTTTCATCCTGTCTTTCTGATGTAATGCATCTATGCAAATTTCTCTGAATAACATCAATATGATGGAGCTGAAGGCATGAACAGCATCCTCACAGAACGTAGCGTCCTTTGATTGTAATTGTCTTAACACCGTGAAATTAAGTAATGCATAAAATTGATAATAAACGGAAATACCCATCCTCTGCATATAAATGAGCCGGAGCATAGTTACGGCCATTGTTTCCCATGGAAAAGGAGTAAAAATATTTACAGAGTCATTTCAAAGTACAGCATCTGCATTTTTATTATTTGTCTTTCAAAGGAAGGAGAAAAAGAAGTCTCTCGCACTCATGATGGATCAAGCCTATAAATACCTGACGCAGCCAATAAAAAAGTGCACACACATACTTTCCAAGGGCTGGCCCATCAGTGAAAAAAAAAATTCTTGGCAGTAAATGCCCTGAAGGAGAACCTGAAAGGTGCAATCGAGTGACAGACAGGTGATATTGTTTAAATGGCCAATCAGTCTGGGGAGCACGACTGCCTGAGAGTCCTCGATTTTTAGGAACAAAGTGGTCAAATGCACTGGAAGGAGTTTTCCAAAGTTTGAAAGGCTCCGCGCATTTCTGGGATGATAATCGCAACAGTGCCAGTCTCCTTGGGAGCTAGGTTCCTTGAATCTCTGGACCAGGAGCACACTGAGGCCATGGGCAACAGTGAGAATGCGGTTAAGCTGGAGAGGGCATAAAGAAGATTCACAAGGAAGTTGCTTGGACTGGAGGGCTTGAATTATAAGGAGAGGTTGAACGGGCTGGAGTGAAGGAAGCTGAGGGATGACTTTGCGGAGATTTATAAAATGCTAAGGGGAATTGATAGGGGACGAATCCAGTTCTTTTCCCGGGGCCAGGGGAGTCTAAAAATAAAGGACATGGATGGAAAATGAGAGGACAAAGTGTGAATTATTCAAGATTATTTTAGTGTCATGCAATAAAACGGAAAAAGTGATACTACTCAAAATTTCCTTTAGTCAACCACAGGGCAAACATTGTCTGGTGACCCTTACAGTCAGAGAAAGAAAAGGAGAAGAGAAACCACAAGAATCACTGCTTCCAGCACTCCCGCACCCTCCACAGCCACACTGCCTTTCGGCTTAACCATCAACAACCCAAGCTCCAGATGCAAACCTCTGACATGATCGGCAAGCTTTCAGCACCCTTGGTTCTTTTGTGTGCTTGGTACCCCTTCAACCAGTCTCGAGTCAGTCTTCAGCAGTCAGTAGCCTGGTGTGAGTCCCTTGAGTTCACTCGCCTGCAAACAACAGCTTGCATGGTTCGTCGCCTCGAGTTACCAACAGCCTGCTGCCTGAGCATTCCTCAGCTGCAGAGCCCCTCACAGGTCTGCTGCTGTGGATGCTGTCCCATAGGGTCATCTCCTTTACTTCTCAAACAGGAGGTGGTCTCCCGGTTTTCTGGTACTCTATGTCAGTCCTCTGCTCTGCCAGAGTCTGCAACCTCTCGTGGCCACTGCTGATCATAGGTATCTCCATCTTGCTTCCAGACCCCATGGTCACTAGATTTTAAAATAAACTACTATTGGGTCTTTCAATCAGACTGAATGGTAAGACCCCTTGGGGCTGCACTGTCTCTCTGCTCCCCACTATCTGCGAATCAGCATGGCAAGTGTTATATGGTCAGGGTAATGTGAATATTTTGTAAGCACGTAAAAATACACCCTTCTCACTGTAGTAACCGTAGTGCACCACTGTGGGGTGTATGTATGTATATATGTGCGAACAGTTTCCTGAGATGGTGGAAGGCATCGGTAAGTAAAGTCTCTTTTGTTATTTGAATCTTGCATCTCTATGTTATTTAAAAAGCCTCCTAAGCAACACATAACATGGTGGCAGTGGTATAAGAGAACAAGAATAAAGCCATACAATTGATTATAAGTCACTGAAATACGAAAGGGAAGAACAGTACTGTGTCCAGTTCTGGTCTCCATATTTGAGGAAGGATATACTGGCTTTGGAGACGGTCCAGAGGAGGTTTTCTAGGTTGATCCCTGAAGGGGTTGACTTATGATGAAAGATTAAATTGTCTAGAATTATATTCGCTAGAGTTCAGAAGAATGAGAGGAGATCTTATAGAAACATATAGGATTATGAAGGGTATGGATAGGATAGATGTAGGAAGGTTTTTTGAGCTGGCCGGGGAAACTAAAATGAGAGGACACAGTCTCAAGATTCGGGGGAGTAGATTTAGGACAGAGATGAGGAAAAATAGTTTTTCCCAGAGAGTAGTGAATGTTTGGAATTCACTAACCAGGGAAATGGTTGAGGCTGCCTCATTAAACATATTTAAAATTCAGTTAGATAAATTTTTACATGATAGAGGAATTAGGGGATATGGGGAGAAGGCAGGTAGGTGGAGTTAGGTCATAAATTAGATCAGCCATGATCATATTGAATGGCGGAGCAGGCTCGATGGGCCATTTTTGGCCTACTCCTGTTCCTACTTCCTATGTTACTATGTTCCTAGAAAAAAACATGACTGAAAAAAAATGGCTAGAGCAACAGAAGTTCACCCAATGAGGAACTGGGAGGCTGAAGACATTGTTGTATCATTTAAAAAGTTTCAGCAGAAGTGCAATTAGGCATTCAAAAGCTATTTTAAAAATGCCACAGCAGAGGAGAAGGTCAGTTATATACTTCTCTGGATGGGAGCAAGACCTTGACTTATTTAATAGCTGGGAGCTTACAGAGGTGGAGAAAAATGATCCAGAGCAGATATTTGCAAAGTTTGCTTCTCACCTTGAACCTAGGTCTAAACATAGAATTAAATGCTATGAATTTCAAGGCTTAATATGAGATACTGATGAAACTGTTGATAACTTGCTCACAAACTAAAAATTGTTGCTGTAAAATGCAGATTTAAGGATATAGAGGAAAGATTAGTTGATCCACTAACATGGAGGAGTGCCCAACCCAAAATGCACAAGTGTCTTATTGGGAAGGGTAGCTTGAAGCTGGCTGAAGTTAAAGACACAGCCAAAGTCTTTGAAGCCATGAAAATGAAATTGGGATTCCTATCTTTGCAGACCCACCCACAGCAAAGAGAAGGAAGGGTTGTTACTATAAAGAACACAACCAGAAAAGTCCAAACCCCAAGGACCTGCAGGAAGTGTGACAGACAACATCCCTTCGATGACCAAAACAAAATTTTCATATTCCTTTCTGAATGTAGAGCCTGTGGTAAAGGAAACCACTGGGCGAAGATGTGCAACTCTGGTATGAAGAAAACAGTAATACCAGTGAAGAAAGAGACAAGAAGAGGAGTTATGTGATGGAGTAGTGGCCGATAGGAGAATACCAGCCCTCTCCAGAAAAGAAGAAAAAAAGTGAAGAAAAAGCAAAGCCCCAGATACACAAAACACAACAAATAAAAAATAAAGGTATGGAGAAAATTTCACCTAAGAAAGAAAAACCAAAAACAACGGGAAGGAAAGAAGAAGGAAAGATGCTGGAAGAGAAAGAACAAATGAAGGCATTAAAAGAATGGTTGACATTAGAATTTAGTGAAATGAAAAGAAAAATGAAAAGTACAGAAGAAAAAGTGAGTAGAATAGAGCTGGTCATAACAGATGTAGGGAAAGGATTAGAAAATGTGGAAGAACATGTAATGGCGGTAGAAATGGAAGTGAACAACTTAAAGTCTAGCAGAAAGAACAAAGTTGCCAAATTTATGGTTAAATCAATGCAGGAAATGCAACTTTTGGATATGTGGAGGAGACAACACCCAAAGGAGAAGGAATACTCATATTATTCGAGTAGACATAAAACATACTCAAGGATTCACCTGTTCCTGTTGTCAGCCCATATCCAAGGGAGAGTTAAGAAAATGGAATATAAAGCTAGATGGTTATCTGATCACTCACCGCTGTTATTAGCAATAGAACTGGAGGACATCCCACCAAGAACATATAGATGGAGATTAAACTCCATGCTACTTAAAAAACAGGATTTTAAATTTGAGTGCCAAATTGAAATGTACTTTGAAATAAATACGGAATCAGTGAAAAACAAATTTATATTATGGGATGCAATGAAAGCCTTCATCAGAGGGCAGATTATAAGTTATGTAACTAAGATGAAAAAGGACTACAATCGGGAAATAGTAAGTACAGACAAAGAATTATCCAGAAAAAAAGTACAACAAAAAGAAGAGAATTGGCGGACAAAAAAATAAATACGAAACACTACAAACGTATAAGGTGGAGAAGAACATAATGAAAATAAAGCAGAAGTATTATGAGCTAGGAGAAAAAACACACAAAATACTAGCTTGGGAGCTTAAAACAGAACAAGCTAAAAGAACAGTATTGGCATCAAGGAAAAAGGACAAACATATTACATATAACCCAACAGAGATCAATGAAAACTTTAAGGAATTCTACGAGAGGAAGAAATTGATTCGGTCTAAAATTGGTCCATTAAGAATGGAAAAGGGTGAAATTATTACCGGAAACAAGGAGATGGCTGAGGAATTTAACAAATACTTTGCAACTGTCTTCACCAAGGAGGATATAGGTTATGGTCAGTTAGGGGGTAGTGGTAATGTGGTATCAAGAGACTTGGGGAACTTTCCTGGGGAAGTAGGGGATCCAATGGATATCCGGATCCAGAAACAGGAGGTTGTGAGTAAATTGTTGGGACTGAGGGCTGATAAATCCCCAGGGCCTGATGGGCTGCATCCCAGGGTGCTTAAAGAAGTTGCTATGGAAATTGTGGAAGCACTGGTCGACATTTTCCAAAGTTCCATAGATTCGGGGGAGGTCCCTGAGGATTGGAGAGTGGCTGATCTGGTGCCGATTTTTAAGAAGGGAGGGAGGGAGAAAACGGGAAATTATAGACCGGTCAGCCTGACGTCGGTGGTGGGGAAGATATTGGAGTCTATCATAAAAGGAGTAATAGCAGAACACTTAGGCAGAAATAATAGTATAAGGGCTAGTCAGCATGGATTCCTTAAGGGTAAGTCATGCTTGACTAACCTTCTGGAATTTTTCGAGGATGTGACAAAGAGGGTGGACTTGGGAGGGCCAGTGGATGTGGTGTATTTGGACTTCCAGAAGGCCTTTGATAAGGTACCGCACGGGAGACTAGTGGGCAAGATCAGGGAGCATGGTATTGGAGGTAAGGTGCTGACATGGATAGGAAATTGGTTAAGAAATAGGAAACAAAGGGTTGGGGTAAGCGGGTCTTTTTCAGGATGGCAGGATGTGACGAGTGGAGTGCCGCAGGGATCGGTATTGGGTACTCAGTTGTTTGTAATTTATGTAAATGATTTGGATGAGGGGATTATTAATAACTTGAGCAAATTTGCAGATGACACGAAACTGGGTGGCAGTGTGGGGTGTGAGGAGGATGTCAGGAAAATGCAGAGGGACTTGGACAGGTTGGGGGAGTGGGCTGCTGAATGGAAGATGACGTTCAATGTAAGCAAATGTGAGGTTATCCATTTTGGGGGCAATAATAGGAAAGCTGAGTATTATTTAAATGGAGACAAGCTAGGGAGTGGGGAGGAGCAAATGGATCTGGGAGTACTTGTTCACCGGTCACTGAAGACTAGCATGCAGGTTCAGAAAGCTGTGAAGAAGGCAAATGGCATGTTGGCTTTCATAAAGAGGGGATTGGAGTATAGGAACAGAGACGCCCTTCTGCAGTTGTACAGGGCCCTGGTGAGACCCCACCTGGAGTATTGCGTCCAGTTCTGGTCTCTAATTTTGAGGAAGGACATACTAGCTATAGGGGGTGTGCAGCGCAGATTTACAAGGTTAGTTCCAGGGATGGCGGAGTTGTCATATGCTGAAAGGCTAGAAAAACTGGACTTGTATCCGATGGAGTTTAGAAGGATGAGGGGGGACATGATTGAGGTATACAAAATTATCAGGGGGATAGACAGGGTGAAGTCGGATTACTTGTTCCCAATGATGGGGGAGACGAGGACTAGAGGGCATAGTTTAAGAATACAGGGTAGGCCCTTTAGGACGGAGATGAGAAAACATTTTTTTACCCAAAGAATTGTGAATCTGTGGAATGGTCTGCCACAGAGGGTGGTAGAGGCAGATTTGCTGATTATGTTCAAAAGAGAGTTAAATAAGACTCTAGTGGGCAAAGGAGTTAAGAGTTATGGGGATAAGGCTGGAAAGGGGTACTGATGTAGTGATCAGCCATGATCTGTAAAATGGCGATGCTGGCTCGATGGGCCGAAGGGCCTACTCCAGCTCCTATTGTCTATTGTCTATTGTCTATTGTCTTGACAAAATAGATGAGTTTCTAGCTAAAATTAAACTATCGAAATTGCAAGACGAGCAAAACAAATTAATAAAATAATTTGAAATAGAGGAAATACAAGATATATTTAAAAAGCTATCGAACAATAAAATGCCTGGGGAGGATGGACTCCCAATAGAATTCTATAAAACATTTAAAGAGTTACTAATTCCTCCTCTCCTGGAAGTAGTGAACCAGATAAAAGAAACACAAAACATGCCAGATTCATGTAAAACAGCAATAATTACAGTAATATATGGCGAGCTCTCCACTGGCCACCGTGACAGAGGTGCACCAAAGAAAAGGTACAAGGACTGCCTAAAGAAATCTCTTGGTGCCTGCCACATTGACCACCGCCAGTGGGCTGATAACGCCTCAAACCGTGCATCTTGGCGCCTCACAGTTTGGCGGGCAGCAACCTCCTTTGAAGAAGACCGCAGAGCCCACCTCACTGACAAAAGGCAAAGGAGGAAAAACCCAACACCCAACCCCAACCAACCAATTTTCCCTTGCAACCGCTGCAATCGTGTCTGCCTGTCCCGCATCGGACCTGTCAGCCACAAACGAGCCTGCAGCTGACGTGGACTTTTTACCCCCTCCATAAATCTTCGTCCGCGAAGCCAAGCCAAAGAAAGACAGTAATACCAAAGACGGGGAAAGATCCACTAACACCAGCATCGTATAGACCAATATCTGTACTTAACTCAGATTATAAGATAATAGCAAAACTATTAGCAAACATATTGGCCAACTGTGTACCAAAAATAGTAAAACTAGATCAAACTGGATTTATTAAGAAAAGACGAACAATGGACAATGAATATAAGTCCATTAACTTAATCCATGCAGTACAAGGAAATAAGATGCCAACAGTGGCTGTTGCTTTAGATGCAGAGAAAGCCTTTGGCAGGGTAGAATGGAATTATTTTTTCAAAGTTTTACAGAGGTTCAACCTACCAGAGAAATATATTAATTGGATTAAACCATTATATAAAGGTCCAATGGCGAAGGTGACAGTAAATGGATATATATCGAACCAATTTAAATTAAGCAGGTCAACTAGGCAGGGATGTCTACTATCCCCCTCTCTGTTTGCTTTAGCAATAGAACCTTTGGCAGAACTGATAAGAACAGAAAATAAAATAAAAGGGATAAAAATAAAAGAGAAAGAATATAAAATCAGTCAATTTGTAGATGACATCATAGTATACTTAACAGAACCAGAATTATCAATAAAAGAATTACATAAGAAATTGAAGGAATATGGAGAAGTATTGGGGTACAAGATCAACGCAAATAAAAGTGAAGCGATGCCAATGAATAATGTGGATTACACAAAGTTTAATAAAGAATCACCATTTAAATGGAAAACACAAACAATCTGATACCTAGGTATTAGACTAGATAATAATCTAGTCCATCTATACAAATTAAATTATCAGCCATTAATGAAGAAATTACAAGATGACAGAACATTTGAAAGATTTACCACTAATACTGATAGGAAGAGTAAACTGCATTAAAATGAATGTCTGCCCAAGGATACAATACCTATTTCAATAACAGAGAAATTCTTCAATGAACTAATCAAAATAATAAGGAAATTCTTATGGAAAGGGGGGGGAAACGAAGGATAGCGCTAGATAAATTAACAGAATGGTACAAACAAGGTGGTTTGCAGCTTCCAAACTTTAAAAATTATTATAGAGCAGCACAATTAAGATATCTATCAGATTTTATCAAACAAGGGAAAAACCAGATTGGAGCAGGATAGAGCTAGATAAAATAAGGGAGAAGGTACCAGAACATATACTTTATAAGTGGGATGAAAAACTGGTTCAATATAGAAGTTCACCAGTCCTGCACCAACTGCTCAACATTAGGAAGAAGATTCATGTAGAAAGGGAAAAAAAACAAATTACCAACTACCAAAATTATTATTGACGCAAAATCAACTAATCCCTTTCATAATAGATAACATTTCCTTTAGAGAATGGGAGAGAAAAGGGATTAAAAGAATAGAAATTTGTTTTTTGGGAAATAATTTATTATCATTTGAACAAATGAAGTACAAATATGGAATAACTCATGGTACAATGTTTGCATACCACCAACTTAAAACCTACTTAAAGGACAAATTGGGAAGCAGGCTGAGGTTACCAGAAGGAAGCAGCTTTAAATACATGATTACAGACACAATGATAATTAAAAGATTTATAACAAACATGTAGATCAAGCTGCAAGAGAAAGAAAATGATGAAATAAGCTATAAACCCAAACAAAAGTGGGAACAAAATCTAAACATAAAGTTTAAAAAAATAAAATATGGGAAAAACAATGCTCGGAAACTATGAGAAAAATAATAAACTTGAGGTTATGCATGATACAATATAATTGGTTACACAGGCTATATATCATGCCCCAAAAGTTAAATAAATGGGACCCAACAGTATCAGATAGATATTTTTGCTATAAGAAGGAAATGGGAACAACAGTACATGCAATTTGGGGTATTAAATAAAATCACAAAAAGCAACATACCAAAAAATCCAGAGATCTTTCTTCTAAGTAATATCAGAAGTAAAGAATTAGGCCTCAAACTGGATGAAGCACAAAAAAGATTTATTATGAAGGCAATGGTAATGGTACATAAAAATGAATAAATGTATTCGATTGGAAAAAATAACATATAAGTTAAAAAATAAAGTCACATTATTTGAACAAATTTGGGAGCCATACATGGAACACAACAGAGAGGGCTAACCATGGACCTCCACCCCCTAAAGTGATAGAATGAGAAGAAGATGAAATGAACTGACCCAGTGTGTAAAAGCAGATGACACAATTTTCTTGTTTATTTTCATTGTGTGATGACATTGTTTAATAGGTTTATTGTATTGTATATGTTGAACATTTAATGTGTTTGGAGGGGGTGGGAAGGAGGGAGGGATGGGAGGGGGGAAAAAGGGGAGAAAATGACACTGTGTATATTCAAGAGGGAAATGTTTGTATGTATTTTGATTAATATGGTTCATAGTGTGAAAAAAAATTTTTTAATTTTTTAAAAAAGAAAGAGACAAGAAGATCCACCACATAAAAGGAAACAACAATGAGGACTCTGACACCCAGATATTTGACATAGACTCCATACACCTTTAAGAGATGTCAGATGAGATGAAAATAGAAAGCGAGTTGCACACAAAGATCCACATACAGAGGACAATCCAGAACAAGCCTACAATATTTAACCTAAAGGTTAAGCTGGATACTGGATCACAAAGCAATGTCCTTCCACTCAGACTCTCAACTGCCAGATGTTCCCAGAGAAAAAGGTATAAGAACACAATTTTTCTTCATCTTGACTATGTTATATAGTCAGGATAATGTAAACTATTTTGTAACAGAATAGTATCCAAAACACGGTGCATTGGAGAAAACAAATGTGCATTTACGGCCTATGGTGGACCCATGATCAAGCAACTAAGATCAATGGCTGTCGTAAGGGAAAGAACATCCTCGGTACGTTCTAGATGCAGGTGGATCAGCAATTCTAGGTCGCGATAGCTGCCAGGAGTTGCTGTTGATCTCTGTCAATTATGAGATCCAGACAAAGAAGATATCCAAAAGCATCAACAGAAACACACAACAAAAAGAGGAAATGATTTCCACAGAAGTACCTACCAGGTCATGGCACACAGTGGGAGCAGACTTGTTCACTGAGAATCAAGAGTAGTATTTAATAGTAGCCTGTTACTACTCTAACTTTCCATTCGGCAAAAGGGTGAAAGACATGAGACCCTCGACTATCACCTTAGAAATGAGAGCACTCCTTACTGAACAAAGAGTACCCGAGCAAGTAATATGTGACAATGGAACAGAGTTCATCTCACAAAAATTCAGAAAACTGACTATGGGTTTGTTATCTCTACATCATCCCCATACTACCCCAAAGGTCATGGGTTCATTGAAAAACGAGTGCAAACTGTGAACCGCACACTAGTTAAGTGTTGCGAAACAAAAGAAGTCCCATACATAGCTCTTCTATCATTCCGAACAACACCTCTAAGGGCTGACATGAAGTCCCCGGCAGAACTTCTAAATGGCAGGAGATATAAAACAACTCTGCCAAGCAAAATACACCTTCCAGAAGACCAGGAGGAAACCAGAAGAAGACTGGCTGACACGCAAGAAGAAGGACACCAGCATTATTAATAAATATGCACAAACATTGCCAGAACTCTTCAAACGGCAGCATGTGTGTATTCAAGAACCGATGTTGAAAACATGGACCCCAGCAAAGGTTATCAGAGAAGCTGAGACACCAAGATCATACTTAGTCAAGACAGACTCTTACAATCATCTGAGAAGGAACAGAATTCACATCCGGTCGACACAAGATGTGATGAAGCAGAAAGTGTTAATGCCAGCAAAGAATGCAACAACAATATCAAGTGAGGTATCAAGTGAAGAGACCACACCACTAATACCGAAACATCACAGCAGTTATCAGGTGAAGAAGCTACATCACCTACACGTGTACCAGCAACACAAAGCCCAACGGTCGCAGCCAAATCCATAAAATGGTGAAGCAACATCGATAAGAAGTATTTAAAAATAGTTGTGTAAATAAACTAGTGTACAAGTTCAGTTACTTAAGTTACACTGGAAAGAAAATGAGAACACAATTTTTCTTTATCTTGACTATGTTATATAGTCAAGATAATGTGAACTATTTTGTAACCGGGTAAGAATACACCATTCTCACTCTAGTAACTGAAGTGCACCACTGTGGTGAGTATGTATATGAGTGTGTGAACAGTTTCTTGAGATGGTGGAAGACATCAGTAAGTAAAGTCTCTTTTGTTATTTGAATCTTGCATCTCTAAGTTATTTTAGAAGCAAGTAATACAGAGACATAACAGCATTATTCACATGGAGGTCAGGGGATATGTTGAATGAGCTGTCAGAGGAGATGGTAGAGGCAGCTGTTATTTCAATCTTGAAAAAAACTTTTGGACAGGATCATGGAATGGAAAGGTCTCGAGAGAAATTGGCTGAATGCATGTGAATAGAAATAGCCCAGATAAGTATCCTTGTCACCGTGGATGAATTGAGCCAAAGGGACTATCTCTGTTCTGTTTACTTTTCTGAATCTGTGAATCAAGAGAAGTGCACAATATCCCAAGCATTTGGCCTATCTGCATTGTCGAGCATCACCTGCCCTATATAAGGCCGAAATCTGTAGATAGCACAAAAGACTCTTCAACCCTTTCAGTGTGGAAGCAAACCAGGGGACAAACTGTAAAGAGTAGGAATTATCAGCATAAACTTGAAAAACTCCCTGCTGCCCCTGGATTCCATCCATCTCCCTGTCACCTGCCACAAATTGTTCATTGACATCTTGCTCTATTTGAGGCCATCAGAATTACAGCTGGTCCTTTTCCGCCATTAACTACATCCTCACCAATGGACCTTCTATTTTAAACCTCTCAACCCTTAGATTTTTTTAAATATTTGCAGCAATTTAAATACTTTTACAATGACTCTAAATGTGAAAAATAGGTCTTTCTAGATCCTGGCAGAGGGCAAATCTATGACTAGTTTGGTCGTGTCTGGGAATCCCAGAGTGCCAACTCAGATATGTTTTTTTACACAGCCGCTGTGTTCTAGGAAATTATTGCCATTTTCCTGGAACGTATGCTCTGTTAAAAAGGTCAGAACTGAAATGAGGGTGTCATTCCCATTCTGATATTTTACATCCTAGGCCTCTAGTAAATTTCCTGGAATGCCTGCAGTCTAAAGTTAAATGCAAACATTCCGTGATCAATGGGCTATTGAATAGCACATATCAATGATGTGTGTTGCAAGCCCCGCCTCTTTAATTACCGCACTTCAGGTATGCTGTGTAAACTCGTGTAAGGAAACGGAGATTTTGAGTTTCGGTCATTCGTGCGTGAATGACATTAGCCGAGACCACCGACATTCTGCAGACCGGTAAAATCACACAAATTCTATCTAAAAAACAAGAGACTGACCCTGCGAAGCTTCACTACATCTTACCAGATCTACAGTGTGTGTGTGTGTGTGTGTGTGTGTGTGTGTGTGTGTGTGTGTGTGTGTGTGTGTGTGTGTGTGTGTGTGTGTGTGTGTGTGTGTGAGTGCGCGTGTGGGAGCAGGGGGTGAGGGAGGAAGCTGGATCTGAACTTTTGCCCGAGAACAGGATCAAAGGAGCGCTGATATCATGGATGAAAAGGGTGGACCAAAGGACTGTGGTTGGATTTGTACTAATTAAGGTATTTTTTTTAGAATTGTATTCATTTGCTACAATGTATGAATTGCAGCAACCAATTTATGAAGTCAGCAAGTTCCACGTACAGCAATCCGATAACAAATGGGTTATCTATCTTTAATCATCTTAGTTGGGCTACAAAGATCAGAAGCACTCTGGATTCACTCCCTATTGTTACTTGAAATAGCTCCATTGGTTCTTTATGGCACAGAGAGAGAGAGATGTGCCTTAACTTCTCATCTGAAACACAGCAGTTTTCCTTCTTATTTGAGCATCAGCTGTGGCTGTTTTAGCACTTCCTCTGCTGTTTGAGAAAACTGAAGGCTCATGACCCACTTCTGAGACTTAACACAAGATCTGCCCTGACACTGTAGGGCAGTACTAAGGGAATGCTACATCAGTACACCAATGAAGATTCCTTTGTTTTAAAGGGAAATTAACCATGTCCGGCCTGCTGGATGTGAAAGACCTCAAGAGAACAGAACTTGAACTTGTTGTCCCTGGTGCCCTGGCGAATATTTCTTACAGACTACTTGGTCATTCTCAAATGGCTATTTGTGGAGGTTTGCAGATGGAAGTGTGTGGTCTGTATGATGTATGAATGTGTTTATAACACATACGCAGTGTAGGTGGAGAGAGCAGAATCAACAAATACATGTGTTATGCGATTCTTCTCTACAATTTGTGAATCACTTTATTCCAGTTCCAGTGTGCAACTGGAAGAAGAACACTCTTGATTTATAAACTGGCATCATGGATGTTAAGAACTGATTGTGCATGAATAGAGGAAAATTGACATTTTGTTCATTGCAAAAATACCTCTGTGAACCAGCAGTGTGATGACAAAACTGTCAATGTGAGGGCAGGGCAGTATGAAGTACTGGTAGTGTGAGGCACTGATAGTGTGAGGCACTGGTAGTGTCAGATGCTCTCAGTATAACGTACCCTTAGTGTAACTTTTCAGTGTGCGGCATGGGCAGTGGGAGGCACAGACAATGAGCAGAACTGGCAGCGTCAGCTCCTCTCAATTTAATATTCCCTCAGAGTGAGATACTGGGAGTGTGAAGTCGTATTGGTGAAACTTTAACAGTCCAGCTCGTGCACATCAAGGACCGTAATGTTACCAGCTCTGTCTGGATTGACAATTCATCCTTTTCCTCAAATGGCTTTGCTACCGGAGGAGTCATGTGATGGAGTAGTGGCCGGACGGTGAACACAAAAATAAAAATTAAAGTAAAGTGAGTATAAAGGTGGAAAGAAGATGGCGACGAAAAAAGAAAAATCGAAACCAACGGTAAGAAGAGAGGAAGAGAAGACAACGGAAGAAGAAGGAGAAGGCCTTACCTGTTCGAAGAGGCCCGCGGTGAAGAGAGAAACCTGCTCCCTCAGGTCGGTAGAAAGTGGACTACAAAAATGGCTCGCTGAGCCGAGTAAAAGTGCGCAACCGTGCATGCGCAACTCCTCGCGCATGCGCGATGCGCATGCAAATAAACACACCGACGGGAGAGGTGACCAGCTGGGGAGTCGATCTCCACAGCCGGCAACGACAGCTGCAGAACACCCGCAGCAAGAGGAGAACATAGAAGACAACAAAAACAAGAAAGAAGAGAAGAAAAGGAAAACAAAGAAATAACAGATGGCCAACCCAGAGGAAGAAGAAGAGGAAGAGGAAGAATACAGTGAAATAGAAGAAGAAGGGAAAGGCAAGACAAAGGATATACTTTCTCTTATTAAAGAATACATGGATTCATTTAAAGAATGGCAAGCACAAGAATTTAATGATTTAAGAAGAAGAATAAACAGTACAGAAGAGAAAGTGAATAAAATAGATATGACCATATCAGAAATAGGAAAAAGAATGGACAAGGTGGAAGAACGAGAAGCAGCAGTAGAAATGGAGGTAGAGGACTTAAAAAAGAAATTAGAGGAATCTAATAAAAAACTTAAAGAGACACAAGAGCTGTTAGCTCAGAAAATAGATATAATGGAAAATTATAACAGAAGAAATAACATAAAGATAGTGGGCCTTAAGGAAGATGAAGAAGGCAAGAATATGAGAGAGTTTATAAAAGGTTGGATCCCCAGGATCTTAGAATGTCCAGAACTACAGCAAGAAATGGAAATAGAAAGGGCACATAGAGCATTGGCCTTTAAACCACAACCACAACAAATGCCAAGAACTATTTTAGTAAAGTTCCTAAGATATACTACAAGAGAAAAGGTACTGGAGAAAACAATGGAGAAAGTAAGAGAGGACAACAAGCCACTGGAGTACAAAGGGTGAAAAATCTTCATTTATCCAGATATAAGTTTTGAACTCCTGAAGAAGAGAAAGGAGTTCAATACAGCAAAGGTGATTTTATGGAAGAAAGGGTATAAATTTATACTAAAGCATCCAGCGGTATTGAAAATATTTATTCCAGGACAGCAAAACAGACTATTCTCGGATCCAGAGGAAGCACGAAAATTTGCAGAACAATTACAAAATAGACTGAGAGATGAAGACGTGTAACGAGAGTACAAAAGACTGCGAACTAAAAAGACACATAAGTTTTGAACTCCTGAAGAAGAGGAAGGAGTTCAATACAGCGAAAACGATCTTATGGAAAAAAACTATTCTCGGATCCAGAGGAAGCAAGGAAATTTGCAGAACAACTACAAAACAAGCTGAGAGATGAAGACATGTAATAAGAGTAAAAATTACCACGATTTACATGTATGTGGGTAAAGAGGTATATGTGTGTATATGTATAATGTGCATACATGAATGTATCCGTATTTAGAGGAAAATATAGATAGTATAGACAAGAATTAATAAGGGAAGGAAATGGAATAGAGGGAATAAGGAGGGAACTAAAAGAGTGACCTTTGTTACATTTGAAAAGTGAAATCTTTTCTGGGGGGGGCTGGGTGGGGAGGAGTTGCGGTCACTGCAAAATCAGTTGACGCTTGCGAGTGAATTCGCAAATCCAAATGGAGAGGGGAGATGTGGTTGTCCGACAAGGGATAAAGGACAACTCAGGAGGGGAAGGGGAGATTGGGGCTAAAGAAGTTTTAATAGGAGAATAAGGAAAATGTTTGATGTTTTAGGAATGTTGTCTTATAAAGGGTTTAAAACAAGAAAACAGAAATGGATAAGGAGGAAAGGTAATGATGGAGAAACAGAAAGGGAAGATAAACAAAGTATAAAATGGCTACGTTGAACTATATGACTTTAAATATTAATGGAATACATAACCAAATTAAAAGGAAGAAACTGCTAAATTTACTGAAAAAAGAAAAAAATTGATATAGCATTTGTGCAAGAAACACACTTAACTGAATTGGAGCACAAGAAATTAAAGAGAGATTGGGTAGGACACGTAACAGCAGCATCGTATAATTCAAAAGCAAGAGGAGTAGCTATATTAATTAGTAAAAATGTGCCATTTAAAATAGAAGAGGAAATAATAGATCCAGCAGGGAGATATGTAATGATAAAATGTCAGATATATTCGGAGTTTTGGAATCTACTCAATGTATATTCACCTAACGAAGAAGATCAAAAATTTATGCAAGATATCTTTTTGAAGATAGCAGATACGCAAGGGAACATATTAATAAGAGGGGATTTGAACCTGAATTTGGATTCAAATATGGACAAAACTGGGAAAAAAATTAACAGAAAGAACAAAGTAACCAAATTTATAATTAAATCGATGGAAGAAATGCAACTTTTGGATATATGGAGGAAACAACACCCAAAAGAAAAGGAATATTCATATTACTCGGCTAGACATAAAACATACTCAAGAATAGACCTATTTTTGTTATCAGCTCGTATGCAAGATAGAGTAAGAAAAACAGAATATAAAGCTAGAATACTATCGGACCATTCACCCTTAGTATTGACAATAAAGTTAGAGGGCATACCTCCAAGAATGTATAGATGGAGATTAAACCCCATGTTACTTAAAAGGCAGGATTTTAGAGAATTTATTGAAAGACAAATTAAAATGTATTTTGAAATAAATACGAAATCAGTGAAAGATAAGTTTATACTATGGGATGCAATGAAAGCATTCATTAGAGGGCAAATAATAAGTTATGTAACCAAGATGAAAAAGGACTATAATCAGGAAACAGAGCAGTTGGAAAGGGAAATAATAAATATAGAAAAAGAATTAGCAATGAAGGAAGATACAACTAAAAGAAGAGAATTGGCGGATAAAAAAATAAAATATGAAACACTACAAACATATAAGGTGGAGAAGAATATAATGAAGACAAAACAGAAATATTATGAACTAGGTGAAAAAACGCACAAAATCCTAGCATGGCAGCTTAAGACAGAACAAGCTAAGAAAATGGTATTGGCATCAAGGAAAAAAGACAAACAAATTACATATAATCCAAAAGAAATTAAGGAAAACTTTAGAGAATTCTATGAACAATTATACCGAACTGAAAACGAAGGGAAAGAAGGGAAAATAGATGAATTTCTAACTAAAATTGAACTACCAAAACTACAAATAGAGGAACAAAATAAATTAACAGAGCCATTTGGAATAGTAGAAATACAAGAGATAATAAAAAAATTACCAAATAATAAGACACCAGGAGAGGATGGATTCCCAATAGAATTCTATAAAACATTTAAAGATTTATTAATTCCGCCCCTCCTGGAAGTAATCAACCAGATTGATAAAACACAAAGCTTACCAGATTCATGTAAAACAGCAATAATTACAGTAATACTAAAGCAAGGGAAAGATCCACTCACACCAGCGTCATATAGACCAATATCTTTACTTAACACAGATTATAAGATAATAGCTAAACTATTAGCAAACAGATTAGCAGAGTATGTACCGAAAATGGTAAATCTAGACCAAACTGGATTTATCAAAAAAAGACGCACAACAGACAATATTTGTAAATTTATTAACTTAATTCATGCAGTAGAATGGAATAAAACGCCAACAGTAGCAGTTGCTTTAGATGCAGAGAAGGCCTTTGACAGAGTAGAATGGAATTATTTGTTCAAAGTATTGCAAAAATTCACTTTACCGGAGAAGTATATTAATTGGATTAAAGCATTATATAAGGGACCATTAGCGAAAGTGACAGTAAATAGACATGTATCAAAGCAATTTAACTTAAGCAGGTCAACACGGCAGGGATGCCCACTATCACCTTTATTGTTCGCGTTAGCTATAGAACCACTAGCAGAATTGATAAGAACAGAAAATAATATAACAGGGATAAAAATAAAAGACAAGGAATATAAAATCAGTTTATTTGCGGATGATGTTATAGTATACTTAACAGAACCAGAACTATCAATAAAAGGATTATATAAGAAATTGAAGGAATATGGAGAAGTGTCGGGTTACAAGATCAACGTAAATAAAAGTGAAGCAATGCCTATGAATAATGCAGATTTCTCAAAATTTAAGAAGGAATCACCATTTAGATGGCAAATGCAAGCAATAAGATACCTAGGTGTACAAATAAATAAAAATCTCGGCCAACTATATAAACTCAATTATTATCCACTAATGAAAAAATTACAGGACGATTTAGAGCATTGGAAAGATTTACCACTAACACTAATAGGAAGGATAAACTGTATTAAAATGAACATTTTTCCAAAGATAATATACCTATTTCAGGCATTGCCTATACAACTGACAGAGAAATTCTTCAAGGAGTTAAAGAAAATAATAAGGAAATTTTTATGGAAAGGGGGGAAACCGAGGATAGCACTAGATAAATTAACAGAATGGTATAAACAAGGAGGCTTACAACTGCCAAACTTTAAAAATTATTATAGAGCCGCACAATTAAGATACCTATCAGATCTTTATCAAACAAGGGAAAAGCCAGATTGGACCAGATTAGAATTAGATAAAATAGGGGAAAAGATACCTGAACACATATTATATAAATGGGATGAAAAATTGGTACAACATAGAAGTTCTCCAGTATTACATCATCTACTCAATATTTGGAAGAAGATTCATGTAGAAAGAAATAAAACAAATTATCAATTACCAAAACTAATATTGACACAAAACAAGTTACTCCCTTTTACAATAGATAACCTTTCCTTTAGAGAATGGGAGAAAAAAGGGATTAAAAAAATAGAAAATTGTTTTTCAGGAAATAGATTATTATCCTTTGAACAAATGAAAGATAAATACAATATAACTCAAGATACAGCGCTGGCATATTACCCATTGAGATCCTACTTGAAGGATAAATTAGGAAGCAGTTTGAGTTTGCCAGAGAGAAGTAACTTTGAATATGTGATTACAGATACAATGATAATCAAAAGATTTATAACAAATATGTATATTAAACTGCAAGAAAATGAGAATGAGGAATCAAATGGTAAAACTAAACAAAAATGGGAACAAGATTTAAATATAAAGATAAAAAAGGAAACATGGGAGAAGTTATGTTCTGGAACGATGAGAAATACAATAAATACGAGGTTTTGTATGATACAATATAACTGGATACACAGGCTATACATTACACCTCAAAAGTTAAATAAATGGGACCCAACAGTATCTGATAGATGTTTTCGATGTAAAAAAGAAATGGGAACAACAATTCATGCAATCTGGACATGTGAGAAAGTAGAAAAATTTTGGGAAGATCTAAATCAGATATTAAATAAAATAACAGAAAACAATATACCAAAGAATCCAGAGATCTTCCTCCTAAGTAACATAAAAAACAAAGAATTTGGAATTGATTTGGAGGATGCACAAAAAAGATTTGTTAAGATAGCTCTAGCCGTAGCAAAAAAATGTATTATGTCAACCTGGAAATTGGAAGATAATTTGAAAATACAACAATGGTATATAGAAATGAATAAATGTATTCCATTAGAAAAAATAACATATAGTTTAAGAAATAATATTGAAATATTTGAACAAATATGGGAGCCTTACATGAAACACAATAGCGAAAACCTTTTTTTTACTTTTTCTTTTCTTTTCTTTTCTTTGGCTTGGCTTCGCGGACGAAGATTTATGGAGGGGGTAAAAAGTCCACGTCAGCTGCAGGCTCGTTTGTGGCTGACAAGTCCGATGCGGGACAGGCAGACACGATTGCAGCGGTTGCGAAAACCTACCGGGGACAATCACTACCTAAGTTAACAGAAGGAGAAGGAAATGAAAAGAATAGACTCAAGTGGAATTTCTTGTGTATTTTTATTGAATGACAACATTGTTTGACTGGTTTAATGTATCCTAGATTTTGTACTTTAAATGGACAGGAGGGGGGAGGTAGGGAGGGTGGGATGGGAGGAGGGAGGGGGGGGGAGAAAATGGCACTATATATGTGTGAAAAAGAAAAAGTGTGTATCATGGTTAATGTGATTTATGGTGTGAAAAATAAAAAAATTAAAAAAAATTAAAAATGGCTTTGCTACCAAAACTTATGACATCATGAAAAAATGCTTAATGCTTAAGAGCCTGGAAAATGATTTGGACATTGGAAGCTTCCCGCTCAAAGTTGGGAGTACTTCTTGTTAAATCAGACATCAAATATCAGCAGACAGCAAAAGCTTGTTAGCTTTATATTTCAGATTAATTTCAGAAAAAACATTTTATGAAGAAATGCTGGATGTACTTAAAAACGTGACTTTGCTGTTCAAAGCTTCAGGCTAGTAGCGTTTCCCTCCAAAACAGAAAAAAAATACAGGGCACATCAATGTAAAATGTCACATCTGATGCAGATTAGTTGTCAAAGCTTTCAGTGTGGCCAGGGTGGGTGTTAGCCCTGCTTCGGTTTGACCAGCTTGGTAGAGCCATTAGACACTCTCAGAAGATGTTAAAAAGAGTTAGGTGTCAATTTACCTGAAAAAAATATTGACTTTAGCCAAAGATATGGATTAGCTTGCTCTTGGGAGGAAAAAAAGGATAAAAAGGCTACAAAAAACATCCTGAGAAGGGTAGTTTGTCTCCTAACTGGAAGGTCATATGGACTTGGTCCTTTCCAGCTTTGACCTACAGTACTTCTGAACTTTGATCCGCTGAATTCTTCATTTAAACAGATACCTGTTGCTTTTCCTTCCATTTGGGTGATCACTTTAAGATCAGATTGGAGAGGGTGAAAGTTTGCAAGTGCTGACATGAACTTATCTTTGGCACTTCCTTCACCCCCCCCCCCCCCCCCCCCCACCTCACCGACTTTTGTTTCCTTCTCTTCAAAAGTCAGCATCTCAATCCTAGATTGCATTTCTTCAGGTAGTGGTAACTCCAACATAGTTACAGGTGAGGTAGGAGCTTGAATTGACCTGACAAATATTTGACTTGCTGAGTATTTCTAGCATTCTCTGCATTTTATTCTATCTGAATCAATCATATACTTGAAAGAAGAACCGGCCGGACTAAAGGAACTGACTGCTCACACTAACAATATGAGACTCTCATATGTGCAAAACCAGATTTATTTACTTATTGTATAGATAAAATACATCCTGCATATGCATTGTTTGTCTGTGTGTGTGTTACGCCTGGTTGTGTGCCTGCATGTTTTGCACTGAGGGCTGGAGAATGCTGTTTCATCGAGTTGTACTTGTGCAATCAGATGGCAATAAACTTGACTTGTCTTGACTTGACTATACCTCAGGACAACAAGGATAGCAATTCTGAACTGTTTTTCTCCAAGAGGGCCCAGCAATCTACTCAATGGATCATAAGTAATTAAAGCTGGGTAGCAAATGCTATAGCCTTGCTGGTGAAACATTTGCCATGAATAGATAATTGTTAAACTTCTTTTCTTAGTTACAGATACAGAGTACAAAGTTGCCGTCTGTGCTCTGATTGTGGTTTCACCAAAGGCTTGTACAATTCTGAATTGCCTACCCTGTACCCTCTCTCAGCAAACGCCAACCTACCATAAGCCATTGTATGTTAGCTATAGATTCTCCCAGCTCTCTCTCTCTCTCCCTCTCTCTCTCCTTGTTCCCACCCTTTTAAAAAATGTGAGTTTTAATCCTCATTTCCCAATTCAGTAGCATTATATTTCCTCACACCTGGATGCTCTTTCCTGATCTGACATAGTAAAGAGGGTTAATGGACTAGTTGTCCATTAAACCTTCATTCTTCCAATATCCGAGTGCATACAACATCCTTCTGTTTTCTCTGTACAGTGTATCAGGTTCATTATTCTCCTTCCAGCCCTGGGAATAGAAACATAGAAACATAGAAGATAGGAGCAGGAGTAGGTCATTCGACCCTTCGAGCCTGCTCCGCCATTCAACGAGATCATGGCTGATCTTAAAGTTCAGTACCCCGTCCCTGCCTTCTCTCCGTAACCTTTATACTGAAGAAATAGATCTAATTCCCTCTTAAATATATTTAATGAACCTGCCTCTACTGCCCTCTGTGGCAATGAATTCCACAGATTCACCACCCTCTGGGTAAAGAAATTCCTCCTCATCTCGGTCCTAAATGGTTTGCCTATTATCCTCAAACCATGGCCCCGGGTTCTGGATTTTCCCATCATTGGAAACATCCCATCTGCATCCATTCTGTCCAGTCCTGCCAGAATTTGATATGTCTCTATGAGATCCCCTCTCAATCTTCTAAACTCCAGGGAGTACAATCCCAATTTGCGCAATCTTTCCTCATAAGTCATTCCTGCCATTCCAGGTATCAGCCTGGTGAATCGCCTCTGCACTCCCTCCATTGCAAGAGGCCCAATGAAATTATCAGTGCAGATTATCATTCATATTCTGAATATGGACTGTTGTCAAGTCTGAAATTGGGTACAGCACCCAAAGGTGTGGCATAATGCTGGTGCTTTGTGACATTAAAATTGCCAAATCAATACAAATTCTGTTGCTGTATTTTCTGCTCTCTTGGCCGCATCATTCATCACCTCCCTTCTACACTGCTTCCCCACAAAACAGTCATTGGTTTATGGAGGACAGAAGAAAACCATGAAGAGGACTGAGGACTGAGCACAGACAAAACTATCTACAAAAGAAATCAATGCTGTCTCCAAGATTTATCTGTTAATTGTAAGGGTGGGAGAATTCTATCAGGTTCAATTTATGGCTCTCCTGATTTTCAGATCTGTGAATTAAAAGAGAGAATCTTTTCTCAATGTTGTCATATCTATTACAATTGAATGCATTGCATTAATTAGTTTCAGCAAAAAAAACTGCTGGACAAACTCAGTTGGTTAGGCAGCATCTGAGATTCTGGCTGGGGCCAAACTGGGAGGCCATGAATTGGGGCTAGAAACCACCTGGGACTTGATGGCGGTGAAGACAAGTAATGAGGAAGAGTGCATGGCTGTGGTAGTGAATCTTAGTTAGGGTGTGGATGGAAGGCCAAAGAAACCACAGAGGAGGAGCAGTGAGAAGGATCCCTTATTGAAGAGAGAAAGGGAGCATCTCTTTAAGAGACCACAATGAAGCAATGAAATAGAGGCAGAAGGACTGCATATTCTGGAAAATGGATCAATAAGCAAACTTCTGGAGGAACTCAATGAGGCAAGCAGCATGGATAAAGGGCTGGAGTGGGGATTAATTTGATTTTTCTATGACAGGACTGATCCAAAATGGCTCCAAAGGGCCCAATCTGCTTCTGGATTCTACTGATCACTGAAAGCTATTGCCCGCTCCTGCCTACCCCTCGCCTCATCTCGTTATACTGTTAGGTCCTTATGCGAGGCCTTAACTTGAAACGTTGAATATATCTTGCCCTCCATAGATACTGCCTGTCCTGCTGAGTTCCTCCACTTGTTTATTTTTTACTTCATAGTTCACTTGACTGCTGCAAATTGCCATTCGTACATAGCAAGTGATAGAAACTGGGAGGAGTTTATGGGAAATGTGAGGAGAATCAAACGGGATTAGACGAAAATAGTAGCATGGAGCCTGTGGGCTGAATGGTCTGTTTCTCCAACTCGATGATTCTATCATCGTAAATGTTTTCCTGCACTGGAGATATCACATTGCAGAGATTATATGACAATTAAAAAAAACTATAAGCTGTGTAATTGTGTTTTTACTTTTTTAATGCCATCAAGAAGCCGCTTTTATCCTGAAGTTTGTCAACTTTGCTCCTGCACTTCGCTGGTAGTGGGATTTGTAGGGAGAAGGACTTTGTGATACTCCGGCTCTCACCTCTTTGTGGTCATGTTGAAGCTTCTGTTGCTCTTTGCAGAACCTCTGTGAGGTAGATAGTATTATGCGGTGACAGAACATTGCCAACAAATTGCATCACTTCTGCCTCAGTGACAGAGGACAATAACATGCCATATGCCAGTGGCGGGGAAATGAATGGAGCTCATTTACACTGGCACTGGGCGTCTCGAGCCCTGCCACTCTCCCCACAGAACAAGCCAGCCATTGACAGAGACTCTGAGGTGGAAGAAATACAGCAAAAAGGACATAATTAAACGCAGAGACGAGAAATCGTGTTCCCCCCCCCCCCCCACCTCGTCTTTTGTGGTTTAAAAACTTGCAATTATTCCACATCACAACAAGCTTCCCTGTTAATCTGACCCGTAGCTGACCCCTGCATCCTTCCACACTGCACTTATGGGAAAACCAAAACTAATATTTGACCTCTGACTTTCTCGTAACGTATCGTTGTTGCCCGTCCTGAAGCATTTGATGATGGGTAATGATTAAAGACCAACCTCTCAGTTGATGTAGGGCATTTAATGAGGATAAAATGAGAAAGTCACTGATCATTCCCACTTGGCAAGGAGCTAATCCAGTGTTAATTGTCCCTCACGTTTTAGGGGCTACACAGACACAAGTAGCAGTCATATAAGCTCTTGTCTTTATAATTGTTATAATTAGCTTTATAATGTGGCTATTACAGTAATTTTGATTAAACATTGGGGTCATTTTGTCAGTACCCACTGCAGACAGTCCTTGCAAAAGCTTTTTTTCCCTCCAGCAGGCTGCTTCCTGACAATTAACACGCACAGGAAAAAAAACACCTTGCATCAAACCATTTCCTTTGCTTACACCTGCAGCGCATAGACTCCTGCAGTACTGTGTAGCCACAAGGCAGCCTCAATCTGCCAAGATGACCCATATCTTGACGTGTTGATGAATCACAGCCCCTGCAAGGGCCAACAGAAATTCTGCCCAACATCAAGGCTTCTTTTATCACAGGGGCTGTTCCTAGTCCTTCAGTTTGGTTTTTGCTTTTAGTTCAAGAAAAAAGAAGATGGGTAAAACAATAATGTGTGCATTCATAATTAAAATCGTGTGTGTGTGTGTGTGTGTGTGTGTGTGTGTGTGTGTGTGTGTGTGTGTGTGTGTGTGTGTGTGTGTGTGTGTGTGTGTGTGTGTGTGTGTGATATATGTCTATGATTGACTGTTTATGTTTGATTATGATTGAACATATAGGAGTGTATTTAATTGTATATAGAACTGTGAGGGACAATTTATTTGACTATAAGTGTATGACTGTGAGATTGGATGTGTGTATAATGGTGTGTGATGAGTTGCAAGTTTAAGGTGCATGTGTATGTGAATATGCATGTGTGTATATGTGATTATGATGTTGTATGTTAGCATGTACATATATTTATGTGAGTGTGTGTGTGTGTGTGTGTGTGTGTGTGTGTGTGTGTGTGTGTGTTCATGCCCTCGAGTATGTGTGCAGATGTGCATGTTCTTATGTAGGTGTACATGCTGTGTTTATACTGTATATCGCAGCATCTCTCTGCATGAGAACCAACATTTCTTCTCAGGCTTTTTCACTGCTTTCACTGAACTCCACTGGCCTCTGTGACAGAGGTGCACCAAAGAAGAGGTACAAGGACTGCCTAAAGAAAGCTCTTGGTGCCTGCCACATTGAGCACCGCCAGTGGGCTAATCTCGCCTCCAACCGTGCATCTTGGCGCCTCACAGTTTGGCGGGCAGCAACCTCCTTTGAAGAAGACCGCAGAGCACACCTCACTGACAAAAGACAAAGGAGGAAAAACCTAACACCCAACCCCAACCCACCAATTTTCCCTTGCAACCGCAGCAACCGGGTCTGCCTGTCCCGCACCGGACTTGTCAGCCACCAACGAGCCTGCAGCTGACGTGGACATTGCCCCTCCATAAATCTTCGTCCGCGAAGCCAAGCCAAAGAGAAGAATTATTATATTCAACCAGGTGATGGAGTGTAAAACTAGCAGCAGTCAAACCTTTTACTGAAAATCAAATACCCACCAGTCTCTTTGTAATTGAGTGTTTACATGCAGTCAGGGACATCAATGGTTGGATGCTGAAAGCTGCGGAGAGAGAAGGAGAAGGAGATAGACAGACAGAAAAAATGAGCCTGCCAGTAGTTAATTGAGCATATAGATTCCTAATGTGTCAGACATTGCCCTCTCCGATGAAGGATGACACTTTTTAGAAAGCATCTTCCTTTGTTACCATTTTAAGACTAATGAAGCCTACAAATCATAAACCTGATGCTGGGCACTAATCTCCTGGCAAGCAATCCAAACAGGATTGAAGAGCCCAAACTCCTTTCCTTTATACAACCACTCCTTCTTGCCCTCTGAACACTGCAAAAGACCTTTGTACTTGCAGAGGCTTTTTGTACTTTTTTTGTTAAACAGGTCTGTTTACTTTTATGGCCTTTAAACAGCAAGTATCCATTATACAACAAGTTTAATGCCTCCAGGTCACTTATTAATGAGCTAAGTAATGAGAAAGGATGGAAACTATTAGACCAGGATATGGGCAGCGACATTCTCTCGTGTACTACAGAATACTTTACAAGCTTTTCTGGAAGATAGGAAAATAAAAGCTTGCAAACATATCACAGGTCATTTCTGAAGTGAAG